>NC_060152.1:16560041-16611676 GCF_021292245.1 Micropterus dolomieu
CCGCCCCCCAGGGTCCTAAGGGTGTATGTTGTGAGACATGACCAAAGGGGGAAAGGTGAAGGAGGTCATAGGGAGGCTAGAAGACCAGATTCCTGACTGGCCCCATCATTTATTCAGTCCCGTCCCCCACCCCCCTAAGCAGGAGGACGCCAGGTCCCTCCAGCCCAGGGCTTATAGCAAGAGCCCCTCTAGCACTGGCAGCACCCCAGAGTCAGCGACAACCCCGCCCATCCCCAGGACGGGCCCAGGGGGGCCCCCCAGCGCGCAGACCCAACCCAGGGGTTTACAGCAGACATTTTCTCCATGCTAATGTGATCTATGAGGTGATTTCAATATTGGGTGATACTTATATTCTTTTTGGCCTTCCAGTTCATGAGGATAGTTTTCTTGGCGATGCATAAGGCAGTGAGAAGCATGTATGATGTGTCAACCTCTATACTAATGTCACTTAGGTCCCCCAGCACGCAGAGTGATGGGGAAACTGGGACGGGGTAACTTAGCCATATCGATAGGTCTTCACATATCTTAATCAGCATTAATGTTGCCAGTGCTTTTCAAGTCCCACAGGACAAATGTAAGAGTGCAGAAAAGTTGACAACTCTAATTAAGAGGAAAGTTTCACAGAAGGTAAGCTCTGTTGTATCTCGGGTCTTCAGCAGCAGTGTCCCACCATCAGAGCCTGACCTTTTTGTCCCTAGTTTCATCTCCAACACATCATCTCTTCGTCAGATGGTGTTACATATGACCAAATGTTTAGGTAAGCTGAACTCCCAGTGCCTGGGAATGTGTTGGCAGACAAACAACACAAAGTATGCTCCACTCAAAAGCTCTGAATCTCCAGAACAGATCCCGGAAATAGAGGAACCAGAGAGCTGTGAACTGCCTCAGAGCATAAAATCCGAGATCTCCATCCCCTCAGTGATTGAAGCTGTGACTGACATCCTTTCCAAATGGTCCAGTAAGACACCAGACATTACAGAACACTGCATGAAAAGTGTCCCTTCGTCTTTCGTCCCTGTAAACTGCCGTGAATCCCACTAATCCCCGGGAGTTATCGATTGTTTTAGGCGCAGCGCTTTCCCGTTCGTCTGTGCCGAAAATTGACAGAAACAGACCCGCCCCCCCGTGGAGATGTAAGACCGTGGGAATATGAAGCAGCTTTGATTAATAATAATAATAATAATAATAATAATAATCTTTATTTGTAGAGGACTTTTCAAAAACAAGTTACAAAGTGCTTTAACAAGTGTAAAGACAATAATACAAAAACAATACAAGATAAAAGCATGAAAACATTGAAAAGACTAAAATACATGTTTAAGATAAATATAAAATTAGTAAAATAGAATAAAATAAAAGGGATAAAATAAAGTCAAATAAGATCGGGAAAGGCTCTCCTATAAAAGTATGTTTTAAGAAGGGACTTAAAAGAGTTCACTGACTCAGCTGACCTGATTTCCTCGGGCAGGCTGTTCCAGAGCCTCGGGGCCCTGACAGCAAACGCTCTGTCCCCTTTAGTTTTCAGTCGAGACTCTGGAACAGACAACAGACCTCTGCCCGAGGATCTGAAGGTACGTATGGGACTAAAAGTTCAGAAATATAACAAGGCTAGAGGCCATGAAGAGCTTTAAAAGTGATCAATAGAATTTTAAAGTCAATTCTAAAACATACTGGGAGCCAGTGTAATGAAGCTAAAATAGGAGTAATGTGGTCATATTTCTTTGTTCTGGTTAAAAGCCTGGCAGCTGAGTTCTGGTCAGGATCTGTTTGGGTTGAACAGGTGAAAAGGCTGTTGCAATAATCCAGGCGTGATGAGATGATGGCGTGTAAAATGGTCTCGGTGTCCTTAAAAGTTAACATAGATCGAATTTTTGCTATATTTCTAAGTTGATAAAAACATGATTGAAAAAGCGTTGTGGTGTGCTGCTCGAAATTTAAATTACTATCAAACCAAACACCAAGGTTCTTTGCCACAGGCTTAATGTGATTTACTAGGGAACCAGCAGATGGCAGTATTTGATTTGCCATCTGCTGGGACCCACTGACCAGGATTTCTGTTTTGTCTGAGTTCAGCTGGAGGAAATTATTTGACATCCATTTTTTAACTTCACAAAGGCAGTTGGTAAGTGAACTCAGCATTCCAGGGTCTGTGGATCTGACGGGCAAGTATATTTGTGTGTCATCAGCATAAATATGACAAGAAATACCATGTTTATGGATAATATGTCCAAGGGGAAGCAGATACAAGGAAAACAAAATGGGTCCTAAGACCGACCCCTGAGACACACCATATTTAACTGGACAGAACAAAGAGACAGTTGTTTACAGACACGCAAAACTTCCTATTTGATAGGTAGGATGAAAACAATTCTAGGGCAGTACCAGAGATCCCCACTCAGTGCCTCAGTCTGTCTAACATGATGTTGTGATCAATGGTGTCAAAAGCAGCGCTAAGGTCCAGGAGTACCAGGACTGAGCACATGCCATCATCAGCAGACATTAAAATGTCATTGGTGACTTTAAGCAGGGCAGTCTCAGTGCTTAGGTACTTCCTAAAACCAGACTGAAACTCTTCAAATATTTTGTTATTTTCCAGTACAGTGAGCAGCTGTTTGGACACAATTCTTTCTAGAATCTTTGCAATAAAAGGCAGTTTTGAAATTGGTCTAAAATTTTGATGGAGGGAGGGATCTAAACCAGGTTTCTTTAAAAGTGGGTTCATGCAGGACATTTTAAAATAGTCAGGGACACAACCAGTAGATAGGAAGCTGTTGAAAACAGAGATCAAATGGGGCCCAACAGAATCTATTACTTTCAGTAAAAACTTTGTAGGTATTACATCAAGTGGGCTGGAGGACACTCTCATTTGTGATACTGTTTTTAAAAGCTCAGACAAGTCGATGGGATAAAACTGGTTAAAACTCTCTTGTTGCTGGTGAGGAACCTCTGAGTAAGAGGCCGCGTGGGTAATAGAGGCTCTGATTGACACCACCTTATTGGTAAAATAAGATAAAAACAATTCACAGTCATGATTACTTCCAGCTGAGGCACAAGAAGAGGTTGGGTTTACCAGCTGATCCACAGTCTTAAACAGAAACCTGGGATTGTGTTTATGTGTAGTAATGAGTTCAGAAAAATAGTGTAGGCCTAACCTTTAGAGGAGCAGTAATATTTAGTGACGACAAGCAGATATGATTGAAGTGATCGACCAGATTGTTGGTGTTGGAATCAGACAGGTGTTTGCTTTGCCTCTGAAAGAATGCGCAAAACTTTGATGACTCTACTTACCCTATGAAAAGCAGCAGCAGCAGCCGTCAGCAGCCCAACCTAGCTTCTCAGTCATCGGGTGAAACAAATTACATCACAAAATCATCAATCACATCTGATTGGTTGGTAGATCTGTTGCTATTGGTCACCTAGGTCTTTAAAAATACTGGCTTGGGTAAGCCCCTCCCCAATAATAAAGTAGAATTAATAACCCTGTATTAAATAAATACTGCACTTGCTGAAGACTATTCATGTTACACGTAGTATTCATGCTATTACACTAATCAAGGACATGAATTTACGAGGCACATGTTGATTAAAAGTTCTTTTATTTGTTAAAAAGGCAAATTTGAACAAAACATTTAAAAAAACATATCAAATGCTGGGCTGCGGGTGTTCCGATTTGTGGTGTGGAGAAGGTAGGTGGACCCAAATGCAGGATGTAGAGCGGAGCAGGTACAGTTCAAAAGGTTTATTTAAAAAAACAAAAGCGAGCACAGAGTCCAGAAAACGCAAAGGCATTAAATCTAGGTAAAAACACAGGTTATTAAAACTCCAAGAGACAGGCAGGAACATGAGCTGGGAATAAACAGGACAAAACACCAAACGAGAGCGGGAACCTGAAGCCACGACAGACAGCGCATAACACATACAATGACCAGACAGGGAATGAACAGAAACACCAAATATTTATACACAGGGATTAACGAGCAGGGCAGGAGCAACACAGGTGACCGGGATCAGCGCTAACGAGGCAGAGAGACAGCAGGGGAAAACAAAGAGACACCAATAAAGCCACAGGGAAAATAAACCATGAAGAAACAGAATAATATAAATAACTAATCCAGAACATAAGCAGACAGATCACAACTATACAAATAAACTACAACTAACAGGGAAAATAGACCAAACTACGATTAAACAGAACACAGAGCAAACATGGACAAAACAATACAGAAGTACATGCACAGTACATACAGAATGCACAGACCTGTATATTGGGGAGACTAAACAACCACTACACAAACGCATGGCTCAACACAGAAGGGCCAACTCCTCAGGTCAAGACTCTGCAGTCTACTTACATCTGAAGGACAGAGGACACTCGTTTGAGGACCACCAGGTGCACATTTTAGACAGAGAAGATGGATGGTTTGAAAGAGGTGTCAAGGAAGCCATCTACACCTGGGTCGAGAAGCCGTCATTGAACAGAGGAGGGGGTCTACGCCACCACTTATCCCCCACTTACAATGCTGTCCTTTCATCACTTCCCAGGAAACTCAACAAACGTAACCTATTGGCCTCAGGTGAAGATGCCAACGATGGTCGTTCAGTCTTGGCCACTGTTAGTCCTAACGACTGTAACAACTGTCGTTACAGCAACCAGGAACACTAATGAACCAGCAGTATCGATGACCCTGGCAAACGACCCCACTGAGGTTAAATAGCTGAGTTTCCCTGCCAGTCAGTCAGAACTCCTTTGGATGAGGGACGAAACGTCTTCCAGTATCTTCAACCAAGTCCAGTTGCCCTTGACTTTAACCTTCGTTGGATAACTATGACCTGGATGACTGAGAATCTTCATAGACAATACAGAAGTACACAGACCAGGAAAAACACTAAACATGAACTAAAGCATAAGACTAAGAATTAAGGCAAAGAACTAAAACGTAAGACATAAACAACTAAGGACAAGGAACGAGAGAAACAGAGGCACATAAAAAAACACATGAAACATGACAAGAACAGATACACACAGGGAAAAAATACAACTCAAACATAACCCAAAACTAAACTTATAACAGCAGGACGAAGTGTGGTCACGTGGTGGTGGCCGTCAGAACATCATCCATTGTACAGACGCCTGTGATGCAGTGCTTTGTACTTTGGATTGGCCCCCAGCCTCATCTGCAGCGTGAAAAAGAGGTCGGTGAGCTCCTGGCTGCTGAAACTTTGGGTTGCACTATCTCCCACGACACCCCCTCAAAGCTGCACTCTTCCTCATTTGACATCAGATCAATAGTGACGCCATTCAGAACGCCACTTCATCTGCTGCCAGTACACTCTGCTTCACACAAACCTAACAGACAATCAGTACTGCATGCTCACAAGGTATGTTTTCATTTCATTTTACTGAGTTGTAAAATTAAATGATGTTTGTAACTCACTTCTGCTACAAGCAGACAATATACAACTTACGAATATAATCACAGAATGAAAGAGAAATAAACTATGTTTATAAGAGATAAAATATGAAATAAAAGAGGCTGAAAATGCTGTCCTGTCTCCCAGCACCTCTCTGGAAGCTCATAATGTAGCATCTGAAATTGTCAAAGCTATAATTGATGACCTGCAGTCTCATGACTTGGGAGATGTAGCTAGCAGCGGTGAGAAAAGATGCTCACCAAGACCTCATTTTAATATGGGGTTAATATTTCACAGGGTGAGAGACTTTCTTGTCTCACAGGCCGCACCATCAGAAGATACCGCCAATGCCGACCAAGCAGTTCTCAAACACAGCTTTTTCAAGTTTGCTAAAAAACAGTTTGACAAAATGATGACCTGAGCTGAAGACAAAGCACACAGACTTCTTTGTAAGTCGCTACCCAGATTCTATGTCCTGTCAGCCTAAACCCATGGAAGAGGATGACTTTGAAGAAGCTATTGATGGCATTTTACCAGGAACTGTTCCTTATTCTCCAAGGCCCAGACGTGCATCTAGTGATCCAACCAACAACTCGACATTGATCAGCATGAAAGAGCAGCAGTTTTCTCAACTAGATTTTGAGACCATCGAAAATGATATTGACAGCTTGTTTAATAAATTCAACCTACCAGAGAAAGCTGCAGCACAATCCAACAAAACACTGGAAGACATCAAATCCAGTGGCATGATCAGGAAGTTTTCAAAGGACCTGACTGATAAAATATACAGTAATCTGATGGCTGGCCAGACATAATAAGATACAAGATCCCCGCAGTCCCAAGGGTGAGAAGTGCCTCTGCCTCTGTCAGGACAAAGGCATATGCCATCACAGAGGACGCAGTGGAAAAGTTCTTGCAGCAGGTGTTGCTCTGGATGGAGATGGAGCCATCAAACAAAGAAAGTCACAGCGAGGAAGTGGCAGGTGCATTAACTGACATTAAAGACCTAATCACAACAGTGCTGACGTAGCTGAAGTATCTGCATCCGTCTTCATGGATATTGACAGTGTTGACAGTCAGCAATTGCTCAAATGCAATGTCGAGGTGACTTCAGGAGCTCCTGAAGAAGAAACCTCTAAACCCAGAGCAGTCGCTTACTCCTGTACTCTAGCACCTAATGATAGTCAGGTGTCACACTCAGAAGGTGGAGATATGTCCGCAGTGTCAAATGATTCCTCTTCTTTCACATCAGAGTTGATGACCAGCAAACTCATCACTGCCCTGCTCATGAGGCTTGTCACAAAGGCCTCTTTGAAAACTGTCGTGGAAATTATATTCCTGGTGATGGGCTGAGCAAATAATTGACTTACAACAAACCGTTGTCTTTAAATAATTTATTTAACAAAAGAGAATAAACAGAGAATTACTAAAACACAAATACAGCTGGTCTAGAGACCTGCCGCCTAAGGCGGCATCGGGCGTCTGGCCCCGAGCAAAGGGATGCATCATTATTGATGATTATGATTAAAGACCTTGACCAGAAGTTTGGCTCTCCAAAAAAGATACTGGAGGCTGCAATGGCATCAAACAATACATCTTTTGATGTTGTGAAGTGTCTGAAAATCCATATAAATGCCTTCCTCAATTCATTTTGTCGTACAGTAGCATTTCTGTTCTGTTCTGTTTCTGATGGCAGATGGCACCTTAGCCTCTGCCTCAGTGTGTGAATGGGGTAAATGTGATGTAGTGTAAAAGTGCTTTTAGTGGTCGTAAAGACTAGAAAGGCGCTCTACAAGTACAGATCATTTACCATTTACACTTGAGTCAAAATGTCCGCTGTGAGAAACGTTTAGGGCTACACGGCAGCTCAGTGTTTAACACTGTGGCCTCACAGCAAAGATCAGGGTTGGATTTACAGCCTTGATCTTTGCTGTATGAGTTTCTATACTCCCCGTGGGTTTTCTCTGGTTGCTCCAGTTTCCTCCCCTATTTCAAATTTGAAAAATCATTATTTCAACAATTCCAAAAAAAAAAATAAATAAATAAATAAATAAATCTAAAATAATGTTTGATTTTGGTCGTGTTTTCCTCTGCTCTCAGATTGGTTGAGATAACCAATCAGATCTGACAGTATTTTTTGCATTGAGTGCATGTGTCATTTTCAGCTCAATACTACAAAATGAGCTTCACAATAGAACAGTTGTTCTCAAACGTTATCATGTCAAGGACCCCTAAACTGCCACAAGTTAAACCACGAACCCCTATTTGATAACGTCCCTCATCTGAAAGGATTTTCACTTGTAGATGTATTAATATAGAAAGTGTATGAATCCCAAATAGTCAAACTTTCTGTCATTGTGTTTTTTCTTAAGGAATATTAGTTAAAATAAATTATATAACTTTATCCCCAGACCCCACTTTGAGAACCACTGCAATTATGGAAAAAAAACTAAAAGATGTAAAGTGAACACTGAACTCAGCAGGTCTCTTCCATCTTTAAATAAAAGCAGAGTATTCTGATTCTAGCTAAATATGCATTAACATTAAAAACACTTCAGAGAGTATAACAGAAAGACTGGAGTCATTTGCAGACTTAAAATGGAAAACAAAAATTCTTCACATTCTTCTATCATATAACAATGCATGGTGAGTCATTGCAGAATAATAACAGATTAAGTGTATCATTTAACACAGATTTTCGAGTCTTCATCATTAGACACCACACATGCTCAGACCGTCTCCAGGGGAGCTCTTCCAGGGAGCTCTTCCAGGGAGCCCTCAAACCTGTCTCCTCTTCCTCCAGAATAAATTGGCTTAAGAATCCCATTCTGATCAATCAGGAGCCCAGTGCTTGTAGAGGAATTCCTGTTGTTCCTCCGTTGTAATGTGTAGGAGGAGACGGGGTGGGGCCATGTGTGTTGTGTGGTACTCAAAGCATCCTTCAGTGCAGAGCTGACGATGGGTCATACAGCTTCGTTTGTTGTCAGGCAATATTTGCTTTCTAACACACACACGCACACACACACACACACACACACACACACACACACACACACACACACACTGCAATGCCAAAGATTGTCCATATTTAACATAGAAGTGAATATAATTAACTGCTGTCTGATTCAATAGATATAACCTATAAAAAGTAAAAGTAAAAAAAGAACGTAAATTACGTCATTGTGACAAATAGCTAATACAAAAAATACAAGCAAGAAAATAAATGCAAACAAAATAGGGGTACAAACACAATGACGATGAAACTGATGAAGGCATACTTTTGAGAAAAGAAGGCATATTCCTGAACAACTGGGTGAGGAGGACTCCTTTTCCAAGAGAGATGTGACCTCATTTACACAAAACAAGGCGAGCTTTTCCTTTTCAGTATTATTCTTGAGCATTGTTATACATCACAAATCACATCTTAAGTCTTCCCTCAGTTTGTTACTGTGATTACATGATAAAGTCTCCTTCTGCTCTTTCGATGAAACATTTTTCACAGTGATGACTGGAACTAAAGACAGCACAATTTACAGCCTTTTACCAAGACACTGGCCTTACAGTTACAGCTGGTGGGGGAAATCTTTTAAATCTTTTTTTGTATTGTGTATTTTTGAGTTACACATTTTAAAAGAAGACAACACATTATTAATAAATACTTGAAAAAGAACGTATCATACAATTATGTCACCGTACACAGTTAAAAAAAACAGGACAGTTAGATAATACAGTAAAAAGTTTAGTGGAGTAGGGAGAGAGTGTGGAATTTAGGAAATGGATATTGGATTACATAGGCAGATTTAGTATGAATGAAAGTAAAGGGTAAATAAAGCCTGGAGGTGGCAGTAATGCAACTCAATGGATGCCAGCTGCCGTAAAAACCCAAAGAAGAAGAAGAAGAAGAGGAAGAAGAAGAAGAAGAAGAATTAGGTCACAGGAAGTTAAACATTTCCTTTTCCGGGTGAAGCAGTGTTTACAATCCGGAGTTTCTAGAGAGAAAGCTTCATTGCATCGTATAAAACAGCCACCAAATGGCGTCTCACATCCCCATCACCGTCAGGGCCCAGCCGGCAGTTGCCGGCTCTGCCGCTCTCCGGGGGAAGAAACGTCCCGGTAGTCCGGCGGTTTCTGGCGCTCCGCAGGTAACCGGGAGCACCAGCAGCAAGAAGAAGAAAGGACAGCTGACAGTGACACCGACAACACAGACACAAGTAATCGAATTATATATCTATATAATTAAATATCTGTCCATTAGTATGTAAAGTTACACTTTTTATTGTATGTTGTATTTGCTGTTCAACAGTGATGTTATTGATTACACTGTCCATGTAATGTTGTGTAATTGCTGCTCATTATCAACGTTAGTCAGAGGTTAGAATAACGTTGCAAGGCAACGCGAGAAATGCAGTGCAAGAAAAGTAGTTTAGCAAATTTTATATTCATTATTTAACAATCTGCTGATTATTTCCTATGATCAATCAAAAATGTCATGACCTGGGGAAAAATGCCCATTTTAGTTTCTCAGATCCCAAAGTGGCATGCTCATATTCCTTGTTTTATCCAACCGGGCAGTCCAAATCTAACAGGCATTCAGGAGCAAATCCTCACATTTGAGAAGCTGGAACAAGAGTGTGTTTTTCATTGTTGCTTGAAAACTTACTAAAACAACCGATTGGTTATCAAAATAGTCTTTCCTGTGCTCTTCTTCTTCTGCCCCCTACAATTATCTTGTATTGATTGCACTTTTTGTTAACTCTAACTTCTTTATTTACCCCATTGATGCGACATGTGCCATTAGTGCTTACTCGTATTTATTGCTGCTTTTATTAATATGTATTGTCAGTTGTGGATCTCGTGCTGTATTTGATGCTCTGATGATTGTATGTTGTTCCTCAAATGTAAGTCGCTTTGGATAAAAGCGTCTGACAAATGAGTAAATGTAAAAAGTAGTTACAGATGAATTTTCTATTGATCAATTAACTAATTGTTTCAGGTAAGCCAAAAAGCACTACTAAATCACAGTGAAAAAAATCCGCAGTATGTACAAACATGTTTTGTAGTTAATTATGCACTTTTAAAGCCAAAAGGACAAAATATTAACATCCTGCTCGTGGACATGAGGCCATGTTTGACAGCAAGCATAAAGATCAGAGACCCACTGACATCAATGTATCACTGTTCTTCTACACAAGCTCAGGTGTGACGATAATGACTTATCAGAGCTTTACTCATGAATAAATATCTTTTCCCCCTTGATTTAAAAGTTTCATGTGTGCAATAAAAGCTACATAGACAGAGTCATTGAATTGTATCTAAAATTGCTACAATGTGTTTAGCCACCTGCAGACATTGTTTACATTCGAAACATGTAAAATAAGTGGCTTAAAATCAAATGTGATCACTGTTTGATGAGGCGTTGTCTTTCATGTTTCATTAGATACCAGCAGTGGAGTCGGTGGCTGAGGTGAAGGCGGTGGGAACAGTAGACAGCGGTCCAACTGCCATCACAGAGTCCACAACAAAACCTCCACCATTCAAAGACCCCACATTTATGGTAAGTGTCTGTGACCATGTGGATTTTAAGTTTATATGCTTCTGTTACCTTTTATTTAACCATCCTGCCATTTTTTCCTCTCTTAATCTCGCCAGCACTCCGGGATCGGTGGAGCAGCCGCAGGTAAAAAGAACAGGACCTGGAAGAATCTCAAACAGATTCTGGTTTTGGAGCGGACGTTACCCTGGAAGCTCAATGATCCGAACTGTGAGTTTTTGTATCTTATTATTATGTTCTTTACAGTATACTGCATATCAAAGTGCTATAATATTACATAAGACTGCAGTGACAAGTAACCCTCACTTGTACAAGAAATGCCCTTAGTCGTAGTTTTAATCAGTAGTAGGGCTGCAGCTAACGATGACTTACTATTCGAAGCTTCTATAGATTATTTCAACGATTCATCACTGCGTCATTTAAGAAGTACTTTTGCTTGACGGTGGCGGCTGTGCACGTTTATAGGCCATAGATATTTATTGGTCCTTCCGGAAATTCAGAGTGTGTCATACAGCAAACATCAGACCAACAACATCAACAGACTAACAACCAGACAGCTGCTTTACAAACATCGCTGTGCTGTTCAGACTACACAACTTGCTGTCTTGTGACGTGAGTCTGAAGTCGTTGTGGCGTTCACACTACGTGACTGATCGGTGACAGGGGGTTACACACTACACGAGCTGACAGCGGCTCTATCACCCTATGCTGGTCTCCAAACCACGTTTTGTCAAGAAAACACGTGAAATGGGAAATGACCGATCCTGCACACGAAACAGCTGTTGTTTGTTATTAGAAAGATAGCAATTATTAAGACAAAGAATCTGGGTGAAAGGAAGGATTAGCACACGCAGGTAGCAGGGATTGTCTGAGCTACAGAGAGAGCTGCAGGGGAGTTAAAAGGTGCAGCTCCCCGACACCCAGTTAACTCATGACTGTGAGGTTACAACTCATGGCCCAACAACACACTTGTGTACATTTTCAGCTGAGGTCTGCAGCTTACTTTGGCTAGCCTTCAACTCAGCAATCACGGTTTTATGGTGCACGGACTGTGACATAACAGAGTTGTTGTTGTTGTTGTTGTTTTCTTTAGCTTGAAATAATCCCATACTTTGGACACTTTCTTCTTTGTCCCTCGCTATTTTCTCTCTCTTCCTCCACTTCGCAAACAGCGCCATCATAGTCACGTCGTGTGAAGAGCGTAAGCGTGATGTGCAACAGTAATAAATGTCCGTGCGAAACTGTGTGCCATATAGTTATATGGATTAAATGAAGCCTTGATGCAAAGAATTTGCTTTGATGCATTTTAGTAATCGATTTAATAGATGAATCGTTCAGCTCTAATCAGTAGTTCAATTTATGACCTATCTGTGTTCATAGACTACAACATTGATGCCCCTCCCTCGTTGAAGCCAACCAAGAAATACTCTGACATCTCTGGACTCCCTGTGAGTAATCAAGATGCTAAAATCCTCATTGTTAAATGAAACAAAATTACTTCAAAGTCTTGTATAAAGCACACGCTGAGTACTCTTTCTTGTCTATCCTCAGGCAAACTACACAGACCCCCAGACAAAGCTACGCTTCACATCCTCTGAGGAGTTCTCCTACATCCGCTTGCTCCCCACTGATGTTGTCACTGGCTACCTGGCCCTTCGAAAGGCAACTTGCATCGTACCCTGACAGCTCAGCAAGGTTTGAAACCTGAAACAGGTTCAACTCTGAACTGAACTTGTGTCAGTGTAGGAAGCTGTTGGGCCAGCCAGGCGACTCTGAGAGAGGGAGAGAGGCTGCTCACAGAGATGCACCACAACTGCTGGATCTCACAGGCTGACCACTGCTAAACATTTGCACTCCTGTTCTTAAGAAGGCAATCTCAGTCGCAATTTTTACCGTGCGACAAATTAAATACAACAAATGTGAAATTTCTCTTTTTCCATTTAGAAAACAAAAACATTGCGTGATTGCTTCTATTTGTGAGATGTTTCTGGTGAACAGTGTTGTCACTAGCTGGCTGTTATGTCAGTCTTATCAGAACATGTCCATGGACAAAACATCAGAAAGTGTTTACAAAGGTCATTCAACGGTCAGCGATGAGATATTATTTTGCTTTTTTGTTAAAATACAATTCCAAGTATCCTTGATGATATTTACCTATTACCAGCTCCTGCTAAATCTTTGGGGGACATACAGTTGTTTCTCAAGTACTGAACAAAGCATCACTTGCCAGGATGCTGTACGCCCCCTTGTGGTAGAACATCTGTCTAGCCCATTTAAGCTATCTTGAATTTATTTAGTGTTAATCTGTGCTTGATTGTATGCTGTTTGTATAAAAATAAATGTTCATCATTGATTAAAATGACAAAATTGCTGGCTGAATGTTGCTTATAGGACAACCTTTATTCACACTTTTGACAATGAGTGCCTTAAACAGAAACATCCACACCTGCTCTACTGTACTGCTGTTTCTTGAATTTTATATGCAGTAGCCTTCATGTATGTAAGCTATGAAAATGTTGCTTTGCCAAGAGTCACAAAGCAGGCCTCATTTCATAGGTCATATGTAGAATTGGTTCCACATGGTTCTAATTCCACAGCTGCATTTGATGTATGAAATCCTTTCTGATTGGCAGTGAGGATGTCTCATTAATCACACATGGCAGGCATCCAGGATCATTTCCATGGTATATTTTCCCACAAAGTTGATGAATGAGTACCAGTGAATTTCTCATGTTAATGATCCCTAATATGCAAAAACTAAGAATAAAGGCACCAGCACAGTCAATGAGGATCAAGAGCTTGACAATGACAAAAGCCCTGTGTAAAAATCAGACCTGCAACCTGTTCAAGTCCACCACTTGAACCACTGAGCTATGAGTCCTTAACTGTTGAGACGGGGAGACGCACTTGCTAATCTTAATAATTATTCAGCTTTTGCAAATATTTCTTGATACTTTGTTTACATGGGCCCTGTATATAGACATTGAACAGTTGCCTTTGTTTGCAATATGTCAGCTGTATGTTAATAAATAATAAGATAATATGTTACAATTTAAGGGTAAGTCTGCTAATATTTTAGATTTGTCTTATTGCCAACACATCTCATGTAGATTAAAACAAAAACCAACAGAAACAATTAATTTAAGGGCCTCTTATTCTCATCATACATGCTTCCCCTCGGCTCTATCTTTAAGAAATTCTGTGCCACTGTTATGTGGATGACACACAATTTTACCTACCATTTACACCTGATAGCACCTGCTCAATCAATCTTCCTATTTTGCTTTATTTTGATTCAGGTTTTATAATGTAAGATGTTTTAGGTTTCCATTTTTAGTCTTGCTTTCCATGCATTATTGTATTACATTATGTTTTATTCCTTTTATCATGTATACGTGTATGGAGGCAGATTCTAACCCCTCTGCCTCATCTGGAAAGCACTTTGGCTGAACTCCTGTTGTCTTTAAATGTGATAAATAAATAAACTGACCTGATCCTCCTAACAAGTACTGCCTGTGTGGCCAAACCTTATATAGTGTACAGTATATTCTGTGCCTTAAGATCCAATTTTTGCCCTAAAGCTATTAAAAACACATAAATGAGAAACACTGTTTCAGAAATATAAACATATTATTTCAGCAAATGACCAGTCTTGCCTGAGTGTAACTTCTCCAAGCTCTGGACTTTCGTGAAGCTGATGAAGGCAGTATAGTATATCTATGAGAGTCAGACCAGCATTTCCATTCCTGCTGTGGCATCAAAACCTCAACATAGTGATTAATGAACAGTGCCAGGGCTTTCTGCTACCTAAGCACACAATTCACTAGAGTATGTCTGTGCGTTTATGTTTTGGGGTATCTTTGCAGTGTGTCCACCCTAGAAAGTATAGAGTGGTAGCATCAGTTTGTCTGTATGTGTTTAGGTCTATGTTAGGATTTAAGGAATGAATGTCACTATTAAAATTTCTCTAAAGTGTAGTGTACATGCTTTGCATGAGTGTCTATGTATAAATATTTATCGCAAATGCTGCTTAACTGAGTGTGCCTACTCCAAAATAAATGAAAATACAGAGTAACATGCAGTATATGAGCTGTTTTTCACTTATCAAGAAGCCAACAAATTCTGCAGGTACATTACATCTGCCATTCCACTTTGTCACCACCTGGGTGTGCCAGAGCGTTGCTCTGTCTGCCATCCAACCTTGCTGAGAGTTCTTTGGCATCTCAGTCCCACGGTGAGTCAGTCAGGTTAACCAGTGATAACAGATTTATCACTGGTACTGATGCAGGAGAATCCTGCCATCAGCAGTGAAAGACTGTCATAAACCAACTAAACAGGCTAAATAAAAATGTGATGAATATAATTTACATCATTAATATTATAGATACTACTGTTATAGTTTAGCTAACAAACATGCATTCATAAAAGTGACATCAACATACACTATAAGAAAAACATGAGCACACTAATTTAAACAAGCTGAGGACAATTATTACACATTTTACCAAGGGCAAGGGTGTGGATTTAAGCAATTTAAGACTGAAGTTCAATCATATAATAAAAAACAATAAGAAATTGATTGAGTTGTGCATAAAATGTCTCACCTTCCTTTGTTGGTGGATGTGCATTTGCTGCATTTCGCCGGATGTTTGTTTCCAGAGAACGCACACACCAATTTAGCTGAAATCACAGTCACTCCTCTGTCAACTTTGTTTTCCAATGTATATTTTGCTGAACTTCTGCTGGCAAGTTTCCCCAGACACTGGGGTATATACTCTGTGAACTAATGTCATCTTGGTGCTCATTTAGGTTCCTCTCTGCCCTTGGGTTTTTGTCACTGTCACATTTTAGAGATGATGGAGATGGCATCTGTGCTGTATAATGACTACAGACCGTAATTATATAGTTTCGTTCACTTCCCAGGATGGGTGGTTTTTCCAGGACTGCTTTTCACCTTTGTCATTGGATGTATTAACTATATATATAGACAGAGACAGAAACATTCATCAATTGACAAATTGAACTTCTGCAGAGATATTTGTTGGACAAATAAGCACATTTAATTTTGCGGGTCATTGCTAAATTACCAGATCAGATCCATGACCTCATTGTCCAACATGTCTCAGTGGGCCATCATATACTGGGAAAAGTCACAACTGTACGGACATAAGGACAAGTCTTTTGCAACAAGTTGGGGGGAAAAGCCATTGATAGAAGCCTATTACTTATTTGACACATCTTATTTCTTAAAATATATGAGAACAACTGAGAACTATCCTCAAATGTCAAGTCAGAGAAATGGAGCAGCTCTGGTAAGCTGATCGATAGACCAACTCCAGTGCCTGCTGAGTCAGCAGGGGAACTTTCATATTTATGTTTATGACCTATTGGAACAGCAGAAGTAGTGTAGTGAACTTCTTTACTCCCTGTTAACAAAGTCATACCAGTCTGAATTTGTTAGATGCTACTTCACCATGTTCATAATTTGGCTACAGAGGTTGAGGCACTTCTCTTAATGATGGTCTTCTGTTAAGGTCTGCAGTAGCTTCAATGTCACACTGAACACCTAGCCAAAGACAGTGATCATCTGTAGACACATGATCTAGTCTCCACAATCCACACATAACCTCTGTGTTAGAGATGGGAGGACTGCAGCTGAAATCTAACTCAAGTTCTGAACAACAGGACAGGACACATTGCCACTCCATGTTTTTGATCCACAGTGGCACTGTATGGTCTTACACACTGAACAAAATATATAAACGCAACCCATTTGCCCCATTCATCAGTACACAAAAGGCCTATTTCTCTCAAATATTGTTAAAAAAATCTGTCTAAATCTGTGTTAGTGAGCACTTCTCCTTTGCCAAGATAATCCATCCACCTCACAGGTGTGGCATATCAAGATGCTGATCAGACAGCATGGGTATTGCACAGGTACACCTTAGGCTGGCCACAATAAAAGGCCACTCGAAAATGTGCAGTTCCATCACACAGCACAATGCCACAGATGTCGCAAGTTTTGAGGGAGCAATTGGCATGCTGACTGCAGGAATGTCCACCAGAGCTGTTGCCCGTGAATTGAATGTTCATTTCTCTACCATAAGCCGTCTCCAAGAGAAATTCAGAGAATTTGGTAGTACATCCAACTGGCCCCACGACCGAAGACCACGTGTAACCACACCAGCCCAGGACCTCCACATCCAGCATCTTCACCTCCAAGATCGTCTGAGACCAGCCACCTGGACAGCTGCTGCAACAATCGGTTTGCATAACCAGGAACCAAGAATTTCTGCACAAACTGTCAGGAACTGTCTCAGGGAAGCTCATCTGCATGTTCATCGTCCTCATCGGGGTCTCGACCTGACTGCAACTTCGCGCAGCCATTGAAGAAGAGTTGACCAACATTTCACAGGCCACAATCAACAACCAGATCAGCTCTACGCGAAGGAGATGTGTTGCACTGCGTGAGGCAAATGGTGGTCACACCAGATACTGACTGGTTTCCGGACCCCCCAATACAGTGAAACTGCGCATTTTTGAGTGGCCTTGTAGATGTTTTATTATTAATATAGCTTATTTTTGGTTATGCATCTATTACCTTGAAAGAAATAGTTTCTATCTTCCATTGAACGAATAGTTTGCTTTTTTGAAAATTTCTTGTTGTCACCATTAAATTGCCAGACAACCAGCAGAGGCTCCAGGCCGAGAAATAATCTGGTACACAAGCACCCATAAAAAACACATTCAAAACACACTTTAGTTTTTGTACCCATTAAACAACGTGTTAATTAATGAGTTGTAAAGGTGCTGGTAGCTAGATTTTCTTTCTGTCAGACAGAGCCAGGCTAGCTGTTTCACTTGTTTATCCATTCTTTATGCGAAGCTAAACTAACTGGGTGCTGGTTGTAGCTTCATATTTACTGTAGAGAGGGATAGGGAGAGTGGCATGAAAGCAAATTAGTATTTCTTCAAAGATTTTGCCTTGCTCATTCTGTATTATGTAGCCATATATCAGTGATGCTTAGGCATCTATTTCTCCTGAAACTCCTCTCCCTTTTCCCATTCAAAATCATCACAATGTCTTGGTGGCCATGTGACCGCCTTTAATCGCTGCTTCCAGCTATATTTGTTCTTGTACTTTTGCCTTCTTGGGAAGCCTTTGCCCTTCACCACCTTCATGGTCCTACTTTGTCAGTGCTTGTGCAATTTGTCCCTGTCTTAACAAGACAAATCCCTGTGAAAACCAATGTTTAACCACAGTTGATCATGCCATGGCTACCCACACAGTGACACAGTTTCATGGTTCATTTAGATGAGAAAGAAAACGCAGCTTGCTGCCTTAAGGAGGTCCATATTAGTTTTTTTCTCTCCGTCTGAATGCAGCCTAAAGAGAATGTGATGAGTTACCAGTTGTCATTGGGCTGTAGAGGTCAAACAGCAAAGTGGCATCAGATAGCTAATCAACTCATTCAGATACCAATACACTGGGCTAAATCCCTGTTAATCCCACTGACGATTCCATCAGTGTTCCCTCACAGGTCAACTCGTTCCTCTGTGAGTGTGTGTGCGCTCACATGTAGACATAAGGGACAGAGAGAAAGGTAATTCTTCATGTTGATAGACAATGATTGTCCTTTAATGGTTCAATGTCTCCTCTCCGTCCTTCTCCTTCTCTCCGTTTTCCTGTTCTGTCCACTCCTATCTCCCCTCCTCACCTTTTCCTGGCTTCTCTCTCCTCACATGTTCCTTCTTCAGTCTGTGTTGGCTGGAGGATTAGCACTCTGCTTTGGTCTTTGATTGATAAGACTTCTGTCAGTCCATCTGTCTCTCTTCTTGTATGTTTGTGTCACCCCCCTGCCTTCTCCTTTTGCCAAGCAATCGCATACACGCTCTGTTTCTGTAGAGAGCAGAAGTGGAGGCACTGGTTTAGGCCTGTTTGTATGTGTAAAAGTCGCATGCTGTGACTGTTGCTTGTAGACAATAACAGACACTGGCTATTATATTATCTGTTGACTTCCAGCTAAGCCAGTTTGAGGTCAAGAAGTGGGGTTTCTGGCACATTTATTTCTGAAACCACATGTAGCTAATACTCCCAGTTAACAACACAACATAAAATTACTGCAAATTAGACTGCATCTACATCTAAAAAGAAAAATTGTAAATGCATCAACTCCTATTGGGACATACACTGAGCTCCTATTTTCAATACCTTATGACCTCTATGAAAGACTTGTGCCAGGTGAGTATAGGTGGAAAGTGAGGCAGAATCCAGAACGTCCCAGGATGGTGTCACTTTTCCCTCCACCTTACTCTCCATCCCTTAACCTCAAAGAGGCAGTCTTTTCCTCTTGGTGGTGGAATGTCTATGATCATCAGGCTCATCATTAGGTCCCTCTTGGATGCAATGCATGCTCAGTGTCTGTCAATTGGTGGGAGACAAATGTTAAGTGGTCTGGTACAAGAGTTGATCCTGAGATATGTTATGTTACAGGGCAGTTTGGATTTTAGATTAACGATTGTGCTGAGCTTCATTTTAGTAAAGGGAACTGTGCAAACAGAAAAAACTCAATAACTCAATAAAGTTAAATTTGTTACCTGTTGTTAAAAATAAAATAAATAAATTACTGTAAATGGCCAGTTCAAATGCTGTAGCAAGCAGTTTTACTGATTGGTTAGAAAAACCACAAATTAATCAGCTGCATCTTTCAGAAAAGCTGGTAGGTTTATGAATGGAGTACGACCTGTAATGCTCTCCCTATAAGAGAGAATGGAACATACAGTATTTGGCCTACATTCATTTTATTACATATTTGGACAAGCCATTTTTTCTTTACTAAGGCAGCACCGTGTTTGATACTGGATTTAAGGCTTATACTGATATTGATATTTGAGATTTTAAACAATTCAGCAAGGATTAGGGCTGAACAATTAATTAATATCTTATTGAAATCGTAATATGGCCTACTGCAATTTTCAAATCGCAGGAGGTGCAATATTTATTCAAGGCAAAATGGGTGACAAAATACCATTTTAAATTAAATACTGTCATGCTGCAGAGACTTCTTGCCCTATACACATAGCCTCATCAAATTCTATAGACTCATGAAATCTCTCTCTCTCTCTCTCTCTCTCTTACTTGTCCTCCCCTCTGTCTCTGTTGCTCAGATTAGCTCTATCCATTGCACATTGCAGACCTACATTCAGGTGAATGAAGTGTCATTGGGCAGAGAGAGAGAGAGGTATTAGGCGGGATGTGACCCTGCAACCCTCTCCACAACAGATAGAACCAATCTCACTGATCCAAGACAGACAATCTATTCACGCCTATATACCTACCATGGTGTGTTTGCGTGTGTAATGATAGCGCCCATCCATTAACACTGCTGCTGGTGATTGTTGGCAACTCAGTGCCTTACTCTGCTTAAGGGTGTGTGTGTGTGCAAGTGTGTATCTTTGAACCTGTGTCTCAGAGCTGATATTTTATCACCAGCTCAGCTCCAAAAGCCAATTTACTGTGTGATGTGTGATTTTCAACCGTTGACTGGAAACATAATCTTTGAACTCGTCAATGTTCTGTTTCCCCTGGGAGTGTGTAATGCTGATTTTTATTTTACATAAATCCATACATCAATACATAAACGGGAGTATCGCTACTCACTTCTTAATATATATATTGCAAAAATAAAAGCATTTTTGGAAAATAGCAATAAAAAGCCCAGCCTTGCTGTGAAATCTTCTACCCTGTAGCTGTGGAGAATGTTTATATTGATACTGCTGCTTTATGAGCTAGTGTCGCCAATAACTACTCCCTATTCTGAGACACACGCACGCACGCACGCACACACACACACATTTACTACATGTCTCCTAGCCATTGGATACACCACAGAGAGAAAGAGGTAATTGCATTGACTTTAGAAGTAAAACAACAGTTACAAGCTTAGTGTGTGTGTGTGTGTGTGTGTGTTAAAACCTTTCATCCATCCATATCACTGTGCATAAGAGCTCCTTCTGCCTTATGCTTTGCTTGCCCTTGGAGAACAATACAGTACCTATTGGCTCCAGCAGATACAAGCCGGTCTTCCTTTCACTATCATTTACCTTTCAAGCATGTGTGTTTATGTACATACTTTGTGTTTGTGCTTATGTATGTATATACGTTTCCTTGTGCAAGAGAACGAGTGAGACACAAAGAGTATGTAAATGGAGAGAAAGAACGACCCTAAGCACACGTACACACGCACACACACACACACGCACACACACACTCATATGCACAGTTAGTGTTTTGGGAGAGTGTGATGGTAAATGAAGCGTGAAATGAAGAGTCAGGGATGTTAGAACATTCCTTCCCCAGGGAACCTCCACAGCGGACTGACAGACAGTCAAGATAGATCAGGACGGCCAAAACCAAACGTTCAATCTGCATCTGGGTGTCTCGGGCAAAAATTTATTGTTTCATCCTGTGCAGTGTATCATAGTGGACGACAACAGACACTGCATCTGGGACACCTCATGACATCCAGATAAAAGAGTCGAGTGTTTCAAATTTTCTTTGCCTTCTCTCACCAAGTCCGACAAATTTCACGTGTTTCATGACGTTCAATAACTTTCAACATGCAATATAAATTTTTTGTTTGTTTGGCACGGATTTGTGTTATTTTACCCTAACTGTATCCATCCCGCGACATCATTTTCAGTTGACACAGAATTTGCAGTAGCGGTAACTTCATAATTTTTCATAGAAGAAATGTTTCGAAAAATTGTAAGTCATTTTACAACAACCTGTACAGCTGTCTTGAACTAATCCATACTTATTACTACTTGCAGCAATATTTTTTTGGACAAAGGATGATGACGTTGCCATTCTTAATTTTCCTACAAAGCTCTAAGTGGCTCAATTCTTTTGCCAACCGGGGAAACAGCCAATGAACACCACTTATTTGATTAGCAATTCAGAGGTGTGAAACCAAGCTATAGATCATTACCCATCCATTTTCTCCTGCATGTGCTTGGGTCATGATGGCAACAGGCTGAACAGTTTTTGTCAGATTTGATCTTCTAGCGTGTAAACCTGAAACTGAAACAATAAAAAAAACAAATCAAGTGTTATTTTTTACTCCAGTGCATTGACTTGCCTTACTTTTTCTTGTTTTCGAGATGAAGACACAAATTTTCTATAAAATCATTGAGACAAGTGGTGTTCAAGTAGAAAAGAGGTCTTTTTAATAGAAATGATTTGAGAAGATTTTTTTGTAGTGGGCATTTTAACAGTCTTGAATGCAGCAAGTAAACTGGCCCAGATGACCTTCTCCCAACTCCAGTATAGTAAAAATGGATAGTATAATCTGTTTACAATACCACTTTGCTAGGCTAAGGTAATCTGCTACCTTCAACACCCTGCAAGTGGCTGTTGAGATGATGTATCTCTCCTATTTATAAGGGAGTAACATGCACTAATACAGACCTTAGCCATATGAGCGATATACTCCAACATTAAAAGCAAGTGGTATTCCCCTTTAATGGCCATTGTTAACATTATTATCCCAGACTTGACTGCCGTAGCAGGTCATCTAATTCTACTGAAGACCTCTTCCGCCTTTCTTTCCTCCACCAGAGTCCATTACAATCGGGTCTTATCTCCTCTAATATGCTCTGCTGTTAATGAACAATCAGTCCCGTTAATGTCCTGCTAATTAATGGCCCATCAGCCTCTTCAGAGTGGTAATTAAGTGCCAGTTGAGGCGTCTAATTGGCATGGTTTCTGATTGGATCGAGTCACGCTCGACCCTTTGAGACACAGGAAGTGAATTATAGCGTTGCCATCGTTGTGAAGAGGACTTTTACAAAGACTGCTGACTCGCTTGTTTAAGAAATAGAACCATTTTGTTAACCTGAGTAGAAGTGAACTGAATGACAGTCTCACTTGACTGACTCTGTCAGAGGACAAACTGTCAAATCTAAATTAAAGACCAATCAATGACAGAAGCCTGTTTTGTTCTACACTTCCTAGATAAGTAATTGAGAGCTGTCACAAAGGCATTATGCAGTAAATATAATCACACTAGCCACTTTAGCTTATCATCAGCCAAGGAAGATTATTTAGACTCCATAGGACATAATCTTTTCGAATACCAACTTCAAAGGGATACTTTATCTGCTTACAAGAATCATAAGGAGACAAAACAATGCAATATCTGACATTTAATAACAGAACTGTATTGTTAAATTTTCATTGATTGTTTTTTTGGCCACTTGGGGGCACCACAGCAAACTCTAAACACAACATTGATATTAGATCACATTATGAAGTTGTTATGGTGAACAAACTGTCGCTTATTAACACATCCAGCAGACATGGAGCAACATAGCTCCATTAGCATTCAACTGCTAAATCCACTGTGTCCACTAGCTAGTTGTTAACTTGGTCTGTCTGCTGGTTGGTGTTGAGCCGGTGTACAGAGGGTTTTCACTGAAAACATCTGCTTTTGATGAGTCTAATGTGATTATGGGTGTGACCCCTTTACATTACATGTAGTAATTGTATCCATTGTTAATAAATAAATATTCATTATAGCAGCTTTAAGAAAAGTAAAAACAAAAATTATTAAATGTCAAAATTTTAAATGGTATCCCTTAATGACAGACAGGACAGAGACAGCTTGTGGCCACAAACAAACAAGGCTACCAAACGAGCTTCATGCATGGCTGATGGTGAGCTCCTTCTTTAATTATACTGAGAAAAAAAGCAATAAAAAGACACAAGTTTGGTTCCAAACCAGCTAGAATTATGAGATAGATTCACATATGGCTGAATGCTGGCTGCGAGCTGCTCTGTTAATTAGTTTTAGTGTTAAAAAGAACAGAAATAGCTAAAGGTTTAGGGCAAAGTTTAAGGCAAAGAACAGACTCAATACAATATAAGCTAACAGTGTGAGGTGGCAGTTTTCACTCACATATGGCTGACTGGTTGCTTCAAGCTGTTGGATAATGAGTGAGAGAAAGGTAAAGAGAAAAGAGGGAAGGGGGATGGTGAGGAAAAGGAGGTTGAGAGTGAAGGGGAAGGAGAGGGAGGGGGGAGAAAGAAAGAGATGGGAAGAAGAAAGGGGGAGGTAAAGTGTTTTTATAATGAGGGGACAGAACAGACAAACACCTGAGCAGAGAGAACGAGAGAGATGGTTGGAGGCAAGTAAAGACTCCATTTGGCACACACACACACACACACACACACACACACACACACACTCACTCTCACACACACACACACACACACACACACACAGACTGATGCACAGAGTATACTGGTTGCTCGCAGCAGCTTGAGATAATAAGAAACACAATAAGGTGGTTTTTATAATGAGAAACAACAGCTGAACCACCGATGGCAGAGAGGAGAGTGAAGAGGGTTGCAGGCAATGGACAGTTCCACTTACTGTACAAAACAAGGTTCTGCACGGAAATAGAAAGTTATATGACACCTACACTTACTGAGAAAAAAGTATGGAGCCTGTAATGTTTAGCATGTCCTGGCCCTGTGATGGGTATCATGACTGAGAATTTACTGATGCATGGTTTTAATAAACTATTGTGCCAGGTAGCAACACTCACAAGATGTGGAATTATTGTGGAATCTCCTGTCTGGTGAAACCAGTTATGAACAAGGCATATTTAGAGTCTCACGGTGTAGCAACCTGCAAGAAGTTTAAATTCTACTATTTAAAAAAAGAGAGAAAAAAAGCAGATGTGGGAGATTTTATAGGCTGATTTTATTCAGGACTTCAAGTACATACTGGGCTGTTTTCCTACTCCTTTTATTCCTGGTTATGTTTATGGCTTTAAAACAGCATTCAGAAGATTGTAGAGGGAGGAAAAAAAATTTTGGAAAATATAATTAAAAACAGTCAACTGAATATTTAATTCTGAAAATCTAAATCGATTTAACATTTTGGTGACTTTTTTTTTTTGTGAAGGTGTAGGAGCGTTAGGGAGGACTCGTGTTCTCAGTATTTCTAAAACCACAGCTCCAGCCTGGCTCAGGACATCAAAACCTGCTTTAAAACCATAAGCCCATTCCTTGGAGTTCATTAATGACAGATAATGACTTCGAACTTCATTGTGTGTAAGTCTACTCTAGGTATTCATCTTTTTTAAAAATATTTTGGTTATGTTAATTTTTATTTAATTTTAGTTTTTTGGGCATCATTTATTTATTTATATCATGTTGCCATATCACATTTAATAGTGATAGTTACAGACATGAAACATGAAGAAAAGGAGAAGGGTATGACATGCAACACTGGCTTTTTTTTGTCATTGATTTGTGGAGTTTTCCAGGAAGGCATGTGTAGGTGTGCTGAAGATAAATGAGTGTTCAAAAGTCGAAAATGTTTTAATTTCTGTTATATTTATTAGGGCTGAACAATTTGGGGCAAAAATCTAATTGCGAATTTTCTGCCAAATATTGCGATTAAGATTAAATTTGCGATTTAAAAAAAAGTTTAATATTCACTACCAGTTCATTCTTGACAGAAGCCACGTCAAGCAGCACAGAGCAGGGCGAGTTCAGCTGCAACAAAACTTTTTTTTTTCAACGGAAATGGTGATGCCTCAAACACCCTGTTGTATGAAGTGCCCATAGGGACATTATTCAGAATTACCATGCATATACATGTACTTTTCCTCTCACATACACATATGAAACCAAACCCATTCACATACTATACTGAAAAGCTCACACACATACAAGTAAAATGCTTTTACATAAACTACTGAAACGCTCTCACACACACAACTGAAACACTCACACACACACACACAACTGAAATGCTCACACGCATACAAGTGAAATGCTTTTACATACACAACTGAAACGCTCGCTCACACACACACGCACCTGAAAAGCTTGCACACATACAAGTAAAATGCTTTTACATAAACTACTGAAACGCTCTCACACACACAACTGAAACACTCACACACACACACACACAACTGAAATGCTCACACGCATACAAGTGAAATGCTTTTACATACACAACTGAAACGCTCGCTCACACACACACGCACCTGAAAAGCTTGCACACATACAAGTAAAATGCTTTTACATAAACTACTGAAACGCTCTCACACACACAACTGAAACACTCACACACACACACACACAACTGAAATGCTCACACGCATACAAGTGAAATGCTTTTACATACACAACTGAAACGCTCGCTCACACACACACGCACCTGAAAAGCTTGCACACATACAAGTAAAATGCTTTTACATAAACTACTGAAACGCTCTCACACACACAACTGAAACACTCACACACACACACACACAACTGAAATGCTCACACGCATACAAGTGAAATGCTTTTACATACACAACTGAAACGCTCGCTCACACACACACGCACCTGAAAAGCTTGCACACATACAAGTAAAATGCTTTTACATAAACTACTGAAACGCTCTCACACACACAACTGAAACACTCACACACACACACACACAACTGAAATGCTCACACGCATACAAGTGAAATGCTTTTACATACACAACTGAAACGCTCGCTCACACACACACGCACCTGAAAAGCTTGCACACATACAAGTAAAATGCTTTTACATAAACTACTGAAACGCTCTCACACACACAACTGAAATGCTCACACGCATACAAGTGAAATGCTTTTACACACACAACTGAAACGCTCTCACACACACACACACACACACAACTGAAAATGTTACGCTCACACACACACACGCACCTGAAAAGCTTGCACACATACAAGTGAAATGCTTTTACATACACTACTGAAACACACACACACACAACTGAAATGCTCCCACACACACACAAATGAAAACCTTACACACATACAAGTGAAATTCTATGGTTGGTCCCAGCCAATGATCCCAGCTTGCACTTCAGGTAAGTTAACATTAAAGCTATACACCAAACTTTAAATAATGATTTATATGTTATTGACATTATACATAAGATTTAATATTTTTAATTTTTCTTTGATAAAATGTCTTTACTACTGACTGAAAATGTTGATTTTACATTCTGATTGTCAATTGAAAGAACCAGCTCATCATGCAACACAGATAAAACATCGAATATTAAATCTTTCACTAAGGGAGAGCAGTCTGGAATAAGTTGAAAAGTGAAAATACTGTTTCGTCTTCTGACCTTGGTCAGAAAAGGTCAGAAGACGAAATAGTTATGCAGTTTTTTAACATTGTACCTTAAACTTGAAGATAACATAGGAGCCTTACACTCAGCAACTAGAGCCAGAGAAGGTTTTGAAGAGTGCCTTGTTTGCTGCTCTGAGTAAGTCTAGTTTAAAGACAAGAGAATGAGCATAAATCCAAACAAAACTGGGTAAAGTGCTTAAACAAAGAATGACCAGCACAGTGATGCAGTGGTTAGCACTGTCGCCTCACAGCAAGAAGGTCGTGGGTTCAAACCCAGGTGTGGAGTTTGCATGTTCTCCCTGTGTCTACGTGGGTTCTCTCCGGGTACTCCGGCTTCCTCCCACCTTCCAAAGACATGCGGCCTAGGTTGATTGGTGACCCTAAATTGTCCTTAGGTGCGAGTGGTTGTTTGTCTATGTGTGGCCCTGTGATGGACTGGCGACCTGTCCAGGGTGTACCCTGCCTTTTGCCCGATGTCAGCTGGGATTGGCTCCAGCCCCCTGTACGCAGGATAAGCGGTTGACGATGGATTTTGGCAGTGGTGCAGATAATAGAAATAGGGCGATAATTATTCATATTAGAAGCATCACCAGTTTTGAAGAGAGGGGTAACTTTCGCACATTTCCACGTATCAAGTCGAAATATCAATCAAGCAGCAAGTTTAATATACCTAGCCTCAAGCCCACCCAGACCAGCACTACTGTTTCCTTTAGATCACCTATAGCATTAAACACATCAATGGGCATGATTTTATTAAATTTGAATGAGCCAGAGGTAAAAGACAAGGTTGAGAAACGATCATTAGCATAGGAATAAACGTGTTTGGAGTCACCAATAGTGGTAAAATGCTGATTGAAAGCATGAGCAATAAGGCGAGTGTCATGGGGCTACCCCATGCCTTCATTTAAGCCAGCGGTAGCATTGGTCTTAGCATGCTAAGCTAACCTTAGCTGAGCTTAGCATAGGACTTTTAGCATTAGCATTACCTTAGCATATGGGCTAGCATCAATGGACACATGGCTTGTCATTTCAGTTCATTTAAGTACTAGTCGAAAGCTGAAATCATTATTAGATAAATACAACACATACAAAGTTCATTCCAAGTAATTTATTTTAGCTTATTGGATTTACCCAAGGTCATCCAAATGTTTGTATGTTTCATTCACCTGTTCTCATCCTCAAGCAGGGATCTGGGTCGAAGTGGCAAACAGGAATTGATGGAGTGTGGAGTAATTTATAGGGGGGAAGACCTGGAATGGTCCAAGTGTGAGCCAGTACAGAGGGGTGTACTGGAGTACATAAAGTTGTTGTTTTGAGAAGCTTTGTTCAGCATGTAACATTTCATTTTTGGTTTTGTAGTTGATATATTGTGTATTGATGTAGCCAGAAATGTTTTGGACTATTGAGATAACATAATGGTGTTTAACTGATTTCCAATTAACTTTGGTTTGTCTTGTAGGAGGGGCTTCTGGTATAAAGGAAGGAGGCCGAGGCTCCTCTGAGCAGAACAGCTTTGGACTGGAAGAGCACATGTGCTAGAGCCCAATACGCTGGGCCTGATATAGGTTTTTTTTTGTGTTGTTTAATATTGATTTGTAATGATACAAATGATTTTTTTCTTGATATATTTTTGCAATAATTCATATTTGGCACTACTACACTTTCCACTTGTCTGGTGAAGAAATAAATTGGAGCACCAGGTGAAGAACTCCTGAGTCCATGTCTCCTTCTTCCACCATGGGGCTAAACATTACAGGGAGGATCGGAAATTGTAACATTATTCATTTTTAGTTAATTGTTTGTCTGGGGTTATGAAAGTCATTAAGAAAACAGTCTCTATAATAACTGGATTTAGCGTTTTGGGTTTGAATCTTGCACTGATTCCTGAGAGATCTATAATGATCCCAGTCAGGGGCAGATTTAGTAAGGCGATATTTGGCCCATGATATAGATATCATGAGATAAGGATATTTAAGTTAAGAGGCTTGTTTTTCTGTTTATGTCCATGCATATGAGCCTATATATTAAATACTGAGGTGTGTGTATGCGTGCATGTGTGTGATCAGAGAGCTCCACAGTCTACTTCTTTTTGTTACTCCTGGATAAGCACTTTGTTGTCCTTGGGAGACTGCTGGTGCTTGGCTTCTCGTGCACAGTAGCCAGGCGCTGTTCCACTGAGCCGTGCACATGAGATGACCTTCCTTTGCCTCTGGCTCAGTCACGCCTCTGTGCACCACACACACACACACACGCACGCACGCACGCACACACAGACATACAAGCACACCTTTGGGGACACCTTTGTGATGTTTCAAACTGACTTCCATCCTGTGTTGTTCACTCCAGTGGACCAATAGAAACACAAACCACCACATTTCCACACATGAACACATAGAGAACCACCAAACATTATCCTACCCTCCACCTCACACACATGCGCACGCACACACGCACGCACACACACACACACACACACACACGTGTGCACACACACACACACACACACACACACACACGTGTGCACACAAACACACACACAAAGTGCAACACAAAAGTGTAACCATACATCTAGCAGAGAAAATACATCAACAATATTTACTGTAGAACAATGATCACTCACTACACAACGTAGTAATTTATCTGGTCTAGGCATGTCATCTGTAAAGTGTGTTAAGTACATTCAAACACTGACTTACTCGCATGCAAACTTGGTAAAATGTTAGCATTCATTTGCAGCAGAACTGAAAAGTGAAAAAGTTACACAACGTTACATATTTGTCAATTGATATTCTTAGTTCTGTACAATCTGTATGTGGTTTATGTAGTATACTGTACACCAGAGACTTAAGAACCCATTCACCAGACGATTCAGTCAAGACACAGCACCACACTGTTTTTACTAAACAATTTCAGAGTGCCGGTTCCGGGACTTGGGATCTTACAGAAACCCATGTGAACAAACATGGAGGCAGACTGTCATTGTCAGCTAGTTGCACTTGTGTGTGCTATGCTTTGCACAGAAAAAAAAGAATACAAACCGAAAATCAGCCCAGTAATCCTCTACTGTGCGGCCAGCATTAGACCTTTGGTCACAAAATGAGCTCTCCCTAAAGACTGTTGAGGTCAAGCAATAACACAAGTCAAGTTCTGACCCTGTTAAGAAATAAATAAGACAGTGACAGACAAGCTTTGAATTAGCACACACTTTGAATATTAAATGAATAGGCCTATTCACTGAACAGGGTTGGTCTCAAGCAAGTAAAACAAGTGGTTCTCAAAGTGTCATCATATAAAAACACAAGATGACATTAACAGTGTATTAAGTGTATCAAACAAAACAAACAAGCAATAAACATCAAAATCACCATTTCAAAAATCCTCAGCTCACAGGTTTATCATAGTGATGCAAGTACAACGCAATGCAATGCAGGGGATACTGTGACAACCGGCAAAACTATTTGTCACTGTAAATAAAGCGCAAATAAATGCTGATACATCTCAGCACTCACTACAGTCTGAGACAAGCAACTTCTTATTTTTCTAAAACAATCTCCGAGCATGCCACAGACTTCCTCCTTACAACTAATGATGTTTATTTCCCTAAAGTCCATAAAATTAAGTGTGTTCGTCGTCTAAAACACTCAGCTAAATATATGAATAATAGTGCTACCAGTACAACAGTACCAGTGACCAGTAACAAGCTCTGTTACAACATTTAATTTGATAAAAGTGTTGCAGGGTGTGACCGTTGCTCCTTTAGTCCAGATGTTGACCTCGGTGTATAGCCTCAGAGCTTCTGTGAACATGGCCAGAAAATCGCCCCGGGTGCTACCATGGTTATCAGGTCTGCACTGACAGATGCTCATTAGAACAAATAAGCACACATACATACACAGAGCCGATGACTTGATAGCTTCTCCTCACTTGAATATTTCGGATTACTTTCCGTCTTTGTGTTAGACCTCTAGAAGCTGTTTGATTTCACAAAACCGAGGATTTATACCTTCTGCAAAACCTAGAAAACAATAAAATCAGAAAACTAAACTAACTGTTGCATGGAACTGTTTTGACGTGTTTGATGTTTGGTTTGGCTCATCTGAGAATGTTTTCCGCTACTCATTACTGTAAATTTACAACTACCAATCAGGCTGGCAGCTGGGGAAAACCGCCTCTTTGACTCTCACACCCACACCTCACAACTATGGCTCCCAGAAGAATGATTATAATCTGACATGTGTGTGTTTGCTGCATCGTTAATTCAGTCTTGATTCACACGTCATCAACACATCTCCTGTTGAAATTGTTGGTTGTGGCTGTGATTTAATTGTGATTTCAATATGCCCCTGGGATACATTTGTGTTTATATTCATTGGAAAAAAAGGGATGTGTTTTGTTAATATTGGTGCTGCAAATGTTCCAGTTTCTCCACCGAGGTGATAAAAATACAATCTTGTCTTTTCTTCACTAACCGACCCTGTATTCTAGGTTAAAGACATATTACAAACAGTGTATTTGCAAGAATACAAGGCAAGGGCTGCACAATTTTAGTGATTCAGCACCAGTCAAGTATTTTGTTTGTTCCAAAACTATGTGGATACACAGGACCTTCCCTGTACAGTAGCAACAGTGAGCACAGAGGAAGAAGTGATCGTTATTGTCCACAGAGGCACATATATTTATTCATAGATTCACTTCATCAATGTTTAATGTCATAGTGACTTTTGGCCACCATGCTATGACTGAATGTGTAGAAATATATCTTCAGACTTTTGATCCACTCTGTGCATCTTCGCAATACACCCGAGTTTCATTATTCCACATTTGAAAGCTACAGGCAGGTCATAAATGTACAACACATTAGCATACAGTAGTAGTTATGAGCGGGCAGACAGGTGTTAATGATCCTCTAAGGACTTAGATATTTATTCATGGATTCGCTTCAGCCTAATTCTCTTCTATATCTAAATGCACTGCGATGGCCCACCCAATCTTCGTTCTGTTTTGATGTACCCTTTGCTGCATCTCAGACACAGCATGTGGAGAGAAAGTGTCATATTAAATTCTCATCATCGTTTTCCATTGGAGGCTTTTACCTTTATTGTACAGATAAAAACGTACAGAAAAACATGGGGATTTTTGTTGGGAGTGAGATATTGACAGATTCAGTTCATCATTGATCTATTGAATATAATAATGTTTTTCACTATGATTTGTTATAACTTTGACTTGTTCCACTTTAAATGAGCTATTATTTACAAATTTAAATGTATTTACATTGCATTTATATACTGTTTTCTACGATTTTGTTTCTTTATTGGGACTTGAAATTATACACAACTCCCTAAATCTCCTGTGTCTGTAGATTTTTTGCAAACACTGAGTGGACCATGAGAGATAAGAGAAAGAGATGCTTTCTTGTGTTTTTCTTTTTAGACAGGGCTGAATTTCAGAGCTTATTCAAATCAGTCAAGTTCACTGAAAACATATTCTTATTTAAAGCAAAAGCCTTGGGGAGAATTTTTAAATTGAGCGATTGTCTTCTTCAGGGATTCTCTTGAAATTGTGTTCTTATTCTTTTTCTTGTTTTAATTAGAGGTTAATGCACGTTTAGTATACAGCAGATTCTGAACAGAGAGACAATATTAAATGTGGATTTTCTTTCACTAACGTAATTCATTTTTCTTCTCTAAATCCTGTTGTGTCCCAGTAAAAGAGCTAAACTCAAAAAATTAAAAAATTAAAGCGCTTTAAGCTAATTAAAATAAATATTAAGATTAATATGTTGTACAATAAAACTCATGGAGAAAAAGACAGATAACCAGGATGAAACAATTTGATGTAGTTTGAAGTTTGACTTATATTTATCTACAAATTCAATTGAATGAAAGCTAAAAGACACAAAATACGCAGATTTTTTTTTAATAGTAGGTCATTATAAAGTAGGCAGAGTAAGCAGACAGAAGGGTTTAAATAATCCTCTGTGGCCTCAGATTTTTATTCATAGATTCAGTTTACTCTAATTTTGCCGGCTCATTGTTGTGTCTGTTGCAGGCTCCTCCCTGGCGGCAGCGTGTCTCATACATATGAATGAGTTAAATCTGCATAATTAGATGCAGTGTTATCATAATAATAAAGGCTTACAGTATATAGTATAGGATCCTAGACATCATATCAGGTCTTTGAGCTCTGACCTAGAAAAGAACAAAGATGACTGTACTGCCAAGATCCCTCTTTGGATCTTTGGATCTCACCTTTTTTGTCTCTGAGTTGTCTTTGAGCTGAACTCCTCTGTATAAACATAAACGTGAAAATACATATATATACAGCGTTACAGAGGGACTTTTGCAAGAAGTGCAGTTGTAGGGGTAGATTGTAACACAACTGAGAGTTTTCTGCTCCAGTAAAACTTTTTTTATGTTCAGAAATTGTTACATGTTTGTTTTATAGTGTCTGGCACTGTGTTGTATTGTGGATTTCTCTCTTCCTTCTTTTTATTTTCATCTCTGTGGTCACTCTTTGTTCTTTCTTTCATTCTTTCTTTTGTTGTTCATTAATTTGTTTCGTTATTTGTTCCTTATTTTCTATTTACATCACTATCATATTCTATACTCTCCTCGTTCGCCTCTCTTTGTCTCTCTCCACTCCACACACATGCGCGCATGCACGCATGCACGCACGCACATATGCACGCACGCAAATTGACAATGGGACACACATTCACTCATGAGCTTGTATGGTCAATTCAAATGCACATGCATGTACAGAGACACACGTACACATACAAACGCATGCAAATAATCCCCTTCACCTCCCACCCCTCTGTTTCACACACACACAAACACACACACAGACCCACCCACACACACACACACACACACACACACACACACACGCTTGCTGGCTGGCTGTGTCCTGTGGTCTGTGTGTGCTGATAAGGGTTTAATCCTGATTGGAGCCTCAGTGAAAGGCTTTGTTATGAACACTAAATAGACTGGCCCTCGGCGAGCACACTGGGACTCTACTGATAACATACACACACGTGCGCGGACACACGCAAAATGGATGCATATAAACACACATATACAGATGTTTGCATGTATTTATATTTATATATGTATATAAATAGTTGTGTTATGAGTATGGATATATATATATATATATATATATATATATATATATATATATATATATATATATATATATATATATATATATATATATACATACCACTAACACAACAACAGAAACTCAGCCTTTATGCATTATGCACCTGCAGACATTTACGTACACACTTATACACACACATGGATGTCTAGTAAATGCACGCCTGCAGACACACACACACACACACACACACACACACACACACACACACACATCTCCTTATAAAACTGTGTGCATGCATGTGTGTCTGTATGTAAATGTGTGTGCGTGGAGTTTATCAGTGGCTTGATAAAGCTCTGGGGAGCGGTAAGTGTTGGCAGAACCCAGACTGAATATGCTGTAAATAGACTACTAATAGAGAGAGAGATTAGAGGACTGAAGGAGAGGACAGTAGAGGGGAGATATGAAAGAGAAGAGGAAGAAGGAGATGAGAGAGGAATAGTATTGTCAGCACAGCCACAGTTTAACTCCGTATTTGACCAAACATGGAAGGAACCCCCACCATGTCACACCTGTAGAGCTCTTAGAAGTGTAAAGGTTAGACGCCTTTATACATCTATTTGTTCCTGCACCTGTTAGCTGCTCTACTCAAGGGTCCACAGCAGGAAGCTGGCAAACGTCTCATACAATCGCAGTTTATTTTTGTAAGACTTTTCTTCATGTTCTGCAGCAACCTCTTTGTTCAGGGTCTCTCACTAAAACCTACCTGAACAACCAAATCTCACTCACAAGTTGTAACATATGGACTCTTGCTCAATACCCCTTTATATACACCCCTCACATTTTCACTTAGGGGTGTACTCACTTTTTTTGCCAGCGGTTTAGAAACTAATGGCTGTGTAATGTGTTATTTCGAGGGGACAGCAAATTTACAAGCTGTACACTCACTACTTTACATTGTAGCAAAGTGTCATTTCTTCAGTGTTGTCACATGAAAAGATATAATCAAATATTTACAAAAATGGGAGGGGTGTACTCACTTTTGTGAGATACTGTAGTTGTCCTTATCATTGAGCTACCTTTTAATTGGATCAGTTTTTTTGTTGTAATCCTGGTGCTTTTCCATTTGTGGACTCATGTGGATGTCAATACACAGGACCGTTTAAGTCGCAAATTACAAATACTTTACTTACTTGTCTTCATAGTCACTGAGTGCATGAGTGTTCTACAGAATGTAATCAAACATGAGACAGATCCATTATACTTGGTATCAATCATATCGCCGCTAGTATCGATACTCCATACAGTGAGCGATAGTGGTATGAGTCCAGCCAACCTGACCACTCACTCTCTCTTCATGTGACCAGTTTGCCTAAAGTAGATGCATTGGACCCCATGGAAGATATGTAATCATCCCCCCCCCCCTCCCCCCCCCTTCCATCCTTCTCTCATTCTAGACTAATGTTTTAAACAGAAAGTGTCCTTTGAATGAATGCTGCACTAACCTGTAATCTTTGATAACAGACGCCCAGCCTTTCCTCCCTGCGCCATTTCTCTTCCTTCAATTGACTGACCAGTCAGTTAATCAGTAGATCCAGTTCCTTCCCGGGGTCACTCTGACTGCGGGACAACTGCTCTTGACCTATTATCAATGACCTTTATCCCTCCCAGAGGTCATTAGATGTATCCCAGTATCATTATAACTGTCCCAAGTGGTCAAACCTGAGGTCAAGGCTGCTCCACAAGGTCAGAGGTGAAAGGTCGCTGCTCTGTCATCACTAATAAACAGTAGAGGGGGTCTGGTCCCACAGGGGCACATCGGTGGGATGAGGAGAGTAGCTCGGCTTTTGTTTGTTTGTATGTGACAGGTTTTTAAATGCAGAATACATTATGTACTACAGCTGCACTATGTGTTGCCCTTTTGGCGTTGAATCTATTCGCTCAAGATGAATGTTCACCTTGTGGTGTTCAGTCAGATGTTGTAGGAATAGAGGCTTTGCTGATTCAGTCCACAGGTTTCTTGTTTTTGAACACACACATATACCTGTGTACATACACCATCTTTACACTCTGGACCACTTGCTTTTCCTGCCTCATGCCCTCAATGAATAATCTTGTCTCCTTTTCTATTATTTTTGGCATCCCATCCAACAAACACAAGTCTTTTTTAAAAACTCAAGGTGAATAAACCTGAGAACTCTGGATTTGCCTTTTAATATAGATGGTGGCACAGAGCTTTTCCAAAATGCTGATGTATAGAATCATAGATCTCAATAGATCTCAGGTGTCTTATTGTCATGTGATCCATGACCCGAAATGGCTCATAGGTACAGTCTGCTCTTCACATTCGCTCTATAAACAACTAACAAAGCTTCAAAATGTGCAGACTATATGTGCTTGCCTTCGAATGGCATGTGGTTGCTGGATCAAATGTCCTGTCTACACCCAAAAGAAGAGTGGTGTTTTGTTTCATTGTGGATGACAAACTGGAAAACTTTGGAGTGGCATTTTTAAATTGAAGCCATGGCTTTTATCACCTCCCTGCTTGTCACAATATGCTTTGTTTGTTTCTGTTTTCTTTCTCATTCAACTTTTTCCTGTGTTTCATTCTCACCTTCATTTCCTCAACCCGCTCTACCCTTCTCTGATTTCGACCCCCCTCTCCCTTCCCATCCTACCCCTCCTTCTGTGTAACCTTGCGGGGTAAAGCTCCATTGACATCTGCTTCATAAGTATTCAGGACTCAGCGCCTTTGACATTAATCAGCCTACAGTACATTATCTCCCCACTCCTCTCCAGTCCCGCTCTCCCCCCTTTTTGCCTCCTGCTCCTCCTCTCATCCCTATCGCCCCTCTTTCAACCTCTCTTCTCTCCCCTCCGCTGCCTCCCTTTGCCACCTTCTCCCTCCTCTCTGCTGTCCACTCCTGCCCTCCTCCACTTCTTCCTCCCCTCCTATCATGCGTCTCTACTTTCCATCCGCTGTTTTCTTATCATGGTGTGATAGCCAGAAGAGAAAAGGGCATTACTAAGTATGTATGTTGCTTACCTGAACGTCTGGCTATCGAGATACACTGTCTATCTGTTTGCATGCCAGTCTTAAGAGTAAGACAGCAACTTTAATGCAGCAGTAACAATACAGCAAGGTCAACTCAGCGAGTGAGATTAAAAGATACAAAAAAAGAAAGAAAAGAAACAGCGTTTGACCATACATAGGGCAAGAAAAAGATCAGGAGTCCAAACAAGCAAATATTTATCTTAATTTTGTCTTTGGTTTGACTGGACTTAGATGTATATCCACATGACAAACTGTTGTAGACATGGTGACCTGTTCAGAGTGGACCCTCCTTCCTGCTCTGAGCATGCTGTGATAAGATCTAGGCCTGAATGACCCTGAACAGGATAAGTGAGTAAAGAAAATGGATGGATAGGTCTCCATACTACATCTTGGTGGCAACAATGCAGCAGAAATATATGAGACAGAGCCCTGTGTACTTTTTCAACAGAAGAGAGAAACTCTCTGAGTTGTTAAATTTTGCCAGAACACTAAAAAATAAGACTGTACCAAACTCATTGTTTCCCCTAGTAAATATTGTCTGAGGTAAAATGACACAAACTTTTTTTTTCAAATGGCTAATCTAATGGGATATCGCCTCCTTTGTAGATAACATTTTTTCTCCTCACAGACAACACAACCAACATAGCACACGTTAGTGCATGGGGCTATGATGGTAGGTTATGAATAATATGATCAGTTATACAATCAGTTTGTGTAATAGTGAGTATGAATACTGAGTATGAGAATGATACTACAACACTGCACGGTAATGATTGTAATACTATGAGAAAGGACTTTACAGCCTTTGATAATCATTTCATCCTCCTTCTCAGTGGTTGAAGGTTAACAGCAGTATTTTAACAATGAAATTCACATTACAAGTTAATCTACCATAAATGTGTGCCTGCTTATATTTCACTGGCCATCACGGTGTGTTGACGGATGACACCACAACTTTTTGCTGGACAGTGCTGCATTTTTTTGCCAGAACCCTTTATTGTGCAGACACTGTGGCCTCATTTAAATGTCTGAAAGGTAAATGTAGTGTCACATTGTTCTGAACACAGCCTTACGTCAACTGGCTTCTAACCACATCGGGATGTAAATAACCACAAGATTCATTTAGTAACCTGGTATCCCTGTCATTTCTGATCATTTCTGTCATACTGTAGATTTTTGACTCAAGTCCTGGTAGGATTGGAGAGTCCCTGTCCACGCCAGAATCCCACTGGACGTGTCTCCCCAAAGCATATTTGAGGTCAGAATTAAATTTTCCTGCAAAACCTGGTGGAAAATACAGCTACACATTGTGCAGCTGCTGGAGAGAGTGCAACCACTCTTTCTATTGGAAATAATGGCCTTGACCTGTGTACTGGTGAACTTGTGCTTTTGGTGTGAAAGGCCTGCTTCACCTGTCCACATCAGTAAGCTTAACTCAAGCACTTATTTCTCATAGATAGGGAAGAAATTAACAACAACTGAGAACAGAATGAAGAGTGAAAGGAGGCAATAGCCATCCATCCGCTGAGTCAGAACTTAAACACAACAGAAACTTTGAATGCTATACAACAATAATGGCTTTTGATGCCCTCTGGCAAGCAGAAAACAGCTACTTTACAGTTTGCACTGTTTTCTTTAGACTGAAGAGAGATTGTCCTGACAACAACTGTGGTGTGAACATCACCAAATTGCTGATTTAGAGACTATCCAAGAAGGAGTAGATTATGGGAGTAGATGAGGACAAGACGAGGTGCATAGCTGTCACACAGTGCTCAGATTAGCTTGGAGGTGTGATGTATGCCTCTGCTGCTAGCTAACAAGGGATTATAAAGCTTCACATAATCCTGGATGGGCGGGCTGGCTCAGGACTCTCACTGTTACTGCATTAGCATTATGCATTAATAGTGCCCTAGCATTAGTGTTAGCAGCTAATAGTGTCCCAGAATACATTAACAGCTAATAATGCCATGATGTAAGATTAGCATTAGTTATAATAATACCATAGCAGGCATTATGAGTATATGTGTGTATGAGTGTTAGAGGACAGGATCCCTATGTGTGAGTGTAGTGAAAAGGAGCCTACTTAAGGCTGTGAACGTTCTGTGTGAAAGGTGGTGTGTAGGTACCTGTGTCTCAGTGCCAGTGGTGTATATATGTAGGAGCATATATTAGCAGTTGATAGAAATTACAGAGACAATAGAAGGTTACTGAAGGCACTGAAAGAGGGAAGATGGAGGCCGTACCAGGTGAGGGGTTTAACAGCATGTGGTAGGGGTGTAGCAGCATGCAATCAGTTACAGCAGGCACTGGTGCAGCGATCATACACACACAAACACAAGGTCATCTCACAAAGGATATGTCATTTTCTCATGTGCCACAGGAACGCCAATTAAAACATAGAATAGAATTGAATCTACAAACTTAGGGACAGCCCCATTGAACACTTTGCGATCTGTCACTGATATGGTCTAGGTTAAAGGACGCTCAAAACAAGCGTCTTGTCGTCAGGGTATGTCTGAAGGCAGAATTTGTTATAGTTGTTTCAATAGCCACACTCAAAGAGTCATAGGGAGGGCACTTTCAGACAATTCTTCCTCTAAAAACATTTATGGTGTTGCACTTGTTTGGGCGCACAAAAAATATATACGTAAATAAAATACAACTTGGTTAAAATTAGGAAACAATCACTGTCATGTTTAACACTAGTTGGTTAAAGGTCAGGGAAAGATCGCAATTTAAAGAAAATGTTGACTGTTGTTGACAGAACACCGTAAGTTTGTGGGTAATAAACTCCCAACCTGTCAATAAGGAAGAAGAAGAGTTGGAGCAGAGGCAATAAAAATAGGACGAAGCAAAAGAGAAAAGGGGAAAATAATAACTACCCCTGAAAGGACGAAATAGACAAAGAGGAGCGATTTAGACAAAAATGCAAAAAAGGGGAAAAAGACAAACATTTCACAGAAAGAGGTATAATCATGCAGCTTTTCAGTGGAGTCATTATCGGGCTGCAGGCTGTTTGGTTCTTTACAGAATAACAGCAGGGGTTCAGAGGAGCTTCTAAACCACCCACAGATACACACTGAGAAAGGTCCTGCCAGCTACAGTATTATCTTTAGCCACAAAATTTTAAGTGGCATACCACTCAATCTCAGATTTTCTTCCTATGACCCAGGGAAGTAGAATCAGGATTTATGAACTTGCAGATTTAACTGTATATTCCTGAGGAGGTGTTGAGCTGCTGAGGAGGTGGGTTTGATGCCACCGTCTTATATTCTTAAATGATTAAAGGAAAAACAGGCCGAGAGGCAGCGAGACAGAGACAGACTGGTTAATTTTTGGTATCAGATGTTCATGGACAACATATTTTAATTACTGCTGTTAATGATCCTATAGATTGCTGCGTTAGGTGACATAGGACGGCTTACAGCTGAGACAAAGGGCAGTCGTCACCACCCAAGGTGCTTGAAATCACAGTGCTATTAGAAGTGCATGTAAGAATGTGTATGTGTGTAAGTGTGTGCATGAAAAATCCAGTGTAATTGCCCTGTCTGTCCATATCCGCCCACAGCACCATCTGGGACCCCGGCTAAAGTGGCTGCCACTGCTTTAGAAATAGCCATCTAAATGGCTGGAGGGCGTTGTAAAATACCCCATTGTCTCCATGGTCACATAGCTCAGCCTTAAGGGACCCATTTACTCACTCACTCCAACAAATAGAGGGCACCGAAATTCTTTCTTGGTGTACATTTGTTGGATTTTCAGAGGAATGCATTGTGGAGAGTTGTAGCTGAAGTTTTTGGAGCGACGTGATTAGAGTTCCTGCTTTGCACAGTAGACCTTTCGTATAAGCCTCAGAAATCCCAAATGCCCGGTCTGCTGAACAGGAAGTGTACTATTTGATTGCATCTCCCTTGTTAAAGGGATATCTTGACATTTTCAATCTAAGTTGGTTGCTTTCACAGGGCACAGTGAAGGAAAGTTTCCACATTTTATGCTCATTTATCCCCTAATGTTTGCTGTTGCTAATAAATAAATATGCCTATACATCCATCAGTAGGATATGCCATAAACAAAATCCAATACCTGGCAGTCAAGCGGATGGATAAATAAACAATAAAAAAACTTTGATAGGCTTAATACATCATACAAATACAGCAACTCTGATTGGCACAGCTGCCTTCCTCAGATATTTTTAAAAATCTTTACCCACAATGAGACAAGTTAGGGTTAAGTATAGTAAGATTCAAATGTCAAGGTCTTTTCAACAAAACATGAAATGAGACTGCTTATATGATAAATCTCAAATGGAAATCCTGCCTTTTAAGGTCGGGCAATGTCTCTCATGATCACCGAATCACCAAAAGTCTAGCCAGGTAATTAGCTTCAGCTAGAGCGTTAAATCACGATGCCAGCTCAACCTTGTGATATCTGTCAGATATCGGTAGCATAATCTATTGGCCCAACCCTTCTACCTTTCCCTTTAATATGCATCCTACTTGTAAAGGAATTGTTCAACATGTTGGAAAACATGCTCATAAATGCACTTTCTGTCCACCATACCGATCTCATGTCTGTGCGTTAAAGCTAGATCTGGAGCTAGGAGCTAATACGCCTAACTTAGCAAGACTGGAAGCACAAGGAAACAAATAGCCTGGCTTTGACCAAAGATTAAAAAAAAGCGTGCTTACACTGCTAAAGCTCAAACTAAAACACATATTACATAAACATATTTTTACGTGGAGTTGTCGAACCATGGTGACCTCACAGAGCCTTGTTGTCAAAGTGGGTTTTTTCTAGGTTTTATGCTAATTGACTCCTGGCTCTAGCTCCATATTTAACCCATATACTAAAGAGAGGTATAATCCTCTCCTCTCCTCTCTACTTTCACTTCCTCAGTCTTCATTCTCACCAATCAATATCTTTGTCTTACTTCATCCCGTCTGTTTCTCTGTTTCTTTCCACTCATTGCTCTGAATACATAATGAACCAGTATCATAAAGCCCACACACACACACACACACACACACACACACTTCATGTTCAATAAGTAAATCCTCTCTGGCTCGCTGAGGTTTGTTGTTTAATATTTGCATATGAGCACAAGTATGTGTGTCTTTGCCTATAATGTGGATCATTATGCATTTGCAGAACATCAGCGCACACTCACCCTCTATCAGGAGTAATTAATCAAATCCTGTCACCAATCTGTAATCATTTACATCTCCGCTGCTCACTATATGTCTGTCTGGCAGTTTGAGTGTGTGTGTGTGTGTGTGAGTGTGTGAGTCACCTACACCATCTGGAATATAGGAGAGTGTGCAAGAGCATGTTGCGACACAGAGGGGGGTCCTCCAAAAAACACACAGACATATTCTAACATCCCCCTCAAGCTGCAACGCATATCACACACGCACACATGGATTTATGTATTCATTACTAAACGCCATCACAGCCTACATCTTACACCTGTGTTCTCCTCTCTTTTACATAGAGGTGTGTGTCTATGTCTATGTTTGTACATCAGGAGTGATGCTGAGTGGTTGTGAAACATACAATAATATCGGCTACGATGTTACAGTGCGTTGACATTGTCAGATTATTCTTTTGGGGACTTTAACACTTTGGGGAAATGGCTGAAATGATTAATGCTGTTGTTCTTCTTGGCAGGACAGTTTCAGATGTCCAATCTGCTGCCACTATTGGTGGGACAATAGGCTTGTCAAAGTTATCGTTATTTCTGAATTCTGATTTCTGATTATTAATTTCTGTGGTAAAAGTTTGGATTTGCTTAGACAACAAAATGTACATGGTTACTTTTATTTCTACCTAAATTCTTTCTTAAAGGTTTTTATAATTTGGCTTGAAACCCCCTCTATCCTTGAACTCTCAGTCAAATGAGGGAAATCATGGACTCTATTGTTCCACTTGTCTGGCACTTGGAAGCCCTCTAACAGTATCTTCAAATACAAAAAATTGTTAAGGGGCTGTAGGCAGTGTGTGCAGGAGCATGAAAAAAATTAGGATTCAGAGAAGCTGTACAGACACTGAATGTTTGCTCAGTGGTACTCACAGAGATCTGAGGTCTTGAAAGAGCTGCCAGCATGCCTTTAATTTTGTGAAGTCCCAAGGCAAGAAAGGGCTTAGCTTATAGAACGATGCAGTCTGAGGTGGCGTACACACTCGAGGACAATAACCTTGATCATGGTAACTCTGCAGAATTCACCTCGCTTGGAAGTGCGATTTATGTTTGAAAGAACATCTTTCAGGACACACAGAGAAACACAGGAGGATGCACCACTCAGGGCCTAAAGGCAAGGCTTTCCTTGTACACTTTTCTCTGAGAACACACGCAGTAATGTCATTACTATAATCCAGAGACTTGTTCGGGAACAGTTTAAAAAGAAAGAGCTGCAGCTGATGTTTCTTTTTAAAATCAATACAGGAAGTAACATCCCAAGTCCAGAACCGAGTAATGCTGGGAAGTGAAACAGATGCCTCTACACACACACACACACACACACACACACACACACACACACACACACACACACACATTTATTGAGCATTGGTAACATTTTAGCAGGTGTAGATGAATAAGAAGCACAAGTAGTAAGTTCTTTAACATGCTGAACTTGACCTTAATTAACACATAGAAATCACAATTACCTCTTTGCTGTTCATTAATGGACTACAAATGTGTGTGTGTGAGATGGGGGTTCTTTCATCATCTACATGAAAATGAGAGACACACCACATTGTGCCCCCTGGAAGCACACACAAGCACACACAGATTGGTTTCAGTGTGTCTGCCAGTGAGTGCGTTTTTGTGTGTATGTGTACATATGCTCCTGCATGAGTGTGTCCCTGTGTGTGTGTGTCTTTTCCCACACTATTGTTTACATGCTAATCCCAATTCCATTCACCCAACCTCCTTACAGCTCCACATGGGGTAAGTGTGTGTGTGTGTGTGCGCGCGCGTATGTATGGTGTGCAATTGTGTTTGACCCCCTGTTGTCTGTCAGTTGTATCAGTGTGCTTGCTGAAGGCAATCCAGTCATTTAAATACAATGGAACTAACATTAAAGAAATAATCAACCAGTCAGATTCCTTCCGAAGCACCAGGCAACATAGGCAATATTTTATTGTCATTTTTTCAGGGCTGCATCTAACGATGATTTTAGTACGCCAAGCTTCTACAGATTATTTCATTGATTCATTGATGCATTGATTAATGATCATTGTTTTATGTTACAACACAAACTCACGGCCCAACCAGGTGGAGGACAACAAACACACGTGTGTACATTTACAGCTAAGGATTGCGGCTTACTTTGGCTAGCCTTCAGCTCAACATTCAATCATGATTTCAGTTAAATGCTAAAGTTGCTGTTACTGTCACCTTGTCGATGGTCCGCTCCGTGTGGACTTGATGATAGACCGCGTGCTTTCTGATCAGATGCCGTCGTACTGTTGCGGTAGGCCACATACATTTCATTTTACGGTGGACGGACTGTGACATTACAGACTTGTTTTATTTTAGCTTGAAATAATCTCTCTCTTCCTCCACTTTGCAAAAAGCGCCATCATAATCACATTGAGATCACACAGCGCGTAAGCGCGAAATGTGACAGTGACAGTAATAAATGTCCGTGCAAAACAGTATGGTATATACTGTAGTTTAATGGATTTGCGTCAATGAATTTTAGTAATCAAATTAATCAAATCAATTGTTTCAGCCCTACATTATTTAAAAACAAAGTTATCCTGATATGGATTCTTTTCATAATAGTTCCTTTGCTATTAGTGCTTTGGTGCAATAGTAATAGTAAGTAATAGTAAGAAACTGTACGGATCCATATGCTATATCTTTACAATGTAGTTTCCGTCCAAGATCCGCTTTACATCAGTTTTGTACTATGTGCTGTAGTAAAATTATTATTAATCTCCAAATTCTGAAGTCTTTCAAGTACCTGCCTAGTTTTTATTATATATGACTGTATAACATTTCTGACATACAAAACTTATCTAAGGAACAAAGAAAAAACAAAATGCAGTTTAGCACACAGACGACAGACAGACAGTTTACTTGTTTACTTGCCAAGTGCTAAACGTGGAAAGAAGCATCAGATGTTGCAAAAGCATGGCCTTAAAGACTTCCTAACGCTGTAAAAACTTGGTATTTGGTATTTTCTTTATTTCTGTTATGTTCCTTGTTGAGTGTTATCCTGTTTCCTGGTTGGTCCTGTCTCTGTTCCCTACCCCGGCCTGTGTAACAGTTGGTCCATGTTTCCTGTTTCCAAATTTTGTTTCTTGTCTTGTGTTCTCTGTTTAGCCTTGTTTATTTCATTGTTCTGTTTAGCTCACTTTGTACCTGTCTGTTTTGTATCTTAGGTTTAGCCCTGCATTAGAGTTAAGCCTAGTTCACGCTACACGGTTTTTAGCCCGATTTGCCGCTCGGCGAGCTCGACGACCCTCAGGCTGTGATGGGGAGTAAATCAGTGGGGTCGCCAGTTGTTATGTGTGAACTACTCAACGACGCATCAAAGTGGGTCCCCGACACATTTTGTCTGCCAGATATCTAGCATGCCAAATATCTGGAAGAGTTGGCTGACTCGGCATCCACATCCAGCCAATGAGAGCAGGCAGCTGGCAGAGCAGGCAGCTACTTTTTCACTGCAAAACACTTTTTAATCACCTCCAGCTCTCTTTGTATCTCAGACAATCCCTGCTACCTGCCTGTGCTAATCCATAGTTATGTCTTTATACTTAGTTATGTTTGCGTTATTTTGGTTTTGTTTGCTGTTGATTCTATTTTATCTTAGCTTCAGTCTGTGTTCCTTGATGGTGTTAGTTTATTTGTGATCTGTCTGCTTGTGTCTGGATTAGTTTGTTATTTTTATTATTCTGTTCTGTTACTTCTTATTTTGGTATGGCCTATATCTAGTGTTCAGTAACTTGTGTTATGTCTGTTCCCCCTCAGTAATCTGCCTGCCTGCCAGTCTCTCTGTTTTCCCCAGCTGTCTCTCTGCCTGCCTGTGTCTCGCTAGTCTCTCACCTGTGTATCCCCTCCCAGCTCGTTAACCCTGGTGTATATATGTTTGGTTTTTCTGTTCAGTCATTGTCTGGTCATTGTCATATGATGTGTGTTCAGCCAGTTACTGCGCTACCCGGTCTGCATTTTGGATGTTGCCAGTTTCCACTGCCTGTGAGTTTTGTCTTGCCTGGATTAAAAACCCAGGAACTGTATCTCAGCTCTCAGTGTCGAGCATTTGGACTCTCTCCTGCTTTGCGCACCCTCGATTCTGACAATTTCAGTATCTCAAAATGTATTAGAATAAAGAATTTATGATACAGAAATGTTGATCTGAGAAGAGCTCCAAACACCTGCAAAGGTTTTTCAGAGCCTTTAATCTCTGTCTAGTTCTGGTGTATTCAGATTTTTTTTAGATGCACGTGTAGAGAAGGAACTTGCAAATTTGTCCATCAAATTGTCTACCAAGTCTATTCAGGATGTTTGACCAACTTGCGATAAAAAATTCATCCAAACTCCATGAATCCCACACAGTGATGGTTATGCCTTGCTTTCATCCTAGAAATCCATACATCGTCAACCTCTTATCAGGTACAGGGTCGCAGGGGCTGGAACCAATCCCAGCTGACATCGGGCGAAAGGCGTGGGAACACCCTGGACAGGTCTTATCCTAGAAATATTTTCCCAAAATGCCACAGAGTGCAACCAAGAGCTATCAGATGGCTCTCAACTCTGATGGACACTAGGTGGACACTGCTTGTCCAATCACATGCATATTTCTTTGCTCTATGGTGTCAGCATCTTGTGTAAGCCTGGTGTAATCCTGTCCTTTTATCCGATCAAGTTCAAATGAAGTTCAGCCAACCTCTTTAATCAGCAGCAATATTCTTATAAAACAGCTGAACACAGGGGGGAAGACACAATTTTGTGCTTTTTTTTTTTGATTGGAAATCTTGTTACTAAAGGACAGCCTCAACACCCACTATGTCATTTTAGCCTGTCTGCCCTGAGGCGAGCTAGGATGGTAAACTAGAGACAGGATGTGGTGACATGTTGTAGGATTTATGAGGCAGGCAGACGGGAGCACTGCAGCAAGTGAAAATGAGGAGACCTCAGGGCCAAAGAAAAACAAAGCCATGTTTAGATGCGAAGTGGAGAGACATGAAGTAGACGATTGGATAGTTTTGTTCCGTTTCTGTGCTCACTGGAAATGTCTTAATTTTACATTTAAGCAGCCTTTTTAAGCACTTTGTTTTTGTCTACCTCGATGTCATCCTGATCTTCTCCCGCGACCCCGCCCAGCACACTGAGCATGTCCGTCTAGTGCTGCAGCGGCTTCTGGAGAACAGGCTCTTTGTCAAAGCGGAGAAATGTGAGTTTCATTTCCCCACTGTCCAGTTCCTCGGCTTCGTCATCGAGAGAGGGCGGCTCCGTGTCGACCCTTCTAAAATCCAGGCACTCGCTGACTGGCCAACCCACACCTCGGTTAAGCAGCTACAACGTTTCCTTGGTTTTGTGAACTTCTACCGCCGTTTTATTTGCAATTACAGCACCATCATCCACTCCACAGACACCCCCTCACCCCCCCGTCACCATCCTGCCACGCTCCTGTCTCATCGCCTCCATGGTCTGGGAGGTGGAGTCCGGCGTTCGCCAAGCCCAGTCCCCCGACCCCGGCTCCCAGAACAGCTTCTACGTCCTGTCAAGTGTCCACTCCTGGGTCCTTCAGTGTGCGCACGCCTCCAAGTTCAGCTGCCACCCTGGGATGGCCCTCACTCTCTTTCTGCTGCGCAAACGCTTCTGGTGGCCCTCTATAGACAAAGACTGTTGGGCCTTCGTAGTGGCCTGTGAGGTGTGCGCCTGCGCCAAACCCTCCCGTCAGGCTGCTTCGCCCCCTTCCAGTCACTGGTTGTCCCTGGTCCCATATCGCCCTGGACTTTGTCACCGGTCTCCCCTGCTCAGACGGGAACACAGTCATTCTCACCATCGTTGACCGCTTTTCAAAACCTGCCCACTTCATCCCTTTGCCCAAACTCCCCACCTCTCTGGTAACGGCCCATCTGCTCATCAACCACGTCTTCTGCCTCCATGGAATCCCTCTGGACATCGTCTCAGACCGGGGACCCCAGTTCACTTCCCATGTCTGGAGAGCTTTCTGCCGCGCCTTCGGTGCTACTGCCAGTCTGTCCTCCGGGTATTACCCCCAGACCAACGGGCAGACCGAGCAGGCCAACCAGGACCTGGGAGCGGCACTCAGGTGTGTGTCGTACCGTAGTCCCTCCTCCTGGAGCTCCTACATCCCCTGGATTGAGTACGCACACAACTCCCAGGTCAGCGCTGCCACTGAGGTTGGGGCTACCGTTACCTGGTGGACTGGGCCGGTTATGGCCCGGAGGAGTGATCCTGGATTCCCGTGAGCCAAATTTTTGACAAAACCCTCCTGACAGACTTTTACAGAGCCCATCCTGACAAGCCGGGGGGTCCGTCTGGAGGTGTCCGTTGAGGGGGGGGCCCTCTGTTCCCCTCGGCTCCCTCGCCTCAGCCTCCTCTACCCCACCTGCTCCTTGGCCCTTAATAAAACCTGTTAAATCCTGGGCATTGCGTTTGGGTCCGTTCTGTCCTGACTCTCAACACTTCCCCAAGTGTAGGTGCCTAACCTAACTATACATTAACCATAGTTTATTTGCCATCACTACAATGTTATCCTAACTTCAACCATAACACTGCCATGTGCAGATATTGTAAAAAGTAGGATTTTTAAAAACTTGGGCGCTGGACGTAAAAGAAATATCAACACTGATCATAATCTGGGATTTTACAGAACCGTCCAATAACGATGTTCTTGTCAGGTGATAGGGCTGGAACTTAATTACACTCAACAAAATTATAAACACAACACTTTTGTTTTTGCCCCCATTCATCATGAGCTAAACTCAGAGATCAAAGACTTTCTTTATTTACACAAATTTCTCTCAAATATTGTTCACAAATCTGTCAAAATCTGATAATAACAACAATGACAACAATCTCGAGTACATCAGCCAGATATTTCATTGAGAGCAGGCAGCTGGCAGAGCCAGATTTCTCCCCTAGTTGCTAGAGTTTTGATAATGTTCAGTGCTTAAAGATGCTTCAAGACTATAATGTCACTGTAAACAGTCTTTGATTTTATAAAAGTCTGCCTTTTCTGTCATAAGCTGATTTGCAGACTAAGTAATTCAATATACCACAAATACTAGACAGAAATCTTCATATTTTACAGACTTACTAATTGGCATGCTCCCACATGCTAATTTGACTTTTAATAAAGGCAGTTGCTATAATAATAAAGTAGCTAATAAAGTACAGTAACTACCTTGCAATCTCTGGCTAAAGTATTAAAAAAATGTCGGGTTTGTTCAGGACACAAGCAATGATGATGCAGCAAATAGTGATGATTCTCTAGGGCCAATCAGTAGTCTGCAGTATTTTCACCGCTCGCTTGGAACGTCAATAGAGGTATGACCAAACAACCAGGTACCAAATTTGGAAAACCAAAAAACACAAGTAATTCTTCCAATGCACTAAAGCACACACTATTTGAATTACATTAACACTGTACAGATTGAGTCAGTGGCAAAAGTGCCATAGCTGTTGTAAAGTTCTTGTTTGGGGGGAAAATGTAATATAAACTTAACATGAAGTGGTACCAGATTTTAGGTTTGTCAGACAACAAAGATAACAAATATGTTGTTTCTTTGTTACAGTAGTCAAAATCAAACGTACAAATGAGAAAGTGAAACGGATAAACAAGAATAGAATACAACTGCTGAGAAACGAGAGAAGACGAAAATCAAAGAATTGCTTCAAAGCATCATTAGCATCGCTGCTCTTTGTCCCCTGTCTGTCTCTATACCCTCTGTATCTAATGAGTAACCAATGGAGAGATGGACAGATGGACAGAGACGAGGTGTGTGTGTGTGTGTGTGTGTGTGTGTGTGTGTGTGGAGTCCCAGGGTTAGCCTGCCTCTCCCTGTGGACTATAGTGTGACAGTTAGATGGATGGTCCCCTCAAACACCAGCTGATTACTACACATGCAGTCAAAACATATGACGACTGAGCAGAACTGAATGGCCATGTGTCACAGACATGTGGTGCAGATTCATTGTTATGTTTTCAGAAATGTAAACAAACGTTGATGACAATGACGGGGTCTGATTTGAACCCAGTATGGTCTAACATTTGTCAGGGTCAACAAATCATTAAGATCTAGAAGGGACAATTTTATTCTAGAAAGCAGTAGACGGTCAACTGGGGAACAATATTTTCTGGACCATATCATTACAATGTTCCATCTTCAAATGATGAGCTTAAAAGCTTCAGGAAATTCAAACTCAACCTCATAACCGAAAACTTTGACCTTTACTGTTCAAAGGTAAGAGTACGAACTGAGACTATTCTCCCGGACTCTGACTCCATGGACAACAAAGACACTGCAGGTTCAGTCGGGGACGGGAGGGCCGTCAAGTTTTTAGTTGGTTAGCATGCTAACTTCAATAGCTATCTCAGCACAATTCACAATAACACAATACAGAGACGTCTTTGACATAATGTCAGAACTATTTCCTCACATTCTGTTGATAATGTTAGTTTTTAATTTTTAATTCTTAAACTAAAATTCTGGCCATATCTTACACATTGTACTTTTAAGCAATAAAAAAATAAAGACCACACACACAAACCACTGACTAAATGAGTAGCTTTAGGGTCAGCTACAGTGGGGGAAATAAGTATTTGACCCCTTGCTGATTTTGCAGGTTTGCCCACTTACAAAGAATGCAACGATCTATAATTTTAATCATATGTACATTCTAACAGTGAAAGACAGAATCCCAAAGAAAATTCCAGAAAATCACATCATATGAATTTATAAAAATTGATAACCATCTGATGAGGAAAAACAAGTATTTGACCCCCTGGACAAACAGCATGTTAATATTTTGTAGAAAAGCCATTATTGGCCAGCACAGATGTCAAACGGTTTTTATAGTTGGTGACAAGGTTTGTGCACATTTCGGCAGGGATGTTGGCCCACTCCTCCCTGCAGACAGCCTCCAAATCATTCAGGTTCCGAGGTTGTCGCCTGGCAACTCGAATTTTAAGCTCCCTCCAAAGATTTTCAATTGGATTCAGGTCTGGAGACTGGCTAGGCCACTCCAGAACCTTGATGTGCTTCTTCTTCAGCCACTCTTTTGTTGCTTAGGCGGTGTGCTTAGGGTCGTTGTCGTGCTGAAACAC
>NC_060152.1:16611776-16621212 GCF_021292245.1 Micropterus dolomieu
TTTGGTCTCATCTGACCACATCACCTTCTTCCAGGCCTCTTCTGAGTCGTCCAGGTGGTGAATGGCGAACTTCATGCGGGCCTGTACATGTTTCTTCTTGAGCAGGGGGACCTTGCGTGCGCTGCAGGATTTCAATCCATGACGGCGTAGTGTGTTACCAACCGTTTCTTTTGTAACTGTGGTCCCAGCTGCCTTCAGTTGATTCATCAGTTCCCCCCTTGTGGTTTTGGGATGATTCCTCACCGTTCGCGTGATCAGGGACACCCCACGAGGCGAGATCTTGTGTGGAGGCCCAGACCGAGGGAGGTTGGCGGTGGTGTGGTGCTTCTTCCATTTCCTGATAACTGCACCGACAGTTGATCTTTTCTCTCCAAGTTGCTTTCCGATTCTCTTGTAGCCCATCCCAGCCTTGTGCAGATCAACAATCTTGTCCCTGATGTCCGTAGAAAGCTCTTTGGTCTTGCCCATGGTGCTGATGTTGGATGCTGGATGTTTGGGTGTTGACAGGTGTCTTTTATACAGGTAACGAGGTGAGGCAGGTGTATTTGATGTAGATAATTGGTTGGGATTGGGGCTGTGTCTTAAAGAAAGACTAACTGGCTTGTAGGAGCCAGAATACTTGCTGTTTGGTAGGGGGTCAAATACTTGTTTTTCCTCATCAGATGGTTATCAATTTTTATAAATTCATATGATGTGATTTTCTGGAATTTTCTTTGGGATTCTGTCTTTCACTGTTAGAATGTACATTTGATTAAAATTATAGATCGTTGCATTCTTTGTAAGTGGGCAAACCTGCAAAATCAGCAAGGGGTCAAATACTTATTTCCCCCACTGTACATACAAAACGTATGTAGCTGACCCTAAAGCTACTCATTTATGCATGACAAAACATTACCTCACATGTGTCTTCACTGCAAACTGCCTTGCAAAAGCTTGTTTCGGCTGAAGTAAGTATTACGAGTTTTGGAGTTCTTTTAAATCTCGGGGGAGAAATGAAAACAAACTCTTTATCTAAAGCCGACGACCTTTCACAAGGCAAGAAAACTGGTTTCAAGGAAAAGACAAGGGAGTACTTGATGAACTTCCTCATGTAAACTTACTGAATCTTTTGACTGGACAACACATCATAATTACCAAGAAGAATTCTTTCCTCTACATATGGTGTCTCCATCTGGAGAGTGTGATACAGAAGACAGCTAGTTATGTAGCTCTTCAAATAACTCTACAGTTGCCAGGTACATCTGCAACCTAACAAAGTGTACACAGCAGTATTCTTTACTATTTACAGTGTGCCTGTACACGGTTTATTTCAGTTCAGGTGTGTACCCTTCTGTGGACTTATTAATGTCAGTAATATCACATATTGTTTTTTCTCATTTTAATATAAATCTCACTTTTAAACACATAGAATATTTGTACTTGTATTTGTATTTCATTTGTTTTTCTTTACCTCAAAAGGCTACTGCAGCTGCTATTTTTCACACATCAGTGATATATTACATGCCTTTAAAATGTTTCACTCATGCACTTAAACAATATTTACTGTTTTTATAACGTTGATGTTGTGTAATTTTTTATAGTGTATAAGCTAATTCTTTTTTTGCTATTTCTTTTTAATTTTTCCCTGCAGCAGCAGACTGAAACCCTCACAAGTATAACTGAAACGCATAATATACATTTTTAAACATCACATCATAATTGTCAAATGATACCTTCATATGCCTGTAAAGAATTACAAGTGTGGCTGAAATCAGGGGCAGTCTTCGTTTCAAGTTAATAGCAATGCTGACATTACTCTGGGTTAGTAGCACTCTTGTTGATTGTCTTGTTAATGAGGTTATTTCTTCAGTCAAAGTGTTCTTATTTCTACTTTACTGGCTGGTTTTTGCAGTGATTTTTGCACAGTCTGCGACTACATGAAATACTTAAACCTTCAAAGCAACTCTGTACTGTAAGAACAGCACTCTCCATTGCGCTCCATTAAAGTTCTGTAGTTTTGTGCCTTAAAGCGATCTAGTACAATTCAGCCCAGTTGCACAAAATATGAAACATAGTTCTCAATCTTTTCAATGCTAGTCTTATTTGTATAAAATGATCTATTAACTGTGCCAATATAATTATATCCTTTTTATTGGTATCAAAACATAAACATAGCACTTAAAAGTTGTATTTTTTTATTTCACCTCCCTGTCTGTGCTATCTACTGTAGATCAGAACCCTTTCTTCTTAGAGTCGTATGGCAGGAAGCCAGATACTGCACAGATGACCTTTATAAGTTAAACTTAATGCAACTTCAAGCTTTTGGCAATAATGGGAGTTGTACCTGGTCACTACGGACACAGCTTTATTTATAGAAAGGCTACAGTATCATTTAATAAATGGCTGGACCTAGAAACAGCACTCTTATTTCTAAACTCTGAAATTGTACTGTAGAGGTCAATTTCCAAAATACTGTCTCTTTTCTCATGATGACGTAATTAGTGAAGGTCTTGGCTCCCTTGTCTTCTCCCTCTGGAGTAAAATTAGTCATGTTATCCGATATGTATTGAACCAAGATTGTAGAAGTAATATGTGTAAATTATTGGGGTTTTTCAAATTGGACTTGTGCTCTGATTGAAGATGGAATTCAAGCAAAACTGTACAGTAGTTCAGATTAATAGCCATGTGTAGCAGACCAGGCGGTGAGGCTCAGAGCCAACTTTCCCTTCTGCTCACACGGACAGGGCCAACAGCCAATTAAAGCCCTTGTTCAGGTTTTAGGCCAATTAGAGCCATTGGTATGACCACAGCACAAGTATGAAGTATTGGTCAGTGCTTTTAGCCCAAACTCCAGTTTCAAATACAGGACTGAATGTGGTTAGTCAGCTTTGCTTCTTGCTTCTCATAGACTTCTATTTAAAACAACTATTTACTTTGTCAATTATCTACACCATATTATACTGTGTGCGTATTGTATTGAGGCATGAGGTCAAATATGCTAAATAACACACAGTGGGGCATTTTACATCCCAACAACTGAACGTTAAGACTTCATTTTAGTACATATAAAGAAACATTACTTGCAAATTAGCTGTATATCACAGTCTCTGTACATGATGGTCATGTTGAGTTGGCTCATCCTGCTCTGTCCTGTTGTGGACAAGCACAGGTCAAGGCTTTTAGCCAAGAGAGGAGAGGAGAGCCATCAGTCAGCAGCTTGAGCTAATAAGACCCTCTGCTCTACAGTCGGAGCCAGACAGAGAGGTCAGGCTGGGGTCAGTTGGTCAAGACTGGGGTCAACTGTCAACAGACTCCCTCAGTGACCAGCAGTAATGAATGTCACACACACATACACGGACTCACACACACTATCTAATGACTTGCAGGCCTGTACCCAACAGTGACCAGTGACTGTGACTGATTCTCTCTGCTGCCCAGACCTTCATTTCATTTCATTTCACATGGCCTGCACTGATTTGATTGAGCAGCTAGAAAAGCTGGTTGGAAAGAGCTCCAGACATCTTAATAATGCACTCAGCAACAGGCACTTTGTAAGTGTGCAAACCCCACAGTGTGAGATCTATGTGTGATTACTTGCATGAACTAAGTACATGCTCACAGAAATCAAAACAAGATGAAAAAATTATAAACGGTGATGTTCTGTGAAGACGAGCGGAGAGGGTTTAGTTTGATGCTAATCTTTTTCTCCCTCCTTCAGGTGGCCTCTCTCAATAACACATCACAGATTCAAGCGGCATAAAAGAGCAATCACAGAACAATTTAACCTCTCCTGCTTCTGTGCTCGCACTCTTCGGCGCGTTTGACGCCACAGTAGAAGTGGCAGTAACTGACGATTCACAAAGCTCCCACTCGACAAATTCCTCACAAATGATAACTTTCAGGCCCCCTAGCGATAAAGTAATTTCTCCATCTCTCCTGTTGGGGGCTTGGGGGATGGCAGAGGGCTGTGATAATCTCATAAACAGAAGCTGTGTAGATATGGGCCATCTATTATGGCCGGGAACAGTAGCGTAGATAGCAGCATTTATTATCTGAGACAGCAGACAATACATTCTCATTCTGTGATACTACTGCTGACAGACACAGAGTGATCCATCTTCACCAACCGAGCGCAGAGAGAGAGGAGGGAAGAGAGAGGGAGCGACAGATGGGGAATGAGAGAGGTACAGAGAGTGAGACGAGAAGGACAGCAAAGAGACTAAGAGGGAGTGAGGGCGACAGAGTTAGTGTGTGTGGAGAGAGGTGTGAAGAGAGGGAGAACATGTAGAGGAGAATTATCATTGCTCTGCTGTGCATTAGCTTTGCTTCTGTGGTTATAAACAATCAGACATACTGTATGCATGCACACAGACACACACAGAGGGGCTTTTCCACTGGTTGATGTAGCTGACAGGTCACCAGTTTGCTGTTGCCTGAGGCTACAGCTAAATAAATAAGTAGGTAGATACAGCGGTTTTATTGCCAGGCTGTTATTTTACTGCTAATACTAATATTTTAGTATAAACCAGCTGCCCACCCAACCTCTGTCTGACATTCATTCAGACTGTTTGAAGTGGTGCCCATAAAGCCTTACAGGAATCCTATGCACATTACAAGCACACTGTGAGTGTGTTACAACAAAAGGAATGTGCAAGACTTTAAGTTCAAGGTGTTGACTAGTTTATGATGCATCATTTGTAATAATGATATTTAGCTGAATGTAAGTATTTGATATTTGCAGGATGACTTTCACCTCACCTTTAATGGCCTTGTCTTTGGTACAGCAGGGAAAAAAGCGTCTGGTGCACAGTGTCAGCCACGCAACATACAGTACAGGCAGACATATCATCTGCTTGTAATGTATCACAATGCTCCTAAAATGAAGCGCTTATTTAAAAACGTAACCTTCAAAAAACTGTTGGAAATTTTGGGAAATAAGCTCATTCGCTTTCTTTCAGAGAGTTAGATGAGAAGATCACTTTCATGTTTATGCATTAAGTATAAACCTAGAGTCAGGAGCTTGTCTGTCCGGAGGTAACAAAAATCCACCCACCAGGACCTCTAAAGCTCCCTAATTAATATGTTATATCTCTTGTTTAATCTGGTCACAAACAGAAAAGTAATTTTTTTGTGGTTTTATGAGGAGTTTGCTATAACTACGCGTTAATGAACAATCATTTATCCATCCGCTCAGAACTTCTGTGCAGAGTCTGGGAAGTCACTGCACCCATTTGTTTTGTTGCCAAGAAATAAATACAGCATGTAACGCCTCCAAAAACCACAAACTGTTGACGTTGGTCAGGCTGATTGGCGTATTTTTCTAACTTTGGACACAACCAGGCTGCAGTAGCTGTTAAGCTAATCACCTCCAGCTCCGATCTTCTAACGAGAAAGAAAACAAAGTCCATCCATCCATCCATCGTCAACCGCTTATTCTGCGTACAGGGTCGCGGGGGGGCTGGAGCCAATCCCAGCTGCCATCGGGCGAAAGGCGAGGTGCACCCTGGACAGGTCGCCAATCCATCGTAGGGCCACACATACACGAACAACCATTCACGCTCACACTCACACCTAAGGACAATTTAGGGTCACCAATCAACCTAGGCCGCATGTCTTTGGATGGTGGGAGGAAGCCGGAGCACCCGGAGAGAACCCATGCAGACTGGGGGAGAACATGCAAACTCCACACAGAAAGGCCCGGGACAACAGGGGTTCGAACCCACAACAGTGCTAACCACCGCGCCGCCCCCACTGGTAAACAATACACTTTTAATTTATCCTTGCAGGTTTGTGGCATCCATGAGTAGTGATGTTACAGAAGACACGGATGTCTTGGCAGTAAAGCTGCATCTTCAGAGAGAAGGAGCAGAAAGAAAGAAATAAGTAAACAAACTAGCATAAACAGAAAGGTAATAAAAGAAAAGTTGGCAAACAGATGATAAGGAGTGAGACAGAGTGGGGATGATGGAACAAGTCCAGGTGATATTTTTATTTGTTTCTCAAAAAATAAAATTATTTCCTCCATTAACTCAGAGGTTTTAGCACAGAGACAGTGGACTGAAAGAGAACAGGTACCAACACAGAGAAAGCTGTGGCTTATCATCAGTGTGTAATGACAGATGAGAAGAGATGCAATTAGAATGAGCCATATGGATGATCATATGGTCATTTTATAATTAGCACCATTTTAAAATAGAACACAGACTTGCATAAAACAAGGGAAAGTGGTGGTTGATTTACAAATAACTTTTAAAAGAAAGTGATTTGATGCAATTAATGAACAATGCAGACGAGGGATTTTAGGTCCATTTCAGGTCATAATCATTCATTATCATTCCGAAAGTTTTCAGACATCTTCTTAAATTGGTTAATTTGTCAAATATTACGAGTAGCCCAACCCACCAGCTAACTTCTGTATTTGCATTTTAGTGTGGCTGACCTAACAAATCAGGCACTGCTTCATCTCTTGCATCTGCTAAAACACTTTTATGGACCTTTACTTCTTTAGTGTACCAACAATTTCCTTCCCATGTTAATAATAATAATAAATTTGAGTTCTATAGTGCTTTTCAAGTCAACACACATAAAAGCAAGTGAAACAATAAAAAAATGTTTACCGTTACCAGCGACTGTTGAGTTAATGTTTAAACAAAAGAAAGTATTTTCTGTTTATTTAGTATATTTTGTAATACAATGTAAGGAATGCATTTTATATCAGGAGTTGTATCCCACAGGAGAATAGTTTATACTTGCTTCTTTTTATTATCAAAAAGTACTGTGAAATGTCACTCCAACATGGTCGTAAATCACAAACAAAGAACAGCTTTGAGGAAAAATGTTCAGGCAGAAGTGATGACAGTAAAGAAAAGAGAAGATGGGAACTCATTTTAAAAATGAAAAGCTAAAGGTGAAAGAGCCATGCCTTACAGAAGTACTAACAATTTTTATTTTATTTGTATAAACCTAAATATAATTTACTTTTGACAGTGTTGTTCCTTTGCACAGTGGAGCTCTTGCATCCTTGTGAGCTATAAAAGGTCACTGCCACACAAAACGCACAATAGTGGCGACATTTTCACATAACACTCTCCGAACACTGGGGGAAACCCTGGAGACAAACCTCGCTGCCTGTGTGTCCCAGAATTAGAAACAGTCAAGCCCTCACTCAACACTCACCTTTACAGTTCACCTTCACGTAAGCTTTCCCCACCTCATTTATGCAAATGCATTTTTTCCTTCACATATTTCCTGTCAAAAAGTATTTCTACATCATTCCTGGGGCTGTACATTCTTGATACGAATATACATCGTGTTTTTGTGTAGTCAAACTTGAATCAAATCTGCAGTCAAGTTTAATACGGTGACACATAGCGTTGTGGTGCCTCAGAGGCCTCTAGCACAAGCTATTCTCTCTGTACTGTTTCATAAAGCATAACATAACAACATCATAAAAATAGTCTCCAAAAATGAGAAAAGGCCTTAAATTTCTAAATAAAAACACATTATATGAGGAAAGTAGGATCATGTAATGGGTTCATTCATAGGTCATTTCCTTTCTTCATAACAGAAGTGTGTTAGTAAACTGTTTGCCCTCTGGAGGCATATAAAGTTGATTTAGCAGTATTGACAAAACATTAGAACATTTGAACTGTAGAGCGTTAGAATAATGTTGTCCTGCTGATGAAACATCAGGCTACAGCACCGCCTCAGGGATACATACATACATACAGGCTGTGTGTGTCTCTGTGCAAGATTTTGTGTCATGCGTGTGCCCTGCAGGGTCGTAATGTGTGTCTGTAATCATGTCAGGCACATACGTGTGTGTGTGTGTCGGAGAGACAGATTGCTTGTGTGTGAGGTGAAAATAAATCTAAGACACGAAAGTGGTGTGGATGGAATAAAAGGATGAAACCTCTGATAATAGTAGAAACATTGGAGGTGGGAGGGACACAAGAGCATTGAGCCTGCGCAATACTGGGTTCTTTTACTGATTTTCAACAGAAAGGTCTAATCCACGTTATAAACAGCGCTGGGGGCTCAGAATTAGTTTATTATTTGGAGCATTTAGTAGAAGATTTACAATGAACAATATTAGAACAAATTGCAGGATTTGTGCTCTTTATCAATTCTTTGCATTGTTATCAGTTAAATCTGCAACTGTTACATTCAGCCAGCCGAATTGCAGACACGAGTAGATGGAGGTCTCTTTAGTGATATTATTTAAACAAGGTGAGTAACTTACAAGATGCAGGCATGTGGGAAATAAACAATGTCCAAAAGTACAGAATAATCCAAACGTCTAAAAGTACAGTATAAGCCATGAAAAACTGGAGACAGACAGTTGATACACTGGAGATGAACCACCAAACATTAACCAATGCATGTGCACCAAACAGCACCTATTTATCCACTAGTCCTCCTAATTAAATACCAAAATATGTAATTTGTCCAGTCCATCTAGAATGACACATAGAAGTATTTTCTGATCTAACGTTTCTTCCAAAGCCGTCAAATATGACTGTTGAAGAATAAATGTTGTGATAACTCTGTGGTTATGGTGTGGTTAGGTTTAGGGACAAAAACGACGTGGATGGGTTAAGGGAAAAAATCAATCACTGACTGCTTCACTAAGGTTAGGGGACCTTCATCATCATGGCTATAATAATAAACACATGGTTATGGGAGGACAGTCTCCTGCACCCAGCCGAAGTCATGTTTCTATCCACTTGACAATTGAAAGTCCATTTTTCTCTCCCCTTTCAACTCTGTTTTGGTACTCCTGAGGGAAATAGCGTGTTCCTTACTGGCTAAATGTTACACTATGTTCACTAGTTAGCCACTAACTTTGTCTGCCTGCTGTTTGGTCCTGGGCACATACTGTATAGTGGGGTTTTAGAGCTTTTCCAGCTGTCTGGGGCAGCTGAAAATGATGCCATGAGAGCAGTGAGTGAATCCAACAGTTAAATTGCGGGCCAAAACAGAAAACCAAAAGAAAGAGCTGAAAGATGCTAAAATACTCAGTAGAGCTGAGGTGAACTGCAGAGTCGGTTGATAATTCTCTCTGGGTTCATCGATTTGAGATGTACAAATAGTGATTTATTCATTGTTAATATAAAAGTACAGGGTGCGTTTAACTTTTGAAAGCTATTTATATTCCAGATTAATCCTGAGATAATGACAGACTTGCTCTGATTTTGCACAAACTCACTCGTGCTTCATGGTCATGTGGTCCAGTCCTGGAACAAACAAAACGTCTCGGGTTACGTATGTAACCCTGGTTCCCCGAGAAGGGGAACGAGACACTGCGTCGGTTACGACACTATGGGAACGCCTCTAGGCGAAGCAGGTCTGAACGTGAATGAAATCACTCCAATCCTATTGGCTTGTTGCTAGAACGGTAAGGTGTGACGGAATAACCGGAGGAGTATAAAGCACACCTGTACACACTCATCATTAG
>NC_060152.1:16621312-16635302 GCF_021292245.1 Micropterus dolomieu
CCGCCGGGCCGCCTCAGCGGCCGCAGGGCCCACACCGCGGGGAAAACACATCCGGCCATCCTCGGAAAAGAGAGCCATGCTGTACCTCAGTACCCGCATGGAAAGGGCTTCGCAACGGGCGCAGGCAGCCCCCTCGAGAGCTGCCCGGGCGTGCTCCATCCCCAAACATGAGACAAACATCTCATGAGAATCTCCATCTGTGATGTACTGAGGGGAAGAAAAAAAACACACCTTCTGTACATCTGGTTGCCGGACATGCTGGTAGACTTCTTCTTCAGGTAAGACATACTGCTTGTAGGACTGGAGCTTTCTTCAAACAACATACAGAGCGCCTGCTGAATAGAAAAAAGCTAATGATGAGTGTGTACAGGTGTGCTTTATACTCCTCCGGTTATTCCGTCACACCTTACCGTTCTAGCAACAAGCCAATAGGATTGGAGTGATTTCATTCACGTTCAGACCTGCTTCGCCTAGAGGCGTTCCCATAGTGTCGTAACCGACGCAGTTCGAGTTCCCTCGAAGGGGAACCTAGAAACATGTACCTGAAGCTGCAGTAAATGCCTTTGTACCGTACATGAATGAAAGCTAAATAAGTAATGCAAACACTGTTGAGACCTTGCATATGTGTGTGTGTGTGTGTGTGTGTGTGTGTGTGTACTTGTATAATTTGGTTCCAGATATTTCATTTTTTGCTTGATATGCTTGATGTTGCCATTTAAAAGGTATAAAGTGTCAGCATGGCCAGGAAACAAAGAGAATATGAATTAAATTCTACATCCTTTAATGTCTGTCACGTTAAAACTCATGGGTAAAATTGTTTCTGACCCTTCTCAACCATTTGCCCTCCTAAATCACGGCTGAAGGATTTGAGATTTAGAATGCCAAAACACCTCACTGCTTCACTGACAATATTTCATTTCATCCTATCCTCTAACTTTATCTGAAATCATTCTGCTCCAAAATCACTAAAACAAATACCTGGAACATTTCCTTTCACATAGTTCATCTCTCTGTCTTTCATCCCTTCTTTCATTTTCATTCCTTGCTTCCATCCGAACCCTTCCCCTCTTTGTGTTTTCCGAAATATGTCTCTTTTTATCTCATGCGACATCGCAGGATAGGCCTGTCTGAAGCAGGTAATGATTTTTTTGTTCTTATTTCTGTGTTGAGAGGGATCAGAGTAGTGCTGGTTATCAGGCCATTTATTACCCCGCCAACTTGCCACTCAGCTGTCTGGATAAATGCAGTCTCTCCTGATTCACACAATTACCCCAAGATAGAGAGGGGAAGAGAAATATCCCTCACAGTGGCATTGTGGGTAAGAGAGAGTTTAGGGAAATATACACAGATAGAGGGAAAGACTACTTCAGTGCTATTCCAATCAGACCAGCACAAGGGTCGTTGTTTGGATAGTGTGAATATAAGTGATGTTCATCTCCGACAAAAGAAATAAATGCCCGGGGCATTAATCTACATCCTACTTTTTAGACTGTGAAATCTCTGTTATGGATCCATTATGTACATTATTATACATTCTTAACTGGTGCTCTTTTCCTAAGGACCACATCAATCCTACATTTCTTCCATATTAATTTAACTAATGAAGCATTACATGTTTTTTTTCTGATTCAGGCTGCCAAGACCAAACACTGAGGAAGTCAATGTGTGTGTGTGTTTCATAGTTAGCAATGCAGCATATTCTCTGGGTCAGTGACAGCAATTACAACTTATACCTTGCTGGATGAAATAATTAGTTTTTATGAAAACTAATCATATGTGTTTGAACATAGAAGGAAATGTTTCTTCTAAGTGCTTTAAATCAACACACATGATTAAAGCTGGAGTGTGGTGCTTAAATACACACACAGTACATGGTACACATAAATGAACGCCTATTACATTCAAGCACTTGCCAAACGCAATGCTGTTAGTGACATTCCTACGCTGGTGCACCGGTAGTGTCGCCTTATACGTAACCAGCTATGATTGGTTTGCCAGAACTAGAGGGGGGAGCAACCCAGAGCCATATAGAGAGCTCCACAATCTGTCATTGCTGTAAAAAAGAACAAAGGGAAGACACGGATGTTATGTTATTCATGGACAGGTTGGTATTTAAAAAAAAAAAAATTGGAGAAGGCTGAGGCTATTACATTTACTCTACCTGAATAATGGATTATTGTCTTGGATCTGTGGAAATTTCTCTGTATTTTTGTAACTATTTCCAAACATAGCCTGGGACAAGCTCACCTATAGGCATATATCATGAGCATGCGTCAACAGTGTGTAATTACTCTCACTGCCAGAAGGGGAGACAAAGGTTTCGCACTGCAGGTACCATGTGTAAGATTTAGTTTGAAACATTAAAAAAAGGAACTAACATAATCAACAGGATTTGAAAAAGTAACAGTTCTGACATTATGTCACTAATATCGTATTGCAGATACCGACCCTCATTCCAGACTCAGTCAGCTGAGGGCTGCATGGCTTACTGAGCTAACTAGCTAACAGCAGTTATTACAACAACAACAACAACAATAATAATAATTGTTTTATAAATTTATTTCTCTTAATCTACTGATTCATATGTACTTTATTTAGAAACATGTGTGTTAACAGTTCATTGAACCAGTTGACAAAAAAGTCTCCACTCAAGGTTCACTTAGCTGTTTTTTATCATTGATGAAGACCATATAATACAGCCAAAAGCTCCAGAACAAGTGCTTAAGTGGACCTTGGAGATAAATGTTAACGTTTTGATAACGGCTGTGCAACTGTTATAACTCAACTTTTAATGGGATATCCTGATGTAAAGGCAGCTCCTTTCCCCTCCTCTCCTCTCTTCTGTTTTGGGACACACTATCCTGTGCTAATGTACGCTGCATTCTGTTTCACCAGTACAGCGGGAGTCATCAAAAACTGCAAAGAAACAGGCCACATTTCTCCCCTAGCCCAGCACTTCTGCGTGTGTCTGCAAGTGTGCATGTGTGTGTGAGTGTGTGTATGTGTGTGTGTGTGTGTGTGTGTGTGTGTGCGTGCGCGTGTGTCTTTGTGTGTGTGAGTGTGTGCCTGATGAGAAGAGCTGCTCAGCAATATTTAGCGTTACTGCGACAGAACAGCTTTAGGACAGAACAGAACAAGGCTCACCTTCAGAAACGACAAAATGAGAGGCAAGAGGGACACACAGAGAGGGAAAAAGACAGAATATATTTTGACTTTTGATGCTCCTTGATGAAACATTTTGGCCACAAGAGCAAAACCACCTACACATGTGTACTCATCCCTGACAGAGAAAAAGAGGGGTGAGAAAGAAACTTTCATGTGGCCTTGAATTGTCAAGAAACAACAGAAATAGTCAAATTAATTATAACACTCAATAATGTGTGACTTATGTCTATGTATAACATATAAATTGGGACTTTTCCTGCATCATGGATTTTTTTTTTACTATGTGTGCTGCAGATGCTTAAATACTGCAGACATTAGTTAATGAGTCCTTTAAGTTAGTGCATATGTAAACAATAAGGTATTGCAGGAAGTGTGTGTGTTGTTTAGAGTTGGAGATGATGTGCAATAATAAGTCATAAATATAAGAGCACTATGTGTTAATCCAGTGAATGTGTGTGTGTGTGTTCATATTGGGATATAAGGCAGCAGCTGCCTGCCTGTCACATGCACCATGCACCATATACACTCCCACATCCACATCCATGTCCACCTCCACACCTCCACACACATACACAAACAAACACATGTACACATAGCAGCTGGGCAGCGGCTCCGTGTTTGGTGTTCAACACATGTGTCGGCCTTCAACATGGCACAGCATCAATTAAACCAAACAGGACATCTATCACAGCTAACCTTGGAGCAGCATCTGACACACACACACACACACACACACACACACACACACACACACACACACGCACGCACTTCTCCCATTCACATTCCTCTGAAACATGCGTATAATGTTACATTTGTGAGATATCAAGTTTAGTTAACAAAATCACAGATCCTAATCTGAACAGCATAAAATAGCTGGATATGGAAAAACTCCCAGAAAAAAAACTTTCATAGGAAAAAATATGGCGGAAACCTCATCATATATAAGCCAAATCCCCTCACATACTTCAATCTTTAGCTAAATAAAAACATTATTTAAAAAGTTATGATATATATTGCATTTTGTTCACTGAATCCTGCTTAAACTAAGCACAGTGAAACATCCTGAATCCTTGCAGGGATGTGTTATGTCTTCAACTCAGTTCAACTGTATTTATCTCTATGGGCAGTTGCATACAGCAGCTTGCCAAACCAGCTTAATTTAGTGAAGATGTTAAAACGTCTTGCAGTATTATACAAACATGTCTCTTACACCTTTTAGTAGACTGAATGCATAAACTCTGGCAAAATGTCTTGTATTGCATAATTCAGACATTGGAAGTCATTTTGTAGCAAGAGCTGAACGATAATGAGTGAAATGATAAAAGAAAAAGAAAAATATAATCACTTTCACATAGTTACCAACTACTACAGTTGACATAAAGCAAAAAAAACTACATTTCTGCATTAGAGCATTTTAAAGATATGTTTCCTGTGTTATTCAAATCAAACATTGCTTGAAAGCAAACTGACCAGATTAAATAATCCCAGTGGAAAATCTGTATTTGTATTACACTTTCTTTTGGGTTGAGATTTGCTGCACAAGGCCTGCTGACAAACTAAAAAACCTCCCGTTTGTCCTAAAAATAAGTGAGGTGCTGTTAGCAAAGTGTGAGGAGCGAGAGAACACCCAGAGCTTTCCACTTTTGGCTGCAGTTCACACTTGCGGGTGCTGCAGTGGATTATTGTCCCTTCCATCTTTAGAAATGACGCTCACATCCTCAGTCTGATATACACAATGAGTGACTGGCTGTCACTTTGGCACTTAGTGTTTGCTGGCAGGAATATACAGTATATGTTATTTTAAAAATGCCAGATGTCAGGGATGAAAAAACATTTAACATCCTTGCTTAGTCCTTTTCAATGGATGAACAACTACATTTATATATGTATGTATATATGTAGTGTGTGTGTGCGTGTGTGTGTGTGTGTGTGGGGGGGGGGGGGGGGGGGGGGGGGGGGGGGGGGGGGGGGGGGGGGGGGTTTGAGTCAAGTCAGTGTGTCTGTTTATTTCTGACCATATGTGTCTGGCTGTTAGGGTGCGTGTGTTCGTGTGGCCTCTAATGATGATGAAATATGTTAATGTTGTAGGTTATTTCAGTCTACTGACAGTTGTTGTAGGAGGTTGTGCATTGTGTGTGTGCGTGTGTGTGTGTGTGTGTGTGTGTGTTAAGCCAGTTGTGCATGTGTGCATGTGAGTGTTTGAGTGTGTTTAATTGGACCTCCCTGAGCCAGTCTCCAGGTGATGGAACTCATCTGCTCTTCCCCTGATTAAGGACAACAGATGGACTGGTATCACAACACACACACACACACAGAATACTTTAACAGTCTGGAGTCATCATCAAACATATTGAATACAGACATTTTGTACAAATCATGCGGCTTGTAATCAATACTAAATACACACAGAGAGAAAATATATCTGGCCCCTACAGTAGATATCCATGCATCAAGTTCAAATGATGCCTCAGTCAGTTCAGTCTTCATCATCACCACCCTCCTCATCAACTATGCAAGAAAACTCATCCTTCCGCTAATCATCATCATGCTGCCTTTTCTAACAACATCTCCGATGTCCTCCTCCATCTGTTTGACTGACAGATTATAAATTCATTGATTTAACCAGCGAAAACATCTCAATAAAGACGTGACCAAAGACTAACAATGTGACTGACACAGAAATCCCCTTTCCTATTGCAAAATAAGTCATATTTGACAATGTTGGTAACTTTTCTAAATTCTAAATACTTAATATTTGATTAATTTTAATATATTTACTCCCACAAGTGTTTCATTTACAAGCAGACACTGATAACATTTGAATACAATCTCTTTGAAGCATATAACCTTTAATGCTCTTTACTGTAAGCATGGATTTTATAGACCGAAAAAAGACAGAGAGAAAGAAGAAGAGTAACTAATATTTCCGTTTACTGTCCTTGATGGATAATATTGACCTACTGCATGTACTTCTATGATTGTACACACCCCACCTTAGATCTAAAATACACAGAGAGATAAATATTACATATACACAACAAATGTACATATTTGTATCATTAAATAAAGTATTTTGAAAACACATGTATTTATTTGAATTGAGGTTTTATCACTTTGAAGTTATTCACAATGCAAATTACAGTTGAATTCATAATTTATGTTTCATTTTACCCTGCATAATGTCCCCATTGTATGTAATTTCCCACAGATCCTGGGACATTATTCAAGTTAAGGTCTCAAGTGTCGACAACTCAGCAGACCAAGTCTCTGCAGAAACAAGGCCCATTAGCTCCAATAAACTCTAATGCCAGAGTTGATAAACAAACTTAAACCCATTACTATGAACACTTGTTTATCTCTGTAGATCTGAGTCATCTTTACTGAGCTTCCCCTAACCTTCAACAGATGTTCAGCAACTTTCCAAGAGCCTACAAACCTGAGTCAGTGTGCCCTACAGTCCACCTACATCACCTCATTAAACAGCAACTCTTGTGAGACATGAACTCAGGAATGTGTACTTTCACACACCCTGGGACTAATTAAAAAAATTTATAAACTGACTCTAAGAGGAGTCCCTCAGATTATGAACCACAAAATATAAATTGAAACCCTAAAATATAAAATATAAATTAAACCCTAAAATATTTAAATTGTGTACAAACAAACATGTGTTTTTCTCTTCTTTTTAAAGAGATATTATAAAACTTCTACTTGGGGGCTGAAAGGGAGACTGAGATAGAGAGGACAAAAAGAGAGTGAGGCTGAATTAAGAAAGTCTACACAGCAGGTGATTCATTAATCTCTCAAATTATATTTGTTATTGTTACATAACACCCACACTAAGCAGAGACAATCCTCCATCTTGCAGTAAAACTTGTCAGTGAACCCAGTGTGACCCTGGAGCAGAAATCACTCTACTCCCATATTAATCCCGCAGTCACAGTAAAACACTCCATTTGGTCTACACCCATTTGCCTTCAGGGCTGCATTAATGATAATTATGAGGCTCTCAGCATGCTAGTTAATATTCCCTGGTATGATCCATGGCATCGCGAAAACAAGCAAAGACATAATATGCTTAGCAGGTGATAAAAGAAGAGGAACCCCCCCCCCCAAAAGAAGATATGGACTTCCCAAAAAAAGCTTGCACAATATTTTAAAAAGCTATGTTACATGCTGCGATAGCTGAATCAAATCAATGACTGCTTAAAAAAAAAAAAAAAACAACAAAAAACATAATTTCCAATCTTATCTCCCCCAAACATGGCGACTCGCCTCACACACCGCGCAAACACACACACACACAGACACACACACACACACACACACACACAAACACACACACACAATCAAAAAATGAGAAAGGGAGAAAGGAGGTAGAAGGAGAATGAAAGACAGAGAAAGAAATAGAAAGGGGTGGGGGGTGATAACAGCTTCAATAAATCATCCGGGCCAGTCGCCGCTCCCCGGGGATGTGGGATGGATTAAATTAAGCACTCCCCTCTACCCGTGTGTGTCTATCCATCCCTCCATCCTCTCTCTCTCTCTCTCTCTCTGCGCCGTATAAATGCCAACAGCTGATCGCGAGACGGCACACTCACGGGAACACCTCGCGGAAGCTGCAGAAAGAGAGGGACCGAGGGGAAGAGAGAGAGAGAGAAGAGAGGGGGATACAGAAAGAAAAAGAGGGGATGCTGTTGATCCATTCCACCGCAGGGAGTCTTATTGTGATTTTGTAGCGACCTGAGTAAGTCTTCTTTAACTGGAATTTAGGACTACTTCTGCGGCAGAGAGGGAAGGACAAGGTGTCCGACATTTTTCTTTTGGAAAAGCTTCTAAAATAGTCCTTCCGTTTTTTTTTACCTCTTATTTTCTTCGCATCCCTCCCTTCTCCTCCTCCCCCTCCTCCTCCTCCTCCATCTCTTCGTCCTCTTCTTTAAAGAGGCCCGCGAGCTGCCGCACGCGCTGCAGGGTGCCTTCCACCGCCTCTTATTTTGTTTTTTATTTTTTGACTGCTCGCGAGCCTTTGCCCGCGAGCGCAGAGAACCCGAGGCACCCCCCGGAGGGAGCTGTCCGGTGCTGAAGTTGCATTTCCACCTTCTTCTGCACGAGGACTAAACGCGGGGAGACAGAAGACAGCCGGAGAGACTGAAACAGAAAAGAAATCAACTATTTTACCGGATCAATTCACAGCTCCTCCAAAATTTGAAGACAACCCTCCTGTGGTTCGCCTGTCTTGTTGGCGTGTAACGGGCGAATCACCACGCTGGCCAGGCCGTCGGCGATCGGCTGTGTTTGTGAGTGTGTGTCGTTGTGTTCGTGACAGTGTGTGTCGGTGTCGCACCACCATGCCAAGGTCTTTCCTGGTGAAAAAGGTGAAACTGGATGATTTCTCCACCGGGGCGGATTTGGAGAACGTCTACCGGCACAGGACAGACCTCAGCCTGCGGCTCCATGACAAAGGTAGGTCAGGCTGCCTACACAGCGAGCATTAACAGGTGTCTCAGAAACAAGTCGCTCTGACAAAGAGGAGGAGGGTGACAGGCAGGGAGCCTGACAGCGCTGTTTCCAAAATAAGGCATGAGTGACTAAGAGGTGGATTCACCTGTTGTGTCCTGGAGGGATTCCCTGACACATCTGACACATTCGTGCGCAGATCTGCAACTATCAACAAAAGACAACTATCTAATTCGCACAGGGACTTCTTATAATATCCTCAAATATTTCTTCATCTGGTGTCTCTGTAGCATTTGCGTTTGAAATTCTTCACAGGGTTGTTGGCTATACCTGTAGGGTGATGTGGGTGTGCTCAAGGCAGATAAGCAGCCTATAATCATTGATTACAGGCAGCACAGAGTTATCACAGTCATTACCATCCTGAAGGGTAATACAAGCTTCAAAGCCCCGCACTAAGCAGCCCATTGCAAAATTTTGTAATTGTAAAATGTAGTAATTCTGGGACTTCAAAGAGTTATTAGTGTAGCCTGTGAGAGCTGTGCACTTCAGAGGACTGCGATGGCTCAGAGGAGGAGGACAGTGATGGGATGGACACGGTAAAACACTGAAGCCAATCTTAATAACCACTGTGCCCAGCTCAGTGAGTGTTACTGCGCCACGCAAGCTAACACTTTATTTACTGGGAATATTTAACTTACAGCAGGCTTGATTTTAAGCGTCTGGAGCAGAAAGGTCACTTGAGAAATCAACTAAATCCAGCGCGTCCCATGTTTCATCGATTCTGGCTCATAGTCAGTCGGGACCTTTCCCCCACTACGCAGGCTAAGTAAGGTTAAAAGAGATAAAGACAGGGCGGTGGTTATTAATATCTGGTCCACTTGCACTTGTTTTTTTTTTTGTTTTTTTTTGTAATTAACAAATGCGGAGCTCAGTTTAAATGTTATCCTTTTCTGGACGTGGTTCTGCAAGCTCAGTTCGATTCTTCTGGTTAAGGTGCATGAAACATACTGGGTTGGGTGTAGATGTTTTAAAGAGGAAAATAATCTAATCGTTTTTACACTCCACCGACATTTTCCTCCACCAGCCGCCTCCAGGTGCAGCAGAAATAAGCAGCGGTTTAGTAATCCTTTATATAACAGTACTGTGGTCCAGTGTTGTCCTGATTTATTTCTCTTGTTTGCATATACAATCAGCCCCATCACAGGCTCATATCTTCGGCATGGGGGTCTGCTCAGTATCCAGGTATGCCGGTCTCGTTTTTGCAATGTCGGCAGATTTTTGCACGGTGATCTCGCCTATACTAAATAGTTTATGTATTTTTAAATAAAAGTATTACTCTTTGTATGTCTACTCTTTGTAGAGCTACCACAAGCCAGCATTGTGGTAGCTAGGTTCCTGACTATCTCACTTTACAGTCACATATGAACTGTTGAACATAAGTTAATGGTAACCGAGTCTGAAACGAAGTAACATTTCTAACCCAGGGGATGGACTATGTTTAACTGTCCTGGTGTAATTGTTTAATTATTTTATAATATTCTTTTTATATTTACACTTTAGGCCTAACAAAGTGGGGCCCCATTGCATTGCCCTTTGCTGAAGCTGTGAACTTTCTCACACCCTGTAACTGTGTGCGTCACATTTTCCCCCCCCCCCCCCCACCACCACAAACACACACACACAAATGCCGTTGCCATGTAGATGAAGCCACTGCATTGCTTCCACCCCAATGTCACTGGCACAATGTTGCACATCAACATGTGTATTCCGTGCGCGGTCTTGCCAGCATTTAACTGCTCCTAAAGCAAAAAGGCTGTCAGTGGTGTATTTATAATGTCGAGGATAACAAGCCCCCTGCTCGGCTTGACACGCGATCTGCAGCCTCAGCTGCACCGTGCACCGCTGCCTGTCCCAGCCACCTTTTGTCTCCAACCCTAACATCTGATGGCAACAGCTTAATGCAGCTTCTACATACACTGCAGCACATGCTCTGCCCACAACAACTCTCTGCTTGAACGAACCGGCTTTTGGAATAATTTATATCCCTCCCGTGTTCCGTGCGTTGCATGTGATGGGGACTGTGTTTTCAGATGGGACGCTCGTAGTTGTTAACACGTAGACAGATATGTGGTGTCACATAGGCCTATAGCATACCATAGAGCTTTCTGCTCCTGCATCTTACTCAAAAACACTCTGAGACACCAGATCAATAATAACAACATGAATTTCTTAAAGGAGAAAAAAGTAAATTACTATTTTTTTCCCCAAGGATGCACATCCAGACTACATTATGTAGCATAATGGTTACTGGTCTGTCATTAGCACTGTAGCCTCAGTGCAAAAAAGGTTCTGGGTTTGTATCCTGGCTGGAGCAGGGCATTTCTCAAGGGAGGTGAAGCAAATTTCACTAGAGGTACATGATTGTGAATGCGAAAATAAACTTGATTTGATATTTTAATTAAAATTATCCAAAAATTATATTTAAAAAGCTACTATGCCCATACTTTTCTTTTTGCGTTTTCTGTGTATCCGTGGATAGTGTGCTGTTTCTTTTGGTTGGCTAAGTGTAGATGTAACTTCTTAACAAGTTAAAGGATGGATTTGTATAGGGTATTGGGTGTATATGATTAATAATGAGAAAAGGTTATGATATAAGCCTATTGCAGTGTCACAGGTTGTGTTTTTGGATTCCTGTGTTCAGGGCCAGTTTAGTCTGCATTTAAGCTATTTAAACTAAACCCATGATGTCACTATTATTCAAAGGCAGTAAGCCACAAAAAGCCACAACAAACAGTAAATAAGCAGAAAACAACATGTGAGTAATGACACACTTGTACATCCACACACTTGTGTTTAGAGTGAATGTCAGTGAACCAAGTCTGAAGCTATTTCATAATGTGTGTGCTTGTAAATATGGTAGTTAATATGTGTTTATGTACAGTTGTTTATGTTTATGTACATGTAAATAAGCATTTCTAGCCAGTCACATATTTATGAAGCCCCTGAAAAATGTCCATACTAGCATCATCCAAGCTGCTCATATATATCCATACTGCTTGAGTTTCATTCACTGTATTTTGCCTAAAAGTCTTGCTGTGCAAGTCTTCACAGAGTGAGCCTGTACGGCAGCCTCACTGTCACTGTGCCAGTGACCTGCACCGCACTGGATCTGTCCGTGGTGCTGATGCTCATTTTCACTCCCTAAATCAGCTTTCTCAAGTTCAGGGTCAGCCTGTGTGCATTTATTATCCACAAAGGAAGTGTTTTAACTGCCACCTTAGAGACTGAGAGGAATTACATTGCTGAATTATCTCTAGACTAATAACTGGAGGCTTTTTTTTTCACACTCCACTACTTGCCACAGGTGTGAGAGGAGAGAGACAGTCAGATGTTCTGTGTTACAATATGTGACTTTCACATATGTTAAAAGCACTCACATATGCTGTTGCTTTACTGATGGTGAATTACTAGTTATGCAGGGTAAATACAGGGAATGGCACTTGGCCAGAGTCGCTGAAGTCTTATACAGGGCAGATACATGCTGAAGGACTACGACTATCACTGCATTCTGTGTCCTTTCATACCTGACAGGTGGTAGCTTATTTAAGTTTTTGTCAGTACATAGTATCAAATCTCTTAAATACCACATGTAAAATTACTGACCTAGGACCAGATTTCACTGGAACATTCAGTTTCAACCATTGTGTAGCCTTCTTTCAGTTTAATAAAAAATTGGACCTGGTTTCTCAACACATAGTGATCCACCTGTCATGTCAGCGCTTGTGTCCATAGTGAACCTCTTAATGGTCTTTCCACATACAACATACAGTAACATGTTAGAAACAAGTTACCAGTTGAATGAGCCAGCTGTTGAATGAACACATCATCTCAATGTTTTGTATCATAGCAAATGCAGTCAAGTGGGATGCAGAAGCAGAAAAGACACCATACACATACACATAAGATGAGTTGTATAACACTAATGGTGTAATTCAGTTGTCTACATCACTGAGAACACACATTTAATTGCAGCAATTCAGACTGTGTAATGCTGGTCAGTATACTGAATCTCTGCATTACTGTCTCTGTGAAGAAAGATAAGCTTGGGGAGAGAAGATGACTATCTGATTTCACTCTGTTCTTCTTGTCCAGCTGGCTACAGCAGTCTAATGGCATTAATCCAAATTTTTCTCTGTTGTCTCCCTGTTAGACAGACATGTGCAGTAGCAAATGTTTGTCACATTTTCTACTGTTATATGAACTGTGAGTCTCTGCTGTGATATGGGATAAATGTTGCACCTATGGCCATTTGTGCCACGGTCAGACACTACTGGTGAATAGGGTAAATATTTTAACTAATAGATCACCATGAAACTCCCCTAATAATCAAAAGAAGGTTAAAATGAAGGGCAACTGGTTGAAGATACTTGAAGATTCTTTCACCTCTCATCTAAGAAGCCTCTTCAGTTCTGACTGGCAGGGAGTCTCAGCTATTAAATCTCTGTGGGGTTGTTATCAAGGTGGTGGATACCACACACCGTCTAATGCATAATCTAGCGTATGCTACTCTAGTGCATGCTGTCCAGTGCAGTGAGGAATGCACAGATCTGTATATCAGGGAAACTAAACAACCTACACAAACACATGGCTCAACACAGAAGAACTCCTCAGGTCAAGACTCAACAGTTTACATACATTTGAAGGATAAAGAGACAATTTCGAACCAATGTTCATATTCTGGACAGAAAGGACAGATGGTTTGAAAGAGGAGTGAAAGTAGCAATTTACACCAGAATAGAGAAGCCATCTCTCAACAGGGGATGAGGTCTTTCATCCCTTCCCATGAGATTGAACAAACACTCACACTTGGCCTTGTGACAATGCCAACGACTGCCATTCAGACCTGGCCACAGGTGACTTTAACGACCGTAATGACTGCCGTTACAACAGCTAGGAGTGCTAACAAACCAAACGGTATCCATCACCTTGATAATGACAGCTGAGATTAACAGCTGAGACTCCCTGCCAGTCATAGAACTGAAAAGGCCTCTTGGATGAGAGGCGAAATGCTTTCAAAGTATCTTCAACCAAGTCAGGTTAATCTTCCTTAGATAACTATGACGTGGGTGACTGAAAATCTTCACAGACAACTCCCCTAGGTGATAAATAACATCAAGACAATTATTTTTTAAGTTTTCTGAAATTTGTATGTGTATTTTGTTTGTTTTTTTGGTTTTCACTAGTTTAAAGTAGACATGTAATGGATACAAAAGCCCACAATCAAAAAAAAATTGACCAGTCCACGAAAAAATTATGTTTTTGCCAGTAGCCTAGTGTGTAGCAAATTTGCATATTTTACTGCCTATAT
>NC_060152.1:16635402-16637867 GCF_021292245.1 Micropterus dolomieu
TCATAGCAAATGCAGTCAAGTGGGATGCAGAAGCAGAAAAGACACCATACACATACACATAAGATGAGTTGTATAACACTAATGGTGTAATTCAGTTGTCTACATCACTGAGAACACACATTTAATTGCAGCAATTCAGACTGTGTAATGCTGGTCAGTATACTGAATCTCTGCATTACTGTCTCTGTGAAGAAAGATAAGCTTGGGGAGAGAAGATGACTATCTGATTTCACTCTGTTCTTCTTGTCCAGCTGGCTACAGCAGTCTAATGGCATTAATCCAAATTTTTCTCTGTTGTCTCCCTGTTAGACAGACATGTGCAGTAGCAAATGTTTGTCACATTTTCTACTGTTATATGAACTGTGAGTCTCTGCTGTGATATGGGATAAATGTTGCACCTATGGCCATTTGTGCCACGGTCAGACACTACTGGTGAATAGGGTAAATATTTTAACTAATAGATCACCATGAAACTCCCCTAATAATCAAAAGAAGGTTAAAATGAAGGGCAACTGGTTGAAGATACTTGAAGATTCTTTCACCTCTCATCTAAGAAGCCTCTTCAGTTCTGACTGGCAGGGAGTCTCAGCTATTAAATCTCTGTGGGGTTGTTATCAAGGTGGTGGATACCACACACCGTCTAATGCATAATCTAGCGTATGCTACTCTAGTGCATGCTGTCCAGTGCAGTGAGGAATGCACAGATCTGTATATCAGGGAAACTAAACAACCTACACAAACACATGGCTCAACACAGAAGAACTCCTCAGGTCAAGACTCAACAGTTTACATACATTTGAAGGATAAAGAGACAATTTCGAACCAATGTTCATATTCTGGACAGAAAGGACAGATGGTTTGAAAGAGGAGTGAAAGTAGCAATTTACACCAGAATAGAGAAGCCATCTCTCAACAGGGGATGAGGTCTTTCATCCCTTCCCATGAGATTGAACAAACACTCACACTTGGCCTTGTGACAATGCCAACGACTGCCATTCAGACCTGGCCACAGGTGACTTTAACGACCGTAATGACTGCCGTTACAACAGCTAGGAGTGCTAACAAACCAAACGGTATCCATCACCTTGATAATGACAGCTGAGATTAACAGCTGAGACTCCCTGCCAGTCATAGAACTGAAAAGGCCTCTTGGATGAGAGGCGAAATGCTTTCAAAGTATCTTCAACCAAGTCAGGTTAATCTTCCTTAGATAACTATGACGTGGGTGACTGAAAATCTTCACAGACAACTCCCCTAGGTGATAAATAACATCAAGACAATTATTTTTTAAGTTTTCTGAAATTTGTATGTGTATTTTGTTTGTTTTTTTGGTTTTCACTAGTTTAAAGTAGACATGTAATGGATACAAAAGCCCACAATCAAAAAAAAATTGACCAGTCCACGAAAAAATTATGTTTTTGCCAGTAGCCTAGTGTGTAGCAAATTTGCATATTTTACTGCCTATATACATCAAGACAAAAACATAAGTGTAAATCTGTATATATTTCTGATTCCGATGCCAGTCTTCAGTGTAAATCCGTTTCTATTATAACTTCCACGTCAGTGTCCTATAACCTAACATTGTTTTCTGTTTCCCATGTCAGCTGGTTACATCAGTGACTACATCAGCCCTGTTGTGTATGATGGTGAGAGTGACAGTGGGATCAAGGTGCCATCCCCTGACCCCCTCTACGATGGTATCCACAGCGACTATGGGGCTCCTGACTCTGAGTCCCCTGACAGTCCTGGCTCAGAAATCACTGACGGTTACATCAATGGAGATGCAGCAGTGAGTGAGGGCTACACAGTCGATGCCTTCTTCATCACCGACGGCCGCTCGAGGAGGAAAGCTATCAGCAGCCCCAGGACCATCCAGAGGCACACCTGCAACGAGTGCGGCAAAACCTACGCCACGTCTTCCAATCTGAGCCGGCACAAACAGACACATCGCTCGCTGGACAGCAAGCTGGCAAAGAAATGTCCAACCTGCGGGAAGGTGTACGTGTCCATGCCTGCCATGGCCATGCACCTGCTCACTCACGACCTCAAGCACAAATGCGATGTGTGTGGGAAAGCGTTCAGTCGACCGTGGCTTTTGCAGGGCCACATGCGCTCTCACACGGGCGAGAAGCCGTTCGGATGCGCCCACTGTGGGAAGGCCTTCGCAGACCGCTCGAACCTGCGCGCTCACATGCAGACCCACTCGGCCTTCAAACACTTCAAGTGTAAACGCTGCAACAAGACCTTCGCGCTCAAGAGTTACCTGAACAAGCACTACGAGTCCGCCTGCTTCAAAGGCCCCTTCTCTCCTCTAGGCCCCCTAGATGCATGACCCCTTGCAGAGATAAAACAACAGACAAATCTGCAGACGTAAATTACCATCATCCTTACAAACTGAACTGCAGACACAAACAATCTATTTTTGGTCAGAATATGACCTTGCCCCCCCCCCCCCCCCCCCCACC
>NC_060152.1:16637887-16651533 GCF_021292245.1 Micropterus dolomieu
ATGCCCCTCCCCCCCCCCCCCCCCACACACACACACACACACACACTTCCCCCCACCTTTGCTTTTCCTTGGAGCCTATTCATGATGATGAAGATGATGAAGATAGCACAATTTTTCTCCTTGAGATTTGCCCACTTAAGGATTTAACTGATCTACGCATGCACTTCCTCAAAAATTGTTCACCTCCTGTTCCTCTGTCTGCTCTGGATAGAGACAATAATACTAACACAGCTTCCTTCTGGCATCTAGATACAGTATGGCATCGTATATTTTTGGACACTGATGGTGATGAGGATGATGACAAAGACAATAGTAAGCCTATAGCTACTGGGTTTCTCCCTGCACCGAAATGCAGTGAAAGAGTTTTTCCTTCTCATTTTGTTTTTTGGGGGACTAATAGTAATAATAACAGTAATAATAATGATAATAATAATGTTTTGCTGCACCAAGTGACCCTATTCTCTCCACTACTGAGGTAAAAATACAATTTATTTATTTTATTATTTGAGCATTTTCCCTTTTTTATTTGATGTATGTTTATACTTGATTTGATAACAATGAAGTGATACAGTTAACTTATTTGTTGCACTTTAATTTCTGCATATGTATGTAGGATATTTGCCAACCTCTTTCTATCACTACAGGCCAAAGCATATGTCACTTTTTTGAGTATGATTTTTTATTATGTTGTTTACCTTTTTTTTGTATTAACGTTATTGCATGCAAAAAAATTATGAAATCTATGCCAACATCATAAAAAGCTTATGATTTTGCCAAAATCCTATAGATAGAACCTGAGGGCAATATTTTTCTCTTGGAGCCTCCATAGACTCTTTAAAAGCAATAATCACTAATGCATGGTATTTTATGATGAAGTTATGAAGTATTACCTACTACTGTATAGCAGTTTAAAAATCAGGTATGTTTTACTTCACCTATAGTCATAAACAGAAAAATACTAATATTACAGACATCAGGGAACATGCCAATGTAGTGTTAGAGTAACAAAAATAAAAGTCCTGTCTTTCCTCTCTTGTTATGCACTGCCTGCCTCTTAGTGAGTAGAACTAATGTAGGATGTAGGCTAGAGAGGCTGGGATCAGCTGCCTGCTGGGTGTGAGGCCTATTGTAGGATAACTATAACCCTGACAGACCTGTGCTAGGCTAACTCACCCAAAATAAGCTTGCTAACAATAACCAGGAGAGGCCTAATTTTGGATCTAACATTGGATCATTAGCCATTCATGAGAGTTCAATGTTTTATTAAAGTTCGGGGATGTTAAAATGGCACTTGGATGTGTTGAAAACATCTTCCCTGAGTCATGCAGTCAAGAAATGTAAGAGCAGGCTTTTACAGACCTTTTAAGAGACCCATCTAAACTCTGTCCTGATACAAATAAACAATAAAATAAGGTCAATACAGCAATCAGATCGGACAGGTTTGCAATGTGATGTGCCAATATGATAGTTAGCTTACATGGTATTTAGCAACTCTCATATATTTTCAATAGAAAACCAAGTCAAAGTTTGGTGCATTGTTGAAATTAGACCCAGGTCAACTTTAAATCCAATGCATTATTCAACTACCCCTCCAGTGCACTTCCAAACCATAAAGCGTGTATTCTTAAAACACAGAAAAAGCATGCACTTTAGCTGGATGGTCTGACAGCATCTTAACCGTTACAGTCCAGTAGATACATTAGACCGAGTCCTGATTATTCTGCAGTAGGCCCCATTTAACCCTACTGGGCCGACCATGGGCTATCTCTATGAGTGATATACCTACAGACAGGCTATCTCTAATCAACCCCAACCCGTAGACGGTTTAACCTTTGAGCTAGGTGGCCAATACCAGTGTTGCTGAACCCAGTTCTCTGCAGCTCAGAAACCTTTTCTACAGATTCATGGAGCTTGCTGAGAGACAGACTGAGCACACACAGACCTGCACAAAAAGTTAAGTTCTTGTCTATAATATGCCATATGTATTCCTTGTAACCTTGCATAGACATACGTGCACAAGTGCATGGGTGCATGCCCCCACATGCGAGCACACATAGAGCATCTGTGTCTACAGTCAATCGTTCAACAACTGAAAAGAAATGAGTTTAGTATTCAGATGTGGATCTCTGACAAAGGAAGTTTTGATAAATGCAGTGCTTCTTCAGGCATGAAATAACTCTGTTAAAGATGGGGTTGACTGATTTACAACACCATTTAAGGTCATAGGGACAAAAGGAGAGTCTGCACTGATACGTGGACCCATTATCTAATTTCATATACATCTCAGAGATAAAGTTATAGGACCTGTTTGACATCAAAGGCTGTCAAAGGCGGTTAGACCTGAAAATGTTCTGAAGTCAAAAAGTCAACATTTTGTAATAATAGTCTTCTATTGTAGGAGACAATGCTATCTTTAAGTCTTTTACAAAGCAGGTTTTTGGGGAAAAATGTAGCTCACAAGTCAATAAGAAAGAGCCATTTTTTGGTTGTGAGTGAAGCAATCAGTATGTGAGTCAGCAAATTACAGGTCTTATCTCTCTCCTTGATGTGTGAACTAGATCTGAGCTGCAATTATCTGAATTGTATCAGACGATTAGTCATAGAGCTCCAACTTGTTATGGCTTACATTTTTTTCTTTGTCAAAATACTCCACAGCAACCATATATACAATGTAGGTCCAGACATTAAATTAGGTGCATAAACACAGGGAGTTCACAAACACAAACAAGCACAAGTATAGAAAAGAGACCATATATGCAAAGAAAACAAAAGTATTAAATTCATATTTCTTAATACAGCTCAGCGACATAGGTCCGATAAATAAGAATATGCTATTATTTTAACCACCCACTCTGAAATCTTACTTCAGATTTCCATCTGAATGAGAACGAAAACACAATTTCTACTGTAGCAACTGATCACAGTGTGACAGGTACAAAGTTGAGAGTAGAGAGGATCTGGCTGCGATGTCTGCAGTTGTTGTTTAAGACCCACAAATTGTAACATTGTGGAATAAAACTCTTTGCAACTCTGCAAGGCATATTAAAGGTCTTAAGGGTATTTGGCTAAAGTTGTCATGGTGTGGCTGTTTAGTAGTTTTGAGGCAGAAAAGCTTAGCGTGTGCATCTGTGTCTGTCTCTGGGTGAGCTCCAGGTCTGTTCTCTCTAAGCACTTCCATTCTAGTCATCTCCACCTTAAAAGAAAGTAGCACAATGAAACTAACTAGAATTCAGGTAGAGAAGAATTAAAAACCTTGTACTAGCTTGACCTCTCTTCTTTTTTTGTATTTCCAAGTTAAAGAATGATGGTAACCTAAATAATCATTTATTGCAAGAGGGTTTGTAAAGAATCCTTTGGATTGAGACATTTTTACTGCTGTATAGTGATATCTGACACACCTTATCTCAGGAGATCTGGCTCTCTGCTGCAGAGAGAGGATTTCCTGGGTTTTTTTGAGCCAGAATTCAGACAATGTAAGCACAATGAACACAAAGCATTTTGTGGCACTTCATAATAAAGAATAATCTTAACCAACCGAGGCAATTTGTCATAGTTTTGTGTCTTGACTTGCTTAAAGATATATTAAAGTCTTCTGTCAATCAAAATGAATATACACAACATAAAAATACAAACAGTATTGGACTGTAGCTGCTTCGCTGCACTAGAGTGGTTAGTAATGAAGCTTAAACAAGTTAACCTTTAAGTCAGAGGAGTGTTGAGTTAATTTACATAGAATAACATTTGACTCTGGACTCTACAGCCCATATTTTGTCTGTCAATATTGTATGTTTATATAGTAATAATCTTGAAGATTTTCATTTGAATAAATGTCAGTTAAGTTATTATCTGTTGCCAAATGAGATAACACAATGGTGGTTGAGCCTATGGCCCGCTGATAAAAGCATTTTCAATTTAATGTAATGTATCATAAACTGGGTGTCGGTGGCAACATTCCCAGAAAAGATGCTGTGAAGTCACTACTAATGCAAACTGCATTTACTACTGCTGCAACGCATTTAACTGGTGAAACACCAGTTGACTTATGAAGTAGTCAAAGGAAATGCAATATGTTTGTCATTGAGATTTGCATTGACCGCTATTGTTCATCAAAAATGCTTCTACAAAACAAGACAACGGTCATTTTTTGACAGCAGATCAGCTTGAAATATTGCAGAGTAATGAAACAAGAAGGAGCAGTCACAGTGAGATGAAGAGCTGTGGGCAACAGGCTGCACACCTCCAACTTTTCAGCGAGATAACCAACTCCTTTCACGGTTCCCTGCTGTTTACAGACTCATGCGGTGCAGATCACGGCTGCTCACAGATTGATGGAAAAAGGGCCTGCTTCACTTCTTTATAAAAACAACAATAGTTCGTTTTGCTAACCCCAGAACTCTGGGACTGTGATATTAAATCACACTTGCTGTTAGGCCTACTTGTATCCACAGGTGTCACTAAATCAACCAGGACTGAAATCTAAATGTTTACAACTTTAAAGAGGGACTGGGCTAACACTGGTGGACAGTGTGCTCATTAGCTCTCTTGAGGCTGGAAGCTATCCACCAGTAATGGGCTGAATGGATGGCTAAATACAGCAATTAGTTAATTCCATTTTTGGACAGTTAGCAGTGGTTAAGTAGGGTATCACTTAACGGCCCTGGAAACTTAGTTTCAAATCTGACATTTCTGATATTTCTCTATAACCTTAATTATGAAACTATCAAATTATTATGTATTTACAGTACTTCAAACTAATTAAACCTCAGATTATGTGGAAGTATGTGACATCACCTCTTTCCAGTGGCTCTCATGCCACCCTCATGGAGTCTGTTTCTGACAGTTTGGCCAGAAACATGTACACCAGTAGCCCGCTGGAGGTCATTTTGTAGAGCTCTGGCAGCGCTCAACCTGTTCCTCCTCAAACAAAGGAACAGATACCGGTCCTGCTGCTGGGTTAATGCCCTTCTACAGCCCTATCCAGCTCTCCAAGTGTAATGGCCATCTCCTGGTATCTCCTCCGTGCTCTTGAATGATCTTCTAGGTATCCTGTTTTAGGATTTGTAATTTAATCCAATTTTAAAATCCACTCATTTATTAGGCTATTTGTAACAAATACAAAGAACAACATCTAGGCCTTATACTACCACTGCTGTTTCAACTGCTGCTCAACTTATACACACTTTTCATGGGACAGAATTTTAAAGGGCTTTCAGTATGAAGAACTGCAGGAACACAATACAATACTGCTGTTACAGAAAGATGGAAACTGAAATAAACTGGTCAGTTGAAATACACTTAACACTTGCTGGACTGAAGTTCTTTTCCTCAATACCAGCAATAACGACAAGGGCCTGATGCTGTTTCTGTGTGCTGGCAGAGGGTCACATTGTTGTGATCCAGGGCATACAGTACAGTACACGAGGGGGTCTCTGGGACTGCAGTCATGGACTTCTGGTGACACTGCATGGGCAACTGACCAACTAACCTTGATCTTGCAGTGACTTTGAATGAAAGGTGACCTGGTCAGGCATTGTTTCAGCTGGACCTCATCTCAAAGTAACACCTTTTCATGTGAGATCAATTTGGAGAGCCTCACTGCAGAAGCTTTATTGCTAGTCATTGAGCTTAAGACAATTTGACAACTTTCTGTAAAAGCACATATAAACAATACTCTTTTTTGCCTTTTCTTTTGTTGTCATCAGGTCAGATTTTAGTGATGTCATATATTTTATTATTGTGAAATCAGTGGAGATACACTCCAGCCTTTCTGTTAGCTCCCAGTGGGCACACAATCTATTGTTGCTATGCCAACACTTGTGGTATCCAAGGCAATAAACCATCTACAGTATCTATAGTAGTAAACTATCTGAACTGCCTCAACAAAGACACAATGTAGCACTCTGCAGCTTTATGAAGTACAGTATATTTCCCAACCCTAACCAGAAAACTGGCCTCACAGCAGTTGCAAAAAGACAGAAGTCACTGCCCACGCCTGTGAATCACCTTCTCCTCCCCCCTCCTGTCTTCAAACTTCTCCTCTCCTCTCTCATCTTTTTTACATCTGCTCCCCCTCTCCTCTCGTCTGATTTTCTCTCCTCTCTCTCGTCTTCCTCCCTTCCTCTATCTCCATCACCTGCTTGCTTCTTCCTCAACCTCTCTCTTACGCCCTCCTGCATGCTATCCGTCGCCCCGCTTCCTCCAACCACCTCTTCTTTCTCACTCCTGCCAAGTCAAACCAGGCCATCAGGCCTTTGAGGACCTGAAAGTCATTTAACTCCTGGTAGATAATAAGTCTTAGAATATAGCTCCTCTCAGATAATAAGCTTTATCACTTGATTGCTCTGCACGCTCCCTACTGTCTTTAGATTCATGTCCAGGGACCTACTCAAGCGAATCACACTTTTTCCTTTCTGGCAAGTCAAATTAACACTGTGTGTGCGTGTGTGTGTGTGTGTGTGTGTGTATCAATGACTTCTCATTACAGGGAATGAGCGATTGCTTTGGGTGCAAAATAAAATCATAACAGCAAAGGTTATTTTTTCAATAGTGAATGTGTCTGATTTGTGAAAATAGTTAAGGTTTAATTGTCCAAAACACAGGAACTTCTTTACTTAACCTCATGCTGACTTTTTTGGATCAGCTTTGATAGTCCCGGAGACACCTCTATCCCTTCACCTGTCTTCTGTCCTCTCCAGCTCTTTTACTTTCACTTTTACCTCCTCTCTCCTCTGCTCCACCTGTCCCCCTCTTCCTTCTACTCTCCTCTGTTCTCCACTCACCACTGTACTCCTATCTTGAAAACCACTGCATTATTAGAATTTCACTTAATCATTAGATAGTACCTGTTGATACACACAGCAATTAAATAATGAAATACACAACAATTAAAATAAGAAAACTTTCTCCAGTCAAAGTTAGGATGTTAACAAATAAATCAGACAACGCAAAAGCAATTTATTGATATTCCCAAAGTTATGATCTTGAGTGGTCTTGAAATAAAATCCTGCAAATACGGTCGAGTCCGAGACGAGACCAAGACCATCAAAAAGTGGTCTTAAGATTTGAGTACTACCACACTACCGTAAGGAGTTAAAAGATCAGTCATGTAACTACTTACAGCATGCTGCTGTAAGTAAAACCTTGTTTTGGAGGTTTTGCTGACTCATGCCGGTGCACAGAGAATTGTAGTAAGATGTAACTGAGACATTAATATACACTTACAGTATAACTGTCTTTATGAGAAAACAAATTAGTCTTGTTTGAGTTAAAGAAAGCGAAACTCTTGCAATAAACTCCTGCACACTGGTCCAACTTGCAATAATACATACATTTATTTTTCAGCATTTCAGTGCTAGACCAACACCAAGTTCCACATGAGGTGTCAGAGGGCCAAGACGTTTTAAGTGCTAGTGATGTCATGGCTAAAACTGATGACCTCAGATTCGTCTGTGACCAGCTGTGGATAATGTTTTGCAGGTTGAGAAAGAAGAAATTTAATGAGCACATCACTCATCCTCTCTCTCTTTCCCCCATTCTCTCTTCTCTTGTTGTGTCTCCTCTCATTCATGTCACTCCTCCTCCACCCAGCCGCTGGAATGTTAGGCAGAACAGTAATAAGTCCAGCTTCCTCTGGGTTCTGTGATGTTATCTGTTCAAGCAGGCATCATTATGTGCTTTATGAACTAAGTCGTGCCATGCTGTGCTGGGATAGTGCATTTCAATTTAGACAATGCTTTAAAACTGAAATTAGATTGCTTTCTTTGTCTTTTACAGTATGCATATCTGCTTTGTAAATCCCTTGTCCTGTGTTCACGTTTGAGAAAAAAAAAAATCAGAAACCAAAATGGAGAAATTAATTTGTTGGTTTCATAATGGCGCCCCCTCCAAGTTTTGCTTAATTTGGCAGAATACTATTGGTGGAGACCTAATTTTGATACAACAATCAAATCTTTACATTACATCAAACATCGATACTGTATCACAGGTAGAGCAAATGGTCACACTGACTAACAGTAAGACAGCAGCCTGCTACACAAGAACCACATACTCTGAACAACAACCCACAGTAGCATTCCTGCTAAAGTGTCCCTCTTATCTAAATTACAAACATGAACACATGTCTTATCCTGCACCATAGCTTGTTGAAAGAGCAACCAAATGTTCACAAGGGAAAAGTGCACTGCTAACCTCAGTTTGCAGGCTAGATAGCTAATTAACTGTAGCAGCAGCATACTAAGCAGCATTTAAACATAGGTTACCTGCAAATGTCACTTAAGTGCGGTTACATGCTGTTTTCAACAAAAGATCTCTAGAAATCCACTGTACATGGGAGTGTGTCTATGTTCCCTTAGATCAGTACCTCCGGCATTGAGGTAATGTTTTTGTCCCTGTCTGTCTGTCTGTCTGTTTGTGTGCTTGTTTGTCTGTCAGGCAAAAAGTTACGGATGGTTCCCTCTAGAAGCTCAACATTGTACCAGATCAAAACACATAACAGTAACACTGTTACACAATGAGCACTTTTTTCTGAAAACATTACCAACTCAGGAATCCTTCTTTCCACTCTTATCCAAAACGGCTGCTCTGCTCTGCAAGGAAGGTTAAAGGAAAGATTTTAGTTGTTTTGGACTACAGGTACCACTAGCACCAAAGTAGTGTTGACAACAGTGGCGGTAATGGGGAGAGGACTACAGAGTAAGAGTGAGTTGCATATATATTGTTGCTAACTTTACCTAAAGTTGTATGTTTGCTAAGCGTTGCTAACTAAAGGGGTCGTTAAAAGGCGGCGGCAAAGGGCCATGACCAAGCGTCAATATGTGACGAGTCGGTAGTGAGAATGTGTTGACTGTAGAGGAAGTGGTGGTCGCAGGCCCATGGGCCCAAAAACCTTTTTTTGCATGCTGACAATGAGAGGGGCATAATGGTGTTTGCAACAGATCACAACCTGAAACAGCTGCAACGATGCAGAACGATTTACTTGAATGGCACCTTTAAAGTTGTCCTTGACCATACAGACATTTTTTTTGCCATTCTGGAAAGCCTTCATAGTTTTGTATTGTCACTTTTACATTTGCTTACGGAGAAATGCACGCTGTCAACGTGGCCATCAGATGAGTTACCCAACACAACTAAACTTGTAGTCTGCGACTTTGAAAATGCACTGAAGACCAGCCAGAGTCAGTGGCTGATATTTCCATTTTAACAAATCTCTATGGAAGAAGGACCAATAGCTTGGATTGGTAGTTCCCTTTCACCAAGACAGCCACTCTGTTGTGGACCTTACCAAACCCTAACCCTGGCACCTAAAAGCTGAGAAGTACTGATTCAGATCCCTTTCCAGTTTGAAGTGAACTGCATATAGTGCTATCTTTGGCTTTTTCTTATTTGGTTTATAAATAGTAGGAAAGGGGATATGATATTTATGTTGCTTCATTTAAGTGAAGTCAGCTAGAACTTAGTATGCAGTATTTATTTTTTACTAGCTGGAGAACATAGTGGAACATTTAGCAGCTAGATATTTCCCTCAGGAGGTGGTAGAGACCAAAAACAGGGCTGAAAGTGAATATTGGACTTACATTCACCAGGTGGACATAAACACGACTCCAATTGAATGATAATGTTGCTCCATAAGTGCATAAATGTGTAGTGTATAAATGTATAAATAAGTGTATAAATAATTGACAGCTAATGCCATATCAACTTTAACTTAAAAAAATAATAAATTATTGCAATTTTAAGTAGACATGCACCAACATATGTACCCATATATCAGTGTCAGTCTCGACAACAGGGAAGGGAATTTGTATAGCCTTCAGCATGACTGTTCCCCCTCATCTAACAAAATTTGAAGATTTTCAATAAACAAACATTAATACATATGATTTAGAAATGATACAGACAGCACGTATTCTAGACTTGTATCTTTCTTAATCTGCTGCCAAACAGTGAATGATAAAATATCGGTTTCAGTGTAGCCACATCTTCAACTCGCACTCCAGACGTGTGAGAGTGAAACTGCGTAAGACACGGTTGTGAATGTTCTCACCACATCCCTGGCTATTTGTAGAGATGACAGCTGTCATCAGAAACATCAACGGACGGAAGACAAGTGCTGTTCACAACTCTGGTAGGTGGAAGTGTGGAATGAAATTTATCATTGAGTAATTGATTAAATGTAAAGCTGCAAAAAAGTATTTGTCTGATACAACTTGCTCAACAGGCAATGTGCAAATATGCGTGTACTACAAGAGGTGATATTGATGTGAACAGTCACAAGATATCAATTGGAGAACAATTAATTCCTTTCTTTGTTTCTCTTTCTTTTGTGTTCTTTCCTTCTTTTTCTCATGTGACAGTCAGAAACACATAACATTTTACTTTTTCAGCTAACATACTGTGTTGGTAGATTCACACATTTAGTCCAGTAGTACTTGTCAGAAAACAACAATATTCACGCAGAAAAACAAAATTAACAGAAGAATATTTGCAGGAGGAAGTAACTAAGTTGCTGCAAAGAAACCCAACAGCCAAAGAATCCCCTCGATAAGACACATTAAAAGATGTCAAAGCTGTAAACACTGTCTCACCTTAAAAATAGATAGCAGCCACATGTACTGTAGCTTGTATAGCAACAGACCTTCTATAATAGAGCTGTTAAAATGGTTTCTGCTCAGTCTATTACCAGTGATGACAAGATGAAAGGTGCAGCGACTAGATGTATGACAGTATGGGTAAGAATAATCTGATTGCATTTGCACATATGTGTGTACCAATTTGTGTATGCTGTGAGCATGCATCCGTGTGTTCATCACTGTTTGGCTAAAGGCGATATAGCACTCCTGCAGCTGATGAGTCAGTGTTCGGGCAAGAGGACATAACCGCTTCAAGGTCAGCTGCAGGGCCAGGAAATAGACTGAGTCGGAAACAAACCAACATCATTTGTCCTAAAATGTTAATCAAATTGTTATTTATTAAGCAAAATGTGGTATTTTGGTGACATATATATATAAGACTTAGATATAAGAAAAAGAAAAAAAACTTAGACTAAAGCTCCAAACACACACAAACACACATCATAACTTGTGTTATTTGTAACTCCCAATTTGATACATCTGTGGTGCATTGCAGGCAGCAGATTTGAAGCGTCAGCAGCAGTGACAGGAGACGTTGATATGTTTTACTTATTTATTGTTTCGTGGCCGCCTGTGAAGTTTCCTTCATTCAGTTGCAGAAACCTATAAAGAAACAAAAATAAAATCTATAGTCTGTTCCGAATTCAAACTACAGTATGTTCACAGCAGAAAATTTGATGCTGAATGTGCACACTGAGCCACTATAGACAGATGCAAACCTGAAACAGCTTTTGTCTCATTCAGTTTGTGAGACTGTTTCTGACTAACATAATGATGCTACTATTTTGTATTCAATAATCTAGTGATTAGCAACGTCTAGTAATGACTAGGGGTGTGTCGCAATATTAAAATGTGGCAATATTTCTTGTTGAAGTGAAAAACTGTCTCACAATATCAGCATTAGCACGGAAGATGCCCCCGCCACTTTTACATCGTTTGTGTGGGAGCATTTTGGGTGGAAACAATAAACAGCGAGAGAGTGACAGACAATAAAAATATGCAAGCAACATTTCAAAATGCACCTGTATTGTTTTGCATTTTGTGACTTTTCAGTCGGGTAAAAGACTCTATTTCCGGCAATATATTTTGTCATTGAAGATTTCTTAAAAATAGTTTTAAAATATCATCTCATCTCGTTCTTGTGAACCCAATATCATGTATCGTCTCGTGAGCTAAATCTATCGTTACACCTCTAGTTATGACCAATAATGTAACTTAGTTCAGCCAGAGACATTGTGGCAAGGAATGGGCCATTTAAAGCAAATGGTTATAAAGTTAGATTTGGTAGAAAAGGCTCAGCTGTTAGAGAGAAGTCTCAAAGAATCCAAGCAGCAATGAGAATTCTGTAGGCAGAACTTCAATTCAATTCAATTCAATTTTATTTATATAGTGCCAAATCACAACAACAGTTATCTCACAGCGCTTTTCATAAAAGAGCAGGTCTAGACCGTACTCTATGATGCTATTTACAGAAGCCCAACAGTTCCCACCAAGAGCAAGCACTAGGCGACAGAGGCAAGTAAAAACTTCCTTTTAAGAGGCAGAAAGCTCGAGCAGAACCATGACTCAGGGTGGGCGGCCATCTGCCTCAACCGGTTGGGGGGGGGGGGGGAGGCAGCCTACACAATAAACTAATGAAAGCTATAAACTAAATGAAAAATGGTACAGATATTTATAGTAGTGTTAATGGTAACAGTCGTAATGTTAATGATTTATAATAACAATAATAACAATAGGACTAGTAACAATAGTTGTTGTAGCAGAAGGTGCCGAGCAGGAACACGGGGGCAGCAGGTGACCCGCAGCCACAGATCCAGACTCCACAGCTCCAGAGCCAGAAAACCTGCAGGAAGTGATAGGAGGAGAGAGGAGAGGGACGAGAAAGCACAAGACTACTGGAAAGGGGAGAAGTTGTGTTAGTAACATGCAATAATGGGATGAGGTTGCATACAGAGGGAGAGAAAGTAGAGGAGAGAGGAGCTCAGTGCATCATAGGAAATCCCCCGGCAGTCTAGGCCTATAGCAGCATAACTAAGGGATGGTTCAGGACTAACCTGAGCCAGCCCTAACTATAAGCTTTATCAAAGAGGAAAGTCTTAAGCCTACTCTTAAATGTGGAGATGGTGTCTGCCTCCTGAACCCAAACTGGAACCTGGTTCCACAGGAATGGAGCTTGATAGCTTAACGCTCTGGCTCCAAGTCTACTTTAGTAGACTCTAGGAACCACAGGTAACCCTGCATTCTGGGAGCGCAGTGCTCTGGTGGGGTAGTAAGGTTACTATGAGCTCTTTAAGATAAGATGGTGCCTGACCATTAAGAGCTTTGTAGGTAAGAAGAATGATTTTAAATTCTATTCTGGATTTTACTGGAAGCCAATGCAAAGAAGCTAAAACAGGAGAAATGTGATCTCTTTTCCTGGTTCCTGTCAGAACACATGCTGCAGCATTCTGGATCAGCTGAAGAGTCTTAATGGACTTTTTCGAGCAGCAATAAGGAATTTCAGTAAACCAGCCTAGAAGTACCAAATGCATGGACTAGTTTTTCTGCATCATTTTTAGACAGGATGTTCCTGATTTTCGCAATATTACGTAGGTGGAAAAAGGCGGTCCTTGAAATTTGCTTAATGTGAGACTTAAACGACATGTCCTGATCAAAGATAACTCCAAGATTCCTCACAGTGGTGCTGGAGGCCAGGGCGATGCCATCCAGGGAAACTATATCTTTAGATAATGCGTCACGGAGGGGCTTAGGCCCCAGAGCAATAACTTCAGTTTTATCTGAGTTTAACATTAGAAAATTACAGGTCATCCAGGTTTTAACATCCTGAAGGCACATTTGAAGTTTAGCTAACTGATGAGTTTCATCTGGCTTGATCGATAGATATAACTGAGTATCATCTGCATAACAATGAAAGCTTATGGAATGTTTCCTGATAATATTGCCTAAGGGAAGCATATATAAAGTGAAGAGGATTGGTCCGAGGACAGATCCTTGAGGAACTCCATGACTAACTTTGGC
>NC_060152.1:16651633-16701189 GCF_021292245.1 Micropterus dolomieu
CCAAGTGGGATGGATGCCGTCTCTCCGGATCAGACCAGGTCTTCCCCAGAAAGTCTGCCAATGATCAACAAAGCCCACATCGTTTGCTGGACACCACCTCGACAACCAGCGGCGGAATGACGACATGCGGCTATACATGTCATCACTGGTCAGATTTGGCAGGGGTCCAGAGAAAACTACGGTGTCCGACATTGTTTTTGCATATGTACACACCGACTCAACATTAATCTTAGTGACCTCCGATTGGCGTAACCGGGAGTCATTACCGCCGACGTGAATAACAATCTTACTGTATTTACGTTTATCCTTAGCCAGCAGTTTCAAATAAGACTCAATGTCGCCCGCTCTGGCCCCAGGGATGCACTTAACTATGGCCGCTGGCTTCGCTAACTTCACGTTTCTCAAAATTGAGCTGCCAATGATCAGAGTTGGTTTCTCAGCGGGTGTGTCGCTGAGTGGGGAAAATCTGTTAGAAACGTGAACAGGTTGATGGTGCCCCGTGGACTTTGAATGTTTACGACTATTCCTCCTTCGGACAGTCACCCAGCCCCCCCCTTTCCTGGCTGCACAGGAGATGCCGGGGGACAGCTACCAGAGGCTAACTCAGGCCGTTCCGCACCGACTACCGGGGAGTGAGCCTCACTGAGCCTCGCCTCCATGTCTATAAATAAACTACACTTATTACACGTACCATTACCGCTAAAGGAGGCAGAGGAGTAACTGAACATCTGACACACCGAGCAGGAGAAAGTAGGAGAGAGAGAGGGAGAAGGAGAAGCCATCCCTAGCTGCTAAGCTAAAGTCGCTAACGGCTAAGCTAAAGTACTGTAGCGTCAGCTACCAAAACTTTAGAACAACTATGAGATTGAACAGCAGTCACTAAAAGATGGAAAGAACTGTGAGTGCTTAGGCAAAATTACTGTAAAGAATAAGTTGGCCGCTGTAATCTAACAAATGTAACTGTTATTTAGCGAGAGCAGCACAACACGGTACCAACACACAAGCACCGGAAACGGAAATGAGTCGACACGCTTACCGCAATACGTCAGCAGCAGTTCGCCAGAAGAGAAGAGAAACCAATCAAAAACTTATCCCCCTTAACAAACACATAGGTGAACAGTAAATCTTAGAGGAATCAACAATGCAAAAAAGCCTAGCCCATAAGGAGAAGGTTGAGTTGGTGGAGGGAGCTACAGCAGCAAACAGTGTTGGCAGCAGCAGAGTGACAGTGAGGACTGTAAGGCTGCTGTCCACCTGTATGCAGCTGATGAATTAGCCACAGGTGTTAAAGCATGAATGAAGCAGCTGATGTCAAACAGCTAATGCAAGTGTTCTGCCTAAACTAACGCAACGCTCCATAAGTAAAGAAGTGCAAATGACAACAACATTATCTTAACACTGACATGGTTTTGCTTGAGTCATGGAGGTCACTAACACACACACACACACACGCAAAATAACAGAAATTATTCATCATGACTCTCAAAAATTTATAGACATCTTTATTTGACTTGGACAATGGAAGAGAGCATAGGCCTGCCTCTTGAGCTCTGTAGCTAAGCAAATACTCGGAAACAGAGAGAAACAGAGAGAGAGGTGGGGGAATGAGAAAGAAAGAGAGAAGGTGTAAGAGAAAAGGAAATGAGACACAGAGAGACAGCACTTAGGGAGTTGAGTAGAAAGAGAAAGACAGAGTGAGTGGGCAAGAGAGAGAGAGGAAGAGGAGGAGGAGGAGGGGGAGGGGGAGGAGGAGGAGAGGATGGAGGGATAGAGGTAGCTCAGGGAGGAGAGGAGGGAGACTTGACCCAGATTGGGAGCCTAACAGCAGCAGCAGCAGCAGCAGCTGAGTAAGCCGGTGAATGTTTAATAGCACCAACCACTTGCACGCTGACACTCACATACATACGCACACACACACACACACACACACACACACACACACACACACACACACACATATCCATCCACCCCCCACCCCCGACACTCAGAATCAAACAGACACTGTTGACTGGGACTCTTGTTGCTGGAGTTCAGCTCAGGCCTGTTGAATTACTGTGGTGGTGATATGATTATCTATGTAACCAGAATAAATAGAGCAGTCCAACCATGCACTGGATTTACTGGTTATGTGCAGCAAGTATGGCTATGGGAAAATTTACAGTGATGGCCAATGTGGAAATCCTCCATCCAGCATCTGCAGCATTATAGTGTATATGTATTTCCCGTGCATTAGCACTACAATTGCTGCCATCACTACTTTAGTGAAAACAAAAACTAACTCCTGCACAGACACAACTGTAGACTCTACTTTATTCTATTGCTAAAATGTCTTTAAAACATTGACAAAGCTCAAAGAACCGAAACCTTACAACATAATGAGTCTACAGTTGCATTTTTTGATGAAATCCATGAACAAGCTACTTCACACCTTGCATCTGTCCTGCAGCAGCACTTTACTGGATGCTGTTGGAGAACTGTTTAATCTTGCATCAATACTACATTAGTGTTGCAGCAGGCACTGCAACCTGTTCTGTCTAATGAGCGACTGCATTAAACAGGCAACCTATAACTTAACATCTTGCTTATGTTTACAACATTTCTATAACAGTGATTAGAATGAAATGAACAAAGCATCAAAACAGACCGAACATTCTTGTTCTTATGTAATATCACATAATACCATTACTCTGTGCACTGGAGAAAACGTCTTTACATATGATCCAATGGTTGGGCAATATGACTAAAATCTTTTGTCACAGTATTTCTAACAATACTGACACATGTTGACAGATTCAGTTGAGAGGCCGATAAGATAAACAAATGGGAATGTCTGTTTTGGCTAAACCAGTGACTTAAACGGCTATAACATATGTAGAGCTTTGGTTGATGTGAAAAATTTTCCCACACCAAACTAGATATCGGCCCTACCAATATCACTGTGTTACTTTCATACATGACTATACAATAGTCATAGCACACCGCTACCGGCAATATTTCTCTCCAACGTGTGCTCACTGTGCAACAAATTGGACGAACTTCAGCTACTGGTGGGGAAAAACAGAGGCTTTTATTCATCTTCTGTTCTGTCTTCACGGAGACGTGGCTGTGTGGATCAATACCGGACTCCACGCTGCAGCTGGCTGGCTTCCAACTCTACGGAGCAGATCGTGACACAGAGCTCTCCGGGAAAACAAAAGGTGGAGCTATCTGTTTTTATATTAACAATGGCTGACAGTGATTCAGCAGCACTGTTCTCCTAATCTGGAGTTTTTAATCATGAACTGTAAACCGTTTTACCCCCCACTTGGATCATCGTTACACCACCGTTAGCAGTGCCTATCACGCTGTTACACGCGCTCCACTGGGACACTCTGATCATGTCGTGGTCCACCTGATTCCTGCTTACAGACAGAAATAAAACTCTGTAAACCTGTAGTGAGGACATCAAAGAAATGGACCAGTGAAGCTGTAGAGGACCTTCAGGCATGCTTGGACTGCACTGACTGGGATGTTTTCAGGACTGCTACCAACAATCTGGATGAGTTTACAGAGGCTGTGACATCCTACATCAGCTTCTGTGAGGACAGCTGCATTCCAACACGCACCAGGGTGAGTTTTAACAATGACATACCCTAGTTCACAGCTAAGCTAAGAGGCATTTAGGAGTGGGGACCGAGCCAGGTTTAAGGAGTCAAAGTACAGGTTTAGCAAGGCGGTACGAGATGCTAAACAGCTGTATGCAGAGAGACTACAACACCAGGAATGACTCTGCTTCTGTCTGGAGAGGATTCAGACAGATCACCAGCTACAAACCTAAATCCCCCCCACTCCATGAACGACTCACGCCTTGCCAACGAGCTTAACCAGTTTTACATTCGCTTTGAAAGACAATGGGACAGACCTGACACCATCCCCCGTCACACCACTGATCGGCCACAGTCCACTATTTCATCCCCCACCTCCTCCTCCTCTCTTACCATCCTGGAGAGGGACGTCAACAGACTGTTCAGGAGGCAGAAACCTCGCAAAGCAGCGGGGCCGGACTCTATCTCCCCATCCACTCTGAAGCACTGTGCTGATCAGCTGTCTCCGGTGTTCACAGACATTTTTAACACCTCACTAGAGTCGTGCCATGTGCCAGCCTGCTTCAAAGCCTCCACCATCATCCCTGTCCCCAAAAAACAAGGACCACGGGACTAAACAACTACAGACCCGTCGCCCTGACCTCTGTGGTAATGAAGTCTTTTGAGCGCCTTGTGTTGTCCCACCTTAAATCCATCATAGACCCACTGCTGGACCCCCTGCAGTTCGCCTACAGAGCCAACAGGTCTGTAGATGATGCAGTAAACATCGCCCTACATCCTCCAGCACCTGGACTCCCCAGGAACCTATGCCAGGATCCTGTTTGTGGACTGCAGCTCTGCTTTCAACACCATCATCCCGACCCTGCTTCAGGACAAGCTCTCCCAGCTGGACATGCCTGACTCCACCTCCAGGTCAATCACAGACTTCCCGACAGACAGGAAGCAGCACGTGAAGATGGGAAAACATGTCTCTGATTCCAGGACAATCAGCACTGGTTCCCCTCAAGGCTGCGTTCTTTCCCTCCTTCTCTTCTCCCTGTACACCAACAGCTGCACCTCCACTCACCAGTCTGTCAAGCTCCCGAAGTTTGCGGATGATACCACCCTCACTGGGCTCATCTCTGGTGGGGATGAGTCCACCTACAGGTGGGAGATCGACCATCTGGTGACCTGGTGCAGCCACAACAGTCTGGAGCTCAACGCTCTGAAGACAGTGGAGATGGTCGTGGACTTCAGGAAGAGCACAGCCCCACCCTTCCCCATCATCCTGTGTGAATCGCCTGTTGCCACTGTGGACTCCTTCCGCTTCCTGGGCACCATCATCTCCCAGGACCTCAAGTGGGAGCTGAACATCACCTCCCTCACCAAGAAGGCCCAGCAGAGGATGTACTTCCTGCAGCAGCTGAAGAAGTTCAGCCTGCCAAAGACAATGATGGTGCACTTCTACACCGCCACCACTGAGTCCATCCTCACCTCCTCCATCACCATCTGGTCCGCTGCCACTGCCAGGGACAAAGGCAGGCTGCAGCGTATCATTCGCTCTGCAGAGAAGGTGATTGGCTGCAATCTTCCATCACTTCAGGACCTACACGCCTCCAGGACTCCACTGCTGAATGAATGACCATGCTACTAAAATTTCACACGGTCATCAATATGACTGCAACATTGATTTTCACCGGCACACCGTGCAGCAACACTCATCGCTGTTTTGGTTCCTGTGTGCAAAGCGAGTGTGTGTGCCAGCGAAAGAGAGAGAGCAGGAGAACGGGGAGAATGTGACGGTGAAAGTTAGCGGAGGAAAATATTGTATATATATATATATATATATATTATAAAGTTACTAAGTAAGTTGTCTGTCAGGCAGACATGTGCAGTGTAGGTCACAGTGTGTCCATTTAGTCTGTTGTTTCCGCAACTGCTGGAAAAGTGAAGGCGGTTAGCGCTAGCTAACAGATCCCCGGTCTGTAAAGCACGGTTTTGGCTGCAGTGTAACGTTAGCTAAATTTGTAACGGAGTTATGTTAATTAGTTGCGTTACTGTGCGTCATTACTACCTAACTTGTTGAGGAATGAGAACAGCAGGCTGAAGCTAAACTGGTGTCCTGTACACATACTGTACATCCTGATAGTTAAGTTAAATTATATTTCAGTGTCCAGAGGAGTCGGACAACTGGTTGTTAAAGTAGGACGCTGGTGACCACGGAGGAGCTGAGGCTCCTAAAGTATCAGGGATGAATATCAGGGATGTAAACTAGTCCTTTTAAGCAATTGAGGAGATATTTCTTTTGGATTTTAATGTGTAAACGAAATGCTTAGTAATTATCCAGAATTTACACAGAAAAAAAATGCATCAAGATGGATCGTTGCCCTCTGAATTGTAATCAAATCGAATCGTGAGGTGCCAAAAGATTCTCATTCCTACTGCCCAAACACTGTTCCCATTCAATTACTTTAAAATGTCTTTTAATAGGCTACGTTTTGTGAAGTGGTTGTCTTTAATCGTCCACTGCATATGTTTGGGCCTGTCCATAGGCTCGCCATTCATCTGTGACAACATCTGAGCCTCTTCTTACATGATGTTGGTCGGCAACAGGTCTTCTCTTGAGCGATCTTTCACCACCCTGACAATGAGTGTCTTTGATGTAATTATGTTGTGTTTTTGTGCTAAACTGCAAAATGTTCAAAATTCATACAGATTGTTCATAAAGTGAAGAAACATAAATAAAAGTTGTTTTCCTGCGCAAAATATGTGTCACTTTACTTAAAGCAATCAATTACGTGTTATAAGCTATTAAGTTCATATGGTATTATGTCCACCTGTAATATATTATACAGGGATAGATATTTTAACACTTTACTTAAAGCAAACAAAGACATATATAACTTTAAACATTACTATAAGCTATTATTCCATTTTATATCACTAATTGTAAATGGTGACTAAAGTGTATTCATAACGAGGCAGAGTCGGTGGTTATAATGTGTTATGGAACATGGTCGGAGATTCTTGCCGCACATTGATATAAACTGGTATTACTATTAGTTATAAAACATTAAATCAAGAGGTCATAATACATTATGAACTTTGCTATAGCGCCTAATGCATGTCTGTAAGTGATTATAACAATTGTTATAATGTCTTATGGACGCATTATATCATGTTATAAATATATGCCATTATAAGTCATTATAGCGATGACCTTCATAGAAAGTGTTACCAAAATACTTAATTCCTGTACCTAGTAATAAATCAAACTAAAAAAAAATTGCCCATTACCAGCACTGGTCATTTTACAAAATGCTAAATCTTTGGCTCCAAGGTCATAGAAATGTTTCTTAATGTTGAGGCAAGGTTAAGTAAAAGAGAGAGGGCATAGGGGAGCAACAGTGCAGTATAAAGAATATGGAAAACAGGAGGAAAGGATTAGTAGGATAATATGTGGCTACTCCCCAACACCCACCCCCCACCTTCTCCTGTCTCATGTAGACACAAAAAATGCATACAGTAGACTGTATTTTGAATGCAGCAATACTGAATCTCACCGCTACGCACAACTAAGCAGAAATGAGTCTGAAGTCAAAGCTGCGCTGTTCTTTCTTTCTTTCTTTCTTTCTTTCTTTTTCTCCATGTCACCCTGTTTCTTTTTCTTTTTGGCTCTCTCTCTCTGTTTGCCTTGTTTCAGAAGTCAGCATTCTTGTTCATGTTTTCAGCTCCAGTGAGTCACCCTTGTGTGTGTGTGTGTGTGTGTGTGTGTGTGTGTGTGTGTGTGTGTGTGTGTGTGTGTGTGTGTGTCAGGCTGCTATTTCAGCACTTTCCAGCGCTATCGATTCAAACCAGCCTGCAGGGGAAAAAACAGGCCCCTTACGGACAGACACACACACACGCACACAAACGTGCGCGCGCGCACACACACATACACACACACAGATGCACAGTCACTCATACTCTTAATAAATGCACACATTATGACATACGCTTAGAAATAGAAAATTACAATACAATAAAAATATTTTATGAACCTATGTGTAATGTAGTTAATGATCATGTGTGTTTGATTGTATATTCCCACAGTCTACATGTGACTGTGTATAGTACACTGTATGAGTGTGATGATGATTGTGTTCATGTAGGTTTATCTGTCTGTGTGACCTTCACTTACAGTACTAGGAGGAGAGGAGCTATGTACAAGCAGTCTGATGAGTCAATGCTACAGTAATGCCTCTACTCTGTGTGTGTGAGTAAGAAAGTGAATATATTAATGTGTGTCTATTTGCAAGGTTATAATTATTTTTGTATTTCTGTTTACATATGTGTGCGTGATGAGGTGTGAAAGCTTGAATATGGTTATTTGCATGTGTTAACGGTTGAGGTATGAGGTCTGTGTGTGTTTGTGGTCAGTTTCCCAAACGCCATGTGTGCAAAACAGTTTGAGAGCAACTACAGTATTTTTGTGTTTGCAAGTGTGGAAGAGGCAACAAAACACAAACAGATGTGTGTTTCCAGTGAGGCAGGACTGTGTGTGTTTGTACTCCTAGTCAAGGTCATCCACATGCGCAAACACACACACACACACACTCTAATAGTGGCTTATATTTACACACATTTGTTGCATATATGCATGCAGCCTTACAAAAACACACTCACCCTCCAGTGTTTGAGTGAAGGATACGCAGCAGGTGTGGGTTGAAACAACAGGGCCACATCACACCTTTCAGGGTGGCGTACTCCTCCGCCACTGACCTCAGCTGAAAATAGAACCAGGGAGTTATTTCAAGACCTCATTTCCACCCACAACAGGGGTAGGCCACAATTAGCACAACAATTCTGTCTCTCTGACTAACTCCTACTGACGCTCCACTACCTGCTGTACCTCACGGTAACTTTGTGGAATGTGTTGAAGAAATGAAATTATTTCTCTCTGTGGTATTTGTGCTCTGAAACAAGCTTCATTTTGAATTAACTGTGGGATCACTAAAACTGCTACTGTGGTATTTGCTTGTGACGTAAATACCAACTGAATCACCCATGATGTACGTACATTATATGTTATCATCATCAGCTCATCATCAACATAATACATTTATGTAATGTTACTTTGCTGTGAAACATAAATGCAGCTTGGATTAAATTTAAGTTTTTTTTCAATCGAGGAAAAATGACATCCTTTTACAGCACAGAAGTCATTCAGAGAAGGACTTTGATACTAGAGACCAGGGTGTGCGTCCTATGTCCCACCTGTTGTTGTGTATATTTTCAAACAAATAGCATCTGAAACCCCCTCTTCCCACACTTTCTGATGTTGGAAATGACGGGCTGCGTTCAACAGTTTTTTATAACTTGACAAGCACTTCATGCAGCAAAGGGAAGGATTTGTGAAAGTGAGAAAGTAAGGCAGATCTGAACTTCTATCTCAAGCTCATGAATGTCTCTGACTCCCAAAGTATGCGCCAGAATTCCCATTTGTATGATTTGTTGCATATCAGCCCTCTTTATGAAAGCAGACCTTTTCACTCCATCTTCGAGTGTGGCATTTGGAACACAGAGAGACACGTCAGTTGTAGTCAAACTTGTTTGTGTCCAGCATTAAAATAATGTATCATGCTTGATGGCAAGGAGCAGATATTGATGGGAAAACTAATCAAATATGTTAATCACACTTTGCAGATACTCACACCTCATTCCTATAAAGCATATTTGCTATTGCATATACTTGTAGATACATTATTTCATTTTTAGGAGACAAAGTAGTGCTATCACTTTTGTTAATAGTATCTGTATCATCTAATATAACAATTTTCTAATTTAAAACCATGTTTGTATCCAAGTAAGCAGACAATTAAAAATGAGAAAGGTTTTATTGTTCCAGAATAGCTTTAAGGTGTTAATAGAAATTGTAGTAGTAGTAAGAACCAAAAACCACTGTATGGAGCTGCTGATATCACTCTCTGTTATCCTTTTGCCTCTCTTTCATTTGCTCCAGGTTTTAGTTTCTATTTCCTCTCTATTATGTCCTCTCAGTCTAACTCATCTTTTCTCTCTATTCCCCGCACCATCTCGGTCTCTTTATATTGTTTTCCTGGATTTACCTCTCTGCCTTTGTCTCTGATTTCTACCACTCGTTTTATCCAGCATTTCGTCTTGTTTCTCATCTCATTCTTTACCTTTCTCTCCCTGCCTGTTTTCTCAACGCTTGGCAGGGGATCTGTCTTTTCTGTGTGTGAGTTTACCGTCTCTGTGTGTTCACTCATCTGAGTGCTTATGTTTTCATGCATTCATGCATATATGAATGTGTGATAGCTGTGGTTAAACACACAGTGACCCCCCCATCTTGCACTTTGCAGGACAGTCTTGAAACATTCGAGGATTTTAACCATTTATTTAAAGTGTAAAAATGAAATCAAGAGATATGTGATGTTTAAAATACTTAAATACACAAATGCTTGTAGGAAAAGCAGGATCTCTGTAGACAGTCATCAGGCTGAATTAAGGGCTAGTCATGAATCAGCAAAATAAACAAATTCATCAGTGTCCCACATTCTGTATAAATGTGGGAGGAAACTAAAATGTCTTTAAGACTCAGCACATAAAGTTGAGGCAAACGAGACAACTCTATTTTCTTGACCTCATGACCACTGTGAAACAGCAGCTTCAACCAAAGGAAAAGGACAAATTGTTTCCACAGAAAGACAGAAGTGACATTGCGCAAAACATCAAATCAAAGAGCTGCAGACTTCAGGAGAGACGCGAAATTTCTCCAGTCTCCAAAGATTGTGTGTTAGATCTTTCCTTTCCGGGTTAGTCATTTGCCTGTTCATGAACACTTGCAGGATAATCTTTGCACATAATGGATTACTGTTTTCTGAATCAATATAGCAGGCAGTATGGTAGTGTCACTAAAAGTCACTGCGGGAAATCGTGGATTGAAAAATTGAATGAGGAAAGAATGGCTTCCTACTAATCTGTCTCTGAGTGTGCGTGTAAACAGTCAAGTGTGCGTAGTACAACTAAGTATAGTTGTTGTAATATAGGATCACAGAGTAGATGGCTGCCTGCTAATCTTGCTGCTTCAGTTAGCCTCGTCCTCTCAGTGTGTCTGTGTAAGGAAACCACATACAGGTTAATTATCACATACACAAAAATGCAAACACACTTGCATTGCACAGCAGTGTCTCCTATTCTCCATTAGTCTTTACAGGAAACATTTAGACTGCAGAGGGAAATTATGAGGTGCCCATACGGACATTATTCAGAATTACCATGCATATACATGTACTTTTCCTCTCACATACATACAAGTAAAATTCTTTTACATAAACTACTGAAACACTCACACTCACACTCACACACACACACACACACACACACACACAACTGAAATGCTCACACGCATACAAGTGAAATGCTTTTACATACACAATTGAAACGCTCTCACACACACACACACACACACACACACACACACACAACTGAAAATGTTAGACTCACACACACACACAACTGAACTGAAAAGCTTGCACACATACAAGTGAAATGCTTTTACACACACAATTGAAACACTCACACACACACACAACTGAAACGCTCACACAAATGAAACTGAAACGCTCTCACACACACAACTGAAACGCTCACACAAATACAACTGAAACGCTCTCACACACACAACTGAAAATATTATGCTCACACACACACACACACACACACACACACACACACACACACACACACACACACACACTACTGAAAAGCTTGCACACATACAAGTGAAATGCTTTTACATACACAACTGAAACGCTCTCACACACACAACTGAAACACTCACTCACACACACAACTGAAACACTCACTCACACACACACACACACACACAACTGAAATGCTCACACACACACACAAATGAAAACCTTACACACATACAAGTGAAATTCTATGGTTGGTCCCAGCCAATGATCCCAGCTTGAACTTCAGGTAAGTTAACATTAAAGCTATACACCAAACTTTAAATAATGATTTATATGTTATTGACATTATACATAAGATTTAATATCTTTACTACTGACTGAAAATGTTAATTTTACATTCTGATTGTCAATTGAAAGAACCAGCTCATCATGCAACACAGATAAAACATCGAATATTAAATCTTTCACTAAGGGAGAGCAGTCTGGTATAAGTTGAAAAGTGAAAATACTGTTTTGTCTTCTGACCTTGGTCAGAAAAGGTCAGAAGACAAAATAGTTATGCAGTTTTTTTAACATTGTACCTTAAACTTGAAGATAACATAGGAGCCTTACACTCAGCAACTAGAGCCAGAGAAGGTTTTGAAGAGTGCCTTGTTTGCTGCTCTGAGTAAGTCTAGTTTAAAGACAAGAGAATGAGCATAAATCCAAACAAAACTGGGTAAAGTGCTTAAACAAAGAATGACCTGCTGACTGAGAAATTATGAATCCTACTAGATGTATCATTAATTGCAATGTTGCAAACTCTGAGGTATTCTCAGGCAAGTAGCCCACACAGAGCAAAAATAAAGTGCTCAGCTGATCAAATGCACTTGTAGCAAATATGTGCTTTCTATCAGTTAACGTTTTTCACCCTTTTGCCTCACTACACACTATACAGTAAGCCAATAAACATGTAATATCCACAAGACCTACTCAAAGGTCACAATAAATGACACCATCTATAGAGCTTCAAAACTATTCAGTGTACAGATAATTCTTTTTTTTATGTAACTTCTTAGTGAATGTCACATTTGTCTCTTAAAGAATTTCTCCTTCTCCAGCTCTGGTCAGAGTGCGCCTCCCCATGGCGCCTCCCAGTGCTGGTGCGCTGGCATTTGATAACTAGCAGTGGGCTAAAGTTGACCCATCTGATTAGTTTGGGCATATACTTTGGAAGAAATCAAACTATGCGCCGATGCTTGTCAGAAGCAATAAACATGTTGTTGTTTCTTGTGTGTATGTGAGCGTTTCAGTTGTGTGTGAGAGCGTAATATTTTCAGTTGTGTGTGTGAGAGCGTTTCAGTTGTGTGTGTGAGCGTTTCAGTTGTGTGTGAGAGAGCATAATATTTTCAGCTGTGTGTGTGGGAGCGTAATATTTTCAGTTGTGTGTGTGGGAGCTTTTCAGTTGTGTGTGTGAGAGCGTTTCAGTTGTGTGTGTGTGAGCGTTTCAGTTGTGTGTGTGTGAGCATTTCAGTTGTGTGTGAGAGCGTAATATTTTCATTTGTGAATGTGAGAGCGTTTCAGTTGTGTGTGTGAGAGCGTTTCAGTTGTGTGTGTGTGTGAGCATTTCAGTTGTGTGTGTGTGAGCGTTTCTGTTGTGTGTGTGAGCGTTTCAGATGTGTGTGTGAGAGCGTAATATTTTCAGTTGTGTGTGTGAGAGCATTTCAGTTGTGTGTGTAAAAGCATTTTACTTGTATGTGTGTGAGCTTTTCAGTATAGTATGTGAATGAGTTTGGTTTCATATGTGTATGTGAGAGGAAAAGTACATGTATATGCATTGTAATTCTGAATAATGTCCCTAGGGGCACCTCATAGTATATAAATAGTTAGCCAGAGTTCCTCTATTGAACAACTTCCAATATGCATTGTAAACTGATGCATCACGATCTTGGAGACAGTGACATCACTGGAGATGTGCCTAATTGTTTTCTTTTTTTCCTTTTTTTTTGCTAATCATGGAACAATTAAAATCCATTTCTCATTTTCTTGTTTATGAAAAGCCGAAGAAAAAATAGAAAGGGTAAATTCTGTTTTTGTTATTGGATTGAGTCACTTGCCAAACTGATTATTTCCCTGCGTGGTACAAAGCTTCTGATAAAATGCTGACATGTTGTGAAGAATGTTTTCATTTTTCTTCACGTTATGCTGATACACAGTTTTTTTTGTAATGTATAATGCATCTATTTGTTATCACAGACTATGGTGATATACAGGTATACAGAAATAAAAATACAATTGCATTCAAACTTCCAGTCTGTGTGTCTATCTCCCTTTTTCTTTCTCTGCAGGACAACTCTCTGCTCTGCCAGCAATTAGCTTGCTTCGGTTCACGGGCACGATGAGAATTGTATTTTTGAAGCCCATCAGGCCTGTTTCTCTCACTGAGCTGTAACCTCTTGTCTCCATTGACTCAATTAACCCATAGACCGGCACTGCATTGCTGTTGTCTCCTCTATCCTTCCACAATGAGTGCACCCTTGAAAGAACAGAAAACCAGCCACTGGTAAATGAAAAGTTTATTTTTTATTTGTCTCTCCAAAACGTTTTTGCCATGAATCTGCCATGTTTTGTGTATAATAATTTGTCCAAATTTTGTCAGTTAGCCAGCTCTGTATTGTAAAAATGAAACGAAAAGACTCCAGGAAGTCTCATTGGCCAGCCAAGAAACACACAGTTTGGCACACTACACCCTGATAAAACCACAAATTATCTTGTTTACACATGCATAAATTAAACAAACAATACATAATGTGTTAATTAGCGAGCATTAGAGTGTGTTGGTAGACAGATTTTGATACCTTTGGACAGAGCTAGGCTAGCTTTCCTTCCTGTCTTTATGCTAAGCTAGGGTGTCTCGGGCAGATTTGAGATCTTCTCTTCTACCTCTTGACAACAAAGTGAATTAGTGTATTTACAAAAATGTATTCTTTTGGAGAAGATAGACTAACACGCATTTGAATCCGTGCCAGTCTGTCTCCCTAAAATCTAAAACATCCAACTTTTCCCTTCAGGTAGGAGGTATCCTGTTGCGGCCAACCTGAACTGGTCAAGTTCATGCCACAGCACCTGTCACTCATCTTGAGTAATTGGCTCCAACACAGTTAAAATACTGAAATCTAGTGTCAAACATGAAAACTCACTACTTGTGAGTCTGGTGGTTCTGTTGTTGCTGCCTTTGGAAGAGATACAACACAGCCAGTTTATAGTGGTCAGCTGTCTCTAAGAGCTTTAACTTACTGTAATGGATAATGCCTGATAGCTGCTGTTACATGGTCAGTTATTAAGGTAATGTATGTGGGCTATTAAACCAACTATTATCCCTATTTTCATTATATATTGATCCTCAGAGCCCACTGTACCATACCTATTGATTTATTGCCACTCCTCGTTCTTACTGGAAACAAAAAACTTCCCATCACCATTGCCTCAAAAAGTTGGCCTCAAGACAACACATGCAGACACAACTAGATCCTAAAAACTAAATTATAGCCTCCACGCTCCCTGTTCTAGTTGTCACTGTTTTATATGTTTTGGTTACTTAGAGTACTCTGAAATTTCAGTTTTAAGATGAGAAGTTCAACTTCTGCATACATCTTCGTTCCTGTCTGTCTTTCTGTCCGCCACCCACTGGCTCCCCATTTCTCCTTCTCTTCCTCACCATCTTTCTGTGTTTATCTCATTTATATTGCTCTATCTACTGAAGTGTGGAGATCTCTCTTCCTCTTCCCTTCAACCTTTCTGTCTCTGCCTGTGTCTCTGCTTTAGGACAGATAATTAATCTCAGATGGAACTCTGAGCCCTTCTCCATGTTTACATCTCCTGTGTGTGTTTGTGTGCTTCAACTAAGTGTATCTCCACACATTTGTATGCATGTTTGAGTGTTCAATTTTGTGTGTGTGCGTTTGTGTGTGTGTATCTGACTCTGCTAATTTGATTAACGGGTGTAAACAGTTGAGCTAACGGTAATGACTACCAAGCAGTCTGCTGCAGTAGCCAGTGGGCTTCATACTGATTACTATCATCATGAAGATAAACCCACGGAGCAGGATGTGTGTGTGTGTGTGTGTGTGTGTGTGTGTGTGTGTGTGTGTGTGTGTGTGCACAGTAAGCCAGTAAGCAATGTGTGTTTGGGGTCTGTCTGAATGTGTGATAATGTGTGCACATACTGTGTGTTTCGTTGTTTGTGTGTCAGACCAGTGCTAAAGGCTTTATGCCTGTTTTTCCTGTGTGTGGAAGCCAGTCTCTAATCTATTATAACTCAAAGAGAACTACACTAGGCAAAGATGAATAGCCAGATTCCCACCATTAACACCACTGAGGCCTATAACAAAACAAACTGACAATAAACATTGTTGTCCATCGCCAATGATAAAGACTCTACACCCACAAATGCCACATTACAGAGGTGATGCTCATGATGATCAAATGATGATAAAAAAAATGATTCATACAGGCCTTTGCTGTTCTGCCACCTCTGTAATTATAGTTTGATTAAGTTTAAGAAACTAAAACTACTTGGATAAGGTCAGAGAAAGATCGTGGTCTCGGTTAAAAGAGACCAAAGTTCACGGTTGGTAGTGTTTAAAAAAATGACCAATGTTTTGTTTTTCTGAAGAGTATAGTGGTGATGAGCAAATGCTCTTGATGCGTTACGCACTTTGACATCTTCTGTAGATCTTCATCTCCTGTTGGAAAAGTGGTTCAAAGCATTCATTTAGACTTTGACACCGTCCTTAATGAGGAATTCAAATACATTTCTGTTCTTCAGATTTAATTTTGAATCTCAAAGTTTTGAATTCAATTCAATGTAATAATATGTAACTTAATTCTAACTGTTGCAGAATGGTTTGCATCAATAACCTACTTATATAGTAATCTGCAGAGTCGTATTCTGATATGTTCCACAATATGCTCCTCTGTTCCCCTCACGGCTCTCTGCTGAGCGTTTAGATTCACACTACTCGCATACACACATACACAACCACACACTTGTACACGCTACATGCACAAACACAGGCATGAAAGCTCACAAGCAGAGATGCTAATAAACAGAACACACACACACACACACACACGCCAGCACTCACACAGTGGCAGAATGCAACTGGGAGGCTGCTCCCTTGCCTTGCCTGGAGAGGGAGAAGCTTATTATGGAGCCTTATTGAAGGCTTCAAAGAGTTTAAATTAGGGTAGAGAGGAGGGATTAGGAGACGAGTGAGAGAAAGAGGAGGGGAGAGGGAGAGGAAGAGCGGGTAAGTGAGAAGAAAGGAGGTAGATAGAGAGAGGGAGGAAGTGGGAGAAGAAAAGAGGTACAAATAGAGAGGGAGGATAAGATGAGAGAAAAGAGAAGGGAAGTTGGAGAGGGGCGAGGGGATAAGGGAGGGATGGAGAGGGCATGGGGGAGGAGAGAGACAAATGGAAGGAGGTGAGTCAAAGAGGTTGCTGGCTCACGCTGATCTTACACTAGACGATGTTTGAAGTGATTTACAAGTGGGAGTCACAACACTCGCTAGGAGTAAAAGAAAGTCACAGCAGTCTTAATACAGTGTTTTCTCATAATGATTGTTCTCACAAAATCAAACACACAACACTGTAGGAAATGTGTGGCTGCAGGTGCAATGGATAAAACATTCATTTTATGTACAAAAACAACATGTGCAACCTTGATAGAACAAACATCACATTGCAGTACGAGAGGTGCTGTATGCTGTACAGATTTGTGCTGTTGGGCTATATAAATAAAACTGACTTGACTTGACTTGACTACAGAAACAAATATCACTTAGCTTCAGGAGGGTTTTCAGTTGCCGGGAGTTTTGTCCATCTCGGGTCAATGATTCAGTTGATACCTTACTGATATTAATAAATTCGTCATCATGTATATGCTATTTTTGACATTTTCTCAGATAACAACTCAAGATCTGGGTGCTCGATGAAAGGTCAGTGAAAAGATTTCATAAAATACTAAAATCAACATTAATTTTATAAAACCTTTCACTGACTGAAACAAAATAATTTTGGACATTTTGTTTAATGGACAAAAACTAGATTAAAAAAATACATCGAATGACAAAAACAGTGGTATTGATGTATTGATGTATTATGAGAGACTAAATGTCCTTTAATGTATGGTTAAGCATACATTTGCTACATCAACCTGCAGGGTACAGCTAACATTTGCTCAATGCTGGCAATTCACTGGATATTATGTTGGGTTTGTATCTGACTTTGTAAGAACACGCTGACATCCCCGGTTGTGAATAGGGAGAAATAGAGAAGGGCAGTAGAAGGGAGAGAAAGACAAACTGTGAAGTAATGAAATGAAAGAGAGGAATTAGAGGAGAGAGATGAGGGGAAAGAAAGCGAGTAGGGATGGTTTTAGCTAGAGGGATGGAAAAGGGCTGTCAAGGTTGCTAAACAGGGAGCAAAGAGGAAAGACCGGGACAAGAGCAAGAACAGAGAGGAGATGAGATCAGAGGAAAAAGAAAAGGGGAAGAAGGGAAAAGTACAATTAAAAAGGCACTGAAGAGACGGGTGCGAAAGATGGAGGGAAGAGGAGGAGTAGAGAGGGGGAAGAGTGCGACTCAGAGGGACAGAGAAAGCCTGTCAAGGTCACTAAACAAGCAGCAGAGACGAGGACCTAAAGGGATTGGCTGCAGTGCTGAACAGCAGTGACCTGTTAGTCATGGTCACACACACAACACACAAACAAGGAAGGGAAGGCAAAATAAAAATGAATTTACTGGCAAAACTGAGATGACGTTGAAGATGTAAAGAATGGCCGAACAGATGGAAACGGAAAGGAAGAGGAGCCAATAAAAAAAAAACATGGAGGATGTGGTTTGGCTCCACTTGAATTATGAGTCCATTTTGAACAATAGCATCCTAACCTCTTTAACTGTCTAACATTTTTCTGACAGAGTAAAATCTGCCACATAAATGCAGGAGGTAATTTACGCGTTTCCTTTAAATCTAGTCCACATCAACAGCAAATTACTAAAATTAAATCTAATGCGCTTATCTTTTTTTTCTCCTCCAAGCTAAACCAATTTGGGTCAGTTCAGTTTGCCTGAGAATCTTGTTTTTCTTAAATGTGCCACCAAAATACTGAACACCACTGGGATACATAGACGATACATGGACAGACAGATAATAGTCTCTCAGCATGATAATCTGACTGTCTGTCAGTCTGTAAAGAATTAAAAGAGGAAAACATGCAAAGCAGAGGTGGATGGTGTGTGTGTGTGTGTGTGTGTGTGTGTGCCCTGGGGAGGGCAACATGGCATAAAGCAACAGTCACCTGTGTGTATGTGCCTTAGGCCATACACCGGTAACAGCAGAGCAACAAAACCAGTACCACATTTCAGATCTCAAGTAACATGCATGCATCTGACACACACACAAACATACACACAAACACACTGAAACACACACACACACACACACACACACAAACAGCACGGTATTTCTACAGTGAATAGATGTTCCTGTCACCTGTAACTTCCTGTGATTATTTTCATTTCATAACTTATAACACACACCGGGTGAAGGCCTTGACATAGTCTCCTGTTTCTTGAAAAACTGATTCCATTAAGATTCGCAAGTACATTTGCCATGTTTGTAATTAAATTCCCCAATCTTAACAACAATCATGGCAAATAATTGAAGCCAATGAGAAGTGCATATTAAATAATTTTTTACTCTTTATTGATAACAAGTATAAATGGATGAAAGATGGATAGATCCTGTCTCAGGCCGTATTGAAGTGGCTGGGAAAACCATAAACCTGGAATACAGTACACTATAAACCTTTCTACCTTTTAATCAGTCTTAATTTCACTTCTTCTAAATAAGTCTTTCTGGCAATTTAAAAAAATAGTGTTCCATTTAGACTATATTAAAACTTAAAGAGGACTGTATTTTCTCAATACTGTACCTGTAAGGCAGAAAATATAAAAATTAGGATTTAATATCATGCAGTGGGCTATGCATCTGCTGTCTTCCTGTACATTTACATCACGTGGAATTGGGGTGTTCTTACAGTGTTATCTGATACCCCTCAAAAGGTCTCACTGACCTTTGTTTTGCGTTGTTGTTTTGGTGGATTTGGTAATACAGTCTTTTAAATAAAATTTTAAATCACTGAGGGAAAAGATTTTTCAAACAATTTTATGATTAATTTAGTTTGACATAAATGAGCAAGTTACATAAGTTGCAGAATATATTTCACGAAGACAGGTGTCCCATTTTCAATTAGCAGTGGCAGTCTACAAGGGCTAGGCTACTACAAAAATGGAATGAAAACAAACATCTGGTCGCATTGAGGCAGAGACGCTTTTTTTTTGCATATTTTGTTGTGTCTTCCATAGTCATTGCCAGGTTTGCCAGTGTGAAATAGACAGATCGACATCTAAATCTGGACATTAACTTATATTTAGTTTGTTGTTTGGGGTTAACCAAATAATTCGTTATGTATGAGTCGAACCAAGTGTCTTTAAAAAACACGTAGAGGTACGCAAGTAAAACAAATGTTTTAGTGTGTGCGTTTCTTGGCTTGCGATAGGGACATTATGGAAAAAGTAATGTTAGTTTAAAGAAATTGCTGCTGCTGATTTTATTCATATTGCAGTCAAACTTTTGACAGTAAGAATTGTATTTTTTCTTTTGGAGCTGCAGAGTAAAATCTTGCTTACTGATGAATTCACAATTGTGGCATGCACTGTCATTGGTACTGAAGTGATGTTGATGTTTGGCAAATTACTGTGGATTATTGCCTTGCATAGCCTATTTTTTCTCAGTGGTAAACTTGGCGTAAAGGCAGAAGACACACAGCCTGACAATCATTATTATACTATCACAAGAGAGAAATATGATAAACTCACTGTTGAGTAGCGATAAAAGAACATATATCATTATGATGAATGAATACTAAGATAATGTTGGGTACCCCATGAGATATACAAGGCAGTGTTTCCCATACATTGATATATTTGTGGCGCCCCGCCACAATATCAAGGTGACTGCCACGTATTGATTTTTGATTTTTTTTTTATTATTTAAAATGGGTAAAATTGTATTTGACTGCAGAGCTGCGTGCAGCGCATGAATCCGCTCAGCACCTCCTCTCGCTCGCTCGCCCGCTCTGTCTCTCGCAAACACATTGACAACAGACCCATCTGTGAATTGAATGGTTAGTATCATAAACACCGTTGCATAAATCTGTCAGTGTCATTGTGGCATGTAAGGAGCCTAGCCAGTAAGGATAGTTATGTTAACGTTAGAATTCAGCTGGGTTGTCAGGTTAGCACGTTGTGCAAAGCTGCTCTTCAATATTCACTGCATGTAGTGGTACAATCCAAATGTGGAGCCATATGTTCTACTTGCCAATAGTGATGCAAGACAGTGGCAGGATACCGTTGTTTGTTCATAACGTTCAATTTGGATTTATTCTTTATTTTACTGATACTCAGTTACACAGCTTCTTCACCGTCTCAGTCACTGTAACTTACCTGACCCACATGATATAAAATAATGCAACATAACGGCACAGAACAACACCACAGTGAAATACCCATTCACTACAATAACGTTGCTACCTAGACTTACTACAGTCCATTATACTAAAGTACATGGATTAGTTCAAGGTTAAGCTGAAATATTAAGGTAAGGCAAGGCAAGGCAAGTATATTTGTATAGCACATTTCAAGGTAATTCAAAGTGCTTTACATAAAACATAAAAGCAACAGGGAAATATAAAAAAAGTTTAAAAGCAACATAGGGAAATTGAAAAAATACACATTAAAAAATAATAAAAGTTACAGTGCAGTGTAAAATATTTAATTAAAAGCAATGGTAAAAAGCTAAAAACAAAGAAAAAGAAAACAATACAGTAAATGTTACAGTGCAGTGTAAGTTATCAATCTACTAGTTAAAGGCAGTGGTAAAAAGAAAAATCTTAAATATTTAATTAAAAGCAATGGTAAAAAGGAAAGTCTTCAGTCTTAATTTAAAAGAACTGACAGTTACGTTAACGGTAACGTTGTACTGGGAGTTTACCTAAGTTTCGAGCATTTTGTGTGATGCCATCAGTGTGTGTCGGTCTTTGTTTTGACTGATGACTGAGTGCTCGCTCATTAGTTTGAGCATGTGAACGAGCACACGCTTGGCGAGGTAGTGGTTGCAATCTAAAACCTCACCACTAGAGGCCAATGAAAACTACACATAGCCCCTTTAAAAGTAATTTTAGAATTTACATATTAGAATGTGGCAGAAGCAAGCAATTACCAGCTACCGTAAAGCTGCAGTAATCAATATTTTCATATTAACAATGCCTGTAGTGATGAACTTAGCGATAATTGTCACCACCTGCGCAGTTTCCCTCAGCTCTACAGAGCACTTTACTGTCTTTCAGCTCATTATTTGGATTTTATGGTCCATAGCTTTCCTGTTTATGTTCACTCTGACTGCCCTCACCTTGTCTCCAGTCGCAGCAGGCAGCTCTTTTTAGCAAAAAAGCTCTGATAAAGCCACTGTCCCCTACCTGCTCAGCACCAAATAACAGACAGACACAGTTAGTGATATAGTGGTGAACACAGTGGAGCATTTAGCAGATAAAGACACAGAAATTTCCCTCAGAAACTGGTGGAGACCAAAACAGAGCTATGAGGAGAGTGAATATTGGACTTCAATTTGTCAAGTGGACAGACACTAGATATTATATATCTTGGAAGTGCTGATTTGTCAAAAGACCATTCGTTGCTAGTGTATTCACTGTTGGTGCATCTTTTTTTTTTTTTTTTTTTACAAAGGGGATATTTAAACTTGGAATCCACTTCAGTATCCACAGTGATAATATTCAACTGGATGCATACTTCCTGAAAACATGGTGATAATCACTTCTTCCAGTTTCAATTTATGGAAATATACCCTTGTTTGGTTTTTACACCCGAATGAGCTCCATTTCGTAACGGCACCAGCAGCTATGAACCAGAAAATTGGCCCATAGCCTTGGAAAATGTGTTTCATTCTGGGCACTGTACATCTAATTGATTTATTTACACTATAAAAGCAGTTGCCAATTTCTGCTGAATGTTTCATGTTGCGTCTTCTGTAGTCTGCTCTTTGAGGACTTGGCAGCACTATCAGCTTTCTTATCATTGTCCCTGTTGGCAGAATACATCAAATTGTTATGAAACAGGTCTTGGCACACAGCTCAGGGATGGCCAGAAATAACAGTCTGAGTCTGTGGATTTTTGTAGAAGTAAAAAATTATTAATGGAAATGGAGTTATATGGATATATTTTTAAGTATTTATGACAAACACCCTCATGATTTCTCTCTCACTCCCAATCTTTCTCTCTCTCCATTTGTCAATGACTCACACACACACACACACACACACACACACACACACACAGATTTTAGTGTGACTATCAGAAGTGTTATCTCTGCATTGCAGACTATTAAACATTGATGTGTTATTATTCTAACAGCAGCAATCTGGATCATCCAGGCTGAATGACCCAAAATAAGAACACTTTAGCTTGCAACAACGCGGATTCATTGATAAACAACTGTTTTGTCTGCAACAAACAATTAGAGCAAGCTTTGCTGGGACCCATTTTGGTGCAAGATAATCTTTTTTGGAACATTATTGTTGTTTTTTTAGAACCTCTTTTGGAAACTGGTTTCCATTAGCACTACTAAGTACTGTGAGATGCTCACATAAAGCTGTAAATAGGACCAAAAGTTGTAGGAGCAAAGAACTATTTGATTGGACTGCCTGTTTCCCCATGTCACTGTTTGATCAGTGATATTCAACACGTCACGCCACTTTTTTTTTAATGATGAAATAGAGGGTTTCTTGAACCCACTTTTGCCTTCTCTTCTACCACTTCAGTTTTTCAACAGTTCCTACACTTCCCAGATTGCATTCTGGCACTAACTTCGTTCTGTTAAAAGAAAATTACAAACATGACAAGCAGTAATATTTGCAAGTCACGCAAGGCTTAAGAATTGCAGTAGTTTGGGGGAGAGTTAAGATATCAGAGAAAACTGAAGTTCCACTCTACATGAACATCAGTTAAGTCATCATCAAGAAGTAGCACCAAGTCTGTTACAAGTTGGGTGCATGGACGTGAACTATATATACCAGTCAGAGAGGGTTTAATGATGCTATCACTATTGAGTTGCATTATGGGACATGTAGGATCCAGTGTTTTTGGAGCTTATGAACCCATGCTACAGACTAACACTTAGGATATCTCGGCCTCTGCAGCTGTGATATTGAGTATTCTTATTTAGAAAATCCTGTTAAATAAGCTCCTGATCTTTTATGGGAGCACAGTCGCCTCACAGCTAGAAGGTCCAGGGTTCAAACCTTGTTCTGCCCATGTCAGCATGGGTTCTCTCCGGGTGCTCCGGCTTCCTCCCATACTCCAAAGACAAGCTGAGGTTAAATGGCAAGTCTAAATTGCCCTTAGGTGTGAATTTGTGTGTGAATGGTTGTATTAGCCCTGAGATGAACTGGCGACTTGTTCAGAGTGTACCCCGCCTCTTGCCCATTGTCAGCTCAGATTGGCAACAGCCCATCCACGACCCTGCACGGATTTAGGGGTTGTAGATGACGGATGGACGGATGGATGGATATTCTATGGGGGTGACTTTGTGCTGCACTAGTTGGTGTAACCAAAGCCTAATAAGGGCTTTCAGATGCTGTTCAAACATCTGACTTTGTTTAAAGCATAGTGATTCCATAAGGAAGTAGTGATACCACTTGATGGGACCTTTAATCTGTAACTTAAAAGCCTCCCAATGTTGTGAAATAATAAATCACTGGAGTGCCCCTTTAGGTTTTCTTCTACAGGTGTCCCAGTGGAGGGGCACCACTGAGGAAAGAAGAAACTCGCCAGACAAATTCAAGTTAAAGAATATGTGTGAATGTCTCTCCGTAGTGGAATTAAGGAATTACTTGTTTCCAGGGTGACTAATAGACAGACAGAAAGGTTGGTTTAATTCAGATGAGACTTGCGCCCTCTCTTTCTGTGTCTCTTTCTCCCTCTCTTCCCCCCAATGTGAGTGTGTCAGCAGCTCAGTCAAGCAGGATAATTCAGTTCTCACTCTGCGGATAAGGACTTCTATCCAGCTTTAGTCTGTCACAACATTTGTTCCACATTTAAATTAGACTGCTGCAGTGGAATGATTGCATATAGATTTGCAGAGTAAGGGGGGAAGGAAAGGGGGGAGAGGGGAGTAAAGAATGGAGAGATGGGGCAAAAGGAAAGAGGAGAGAGGAGAGAAATATATTGGAGAACATATATGGACATGAGAGGAGAGGAGAGAGGGGGACAACTGAGGAGAGATGGTAGACAGCAAAAGGAGGGAAGGGAGAAGACACAAAGGAACAGTACTACTTTTCTTTGCCAGAAACACTCAGTACAATCAGTCTGGTCCCCACGACAACTGTCCTGGTTTCTGATGCACACACATCTCACAACAACACGCATCTATTATAAATAGGCTAGAAATCAGATATGGCATGTGAATCTGTCTAAAACTATGCAAATGTACTTATAAGTGCCACATGCAGCACACTACTACAACTTTACATCTCATCAATGGGCCACACTGGCTGCCAGTTTTAGTTTGCCACGGTGGAGCTAATTTGACCAAATTTATATTGTGTTGGGAAGTTTAATCTATTATGACAATGCATCATATTTTAGAAACTGATGTTGTTTTATAGGGATATCCCAATCATTTTTCCCCCCAATCCTGATCCGAGTACTGTAATATTAAATATCTGCTAATATTGAGTATGATCCAATACTTTTATCTACTGAATAAATATGTATCTGACATGTTGAAATAACAGATATAGCTACCTTATTTTTCTCGAGCTACTTCATCCAAATAATAAAGGTCCTGATTGATCGGAAACCATTAAGTTTATAAGCTTAAATTCTTTATGTATTATAAATGAAAGATTAACTGGGAGAATGTGACTCCTGAAACTGATGTGATGCGATCTGCTGGAGAGAAACATGTTCAAGAGTGGAGCTTCATCCGTCACAAAAGATCTTTGGCAGGGTACAGAGACCGGCTGCACACACAAACTCGACAAAAGCCAAGTTTTACTTTGGCCTGTCACCATGTTACTCATGGAATTAACATTAATTAATGACAGCTAATATAACCTGCTGTCGGAGATGTCAGTGCTGGCTTTAAATGCTACACAAATGTTTTGTTTACTGCTCTTTTCTAATACAGGAGGAGAGATAAAAGATGTGTTAGTGTCAGAATTTAGCTCTCAGAGTCACTCACCGTTGCGTCTAAATATTTTTTTCCACATTCACACGATTCAATTTTCGTCAGGATAGCAGTGCTTAAGTTTATCAGTAGAGGAGATGCTCGATCATCAGCCAATAGAAGCACAGACTCAGATGAGTTAATATTAACATGTCCGGTAATCAAGCACTCAGGACAACTGCACAGATACAGATGAGTGTATTCTAAATGTAGAGAGTATGGCCTACAAGTAAGAAAAGAGGATATCCAGATGATTTTGAAACATCTGGCTCAGAGGAGTTTTACGGAGGAAATGGAGCTGTCTCCAGAGGCAGAATTACTTCTCAAAGAGACCCAGTTTGAACTGGCATATGGACTCTTATGGTATTCTCAAACCTTTTGGCATTTGTGTAAATGGCTGCAAGTCTTTTCTTACTTGTAGAATACATTGAACTCTATCTGTGCAGTTGTACAGTCACTGTTCACAAATGAAACTGACAGCATCTTGCACATTAGCTTAGTGCTTTCTGCTTGAGAGGCCTCTTGATCCACCTTTAAACCAAAGGTCCAGTGTGTAATAAGTATAGATAATTGTGCAGTGCAATTGTTGAATTTGCTTTTGGGAGAATCTAAACAGCAGCAACAAGATAGTAATGATTACATGGTTTTTCATCTTCACATAAAAAGTCGGATGTTTGGGAAAGATTGTCCATCCACTTTGACTGTGTTTGAGGACCAAGCATTATCAATGTAAACACAGAGTCCACTTCCTCTTATCTTAGCTTAGAACAAGGTCCGGCCGCCAAGTACTTGATCCAGGATGTTGATGGAGCAGGTCTGTTGTAAAGATGTGGCCACAGCACTCTTTGATTTCTAGTTGCTTGGCAGCTTGAGTACCCAGACCGGACATTAGCCAGGAGCAGCCTTAAGTCCAAGCTGGGCCAGCATTGCTGCTCTCTTTCCTCTACTCTGGGGCAATCACAGAACCGGCCGTGGTGCCTGATCCAGTTTGATTAATTACATAACCATGCATATTGAGCAGCAGTACTACATCAGCATAGATAATGCCCAGTTCAAAGTAAAATGTAATGAGCTGATCCATACTGGGGCGTTGCGCTGGGAGCAGCTGTGCAGATATAGACACAGCTATGGCTCAGAAGGAATGGAAGAAATATTGCAAGGTAATGCAAAGTACTGCTAAAGAACGTAAACAAATTGTGAGGGAATGCAAAATATTTAGCGAGGGAGCCAAAGAATTGCGAGATAACACAAATATAGTTCTCAAATATATTCTCGCTGTGACCCTTCAGGTGCACCGTAGTAAAGTACTTGCACTGAAGAATCTGTACCCAAAAGGGTGAAATGCATATTTTTTGGAATCATGACAGCATCCTCTGTGTGTTCATATTCCAGTAAAATTTTTTAAAAAACTATGAGGTCATAGTGACACTGCCCAACAGCCAGACAACATCCTCAAAACAACACGCTGTAGCACTTTGAACAATGTAAAAACATGTCTGCAGATGTTAACATCAGTCTGAGATGCTAAATAGTGTGGTCCCTATTCTTATGTACCACTGCTGACAGAATTTGGCCTCCTCTTTGGCCTGTTAGCCACACTTACCGGCACATGTTTTTTGTTTTTTTGTCAATGCCCCTGCTAGCTCAGTTGTCATGAAGACGCATTGACAAGCCTGCAAAGCCGATGATTGGAAGCTAAAGGACCTTATTTAACAATAAATGGACTTTGACAATGATGTGACACAAACCCCACTAAAACTAACAGGCTTTACTGTTTACACTGGGTAGGTGCATCAGATGGAAACATTAATGTTAAGTCACAAAAGCTTTAGATAAATTCATTCTTGGATAAGGATAAGCAGAAAGTGGAAGCTTCCTGTTTTCACGTATTCTCACTAAATACATTAAAAAGCCATTCACTGTTCATTCCACAGCTGGAAGCAAAATGTTTATGCTGCTCTGGGTGTTAGTGAGAGAATGCATGTAGGTTTTTACATGTGCGAGTGTATGTATGTGTATGACATATACAAGCAATGGCATGGAACTGTTTGTCTGTTTTTGTCATATATGTGTAGTTGAACAGTGCATGTGTCTTTGTTTGTATGTATGCGTGTCTCTGTGTGTGTGTAGGTGTCTGTCACATCCAGCAGGATAAGCTTTGCCTGAGCGTGATCTCCCCATCTCTGTGTCTCTGTCTCTCCCACACTTCCTCTGTTTCTCCCTCCTCTCTCTACCTCTCTAACCGATGATGACAGTTGTTCTTTTTAAAGCAGAGTGGATCAGAATGCAGGCGGAGCTGCTGTTAATTATGGATGGCCTGTTTATCCTCCCAGGAGCACCCAGGGAGGAAAAACATCCATTCTAACTTCGCCAGCTAACGCTTTAACCGTGCTAATATGATGGGAGTCCACATAGTGATAGTGAACAGCTCAATGTCTAGTGTCTAGTGTTATAAGTCAACAATGTCTCACCCATGTACATTTTTGGAAGCTTTCATGTTGTGTGTACATTTCTGAAGAACTAGGACTATAACTTTTTTATTATCTGTTTATTTGTTGATTGTTATTTCCATCATTCGATTATTGTTTAAACTACAAAAGAAAACCTAAGGTGACATATTTAAATAGCCAAGGATATAAACCCAAAGGTATTCTGTGTACCAAGAATGTTCCCTTAGGAAAGCTGTGAGTATCACAGTGATCCCAATTTGTGGTTAGCACTGTTGCCTCATTGCAAGAAGGTTGTGGGTTCAAACCCCAGTTTCCCTGGCCTTTCTATGTGGAGTTCGCATGTTCTCCCTGTGTCTGCATGGGTTCTCTCGGGGTGCTCTGGCTTCTTCCCACCATCCAAAGACATGCAGGTTAGGTTAATTGGTGTCTCTAAAATTGTCCTTAGGTGTGAGTGGTTGTGTGGCCCTGTGAGATGGACTGGCGACCTGTCCAGGGTGTACCCCGCCTTTTGCCGAATGTTAGCTGGGATTGGCTCCAACCCCCCCCCCCCCCCCCCCCCCCCCCCCCCCCCCCCCCCGCAACCCTGTACGCAGGATAAGCGGTTGATGATGGATGGAGTGATCCCAAGTTACAATGATCTAAACTGTGCTTCCTATGCTTCCTTTGAAAACCTGTCACAGCCAACTGCACATATTTAAAAATACATCAGCATTTATCTGAGATATATGTTATATTTAAAACACTGATCAGTCAGTGTTTTTTTTAAATGTTCTGTGCAGGTTTTTTTGTAGCAGCAGATACTGCATAGTACTTAATTTATTTACAAATCAATCGGTGTGTAAATTACAAGAGAAGAGATTGAATTCTCATTCTTCACGCAAACATTTTGTGCAACTTTAATCTAATTCCATTATGCTCTTCAGCTGCAGGTTTGGAGTTCAATAGTAATTTATTTAATGTGAGTCCTTTTGGAACTCTTATCAAATCTATTTAGGTTTAACAATTGTAAATATACTTAAAGATAATAATAACTCAGCCAACAAAAGCAGAAAAAACAACAGCTGTGAGCCGAAAACCTGAAAATTGAATGACCAGCCAAGTGCAGACGGGGTGGTGTAGTAACTAGAAAATAGCCAAGTTTAATTTTGGCCTTTGGGCAAGATTCTTATGGAATCAATTGTTAATTAGCGGCAGCTGATATTAATCAGATATTAATCATGATGTTTGTCATTTCACATGACAGCCAAGTCAGCGGCAGCTAAAATTGAGAAGCTTGTTACATGTTTTGTTTATTACTCTTCACTAACAAAAAAAGCCAGGAGAGATAAATTATTCACTAAAAGGTTTGTTCTCCTTAGAGCTCACTTAATCCTGATATTTTATTGAGCTCGAACCAAATCCAAACTGGAGCTGGCTGTCAGAACTAAACCCTAGTCAGCTGTGCTAATACTGTATGAGATGGTCATATGTCAAAGATTGTTGTGCTTTGTTTTTACCTGTCACACTATGACATTTCATCTACATAGGGAGATACATCTCCCATAAAAAACATCAGAGACAGCAAAATGCGTCAAGGATGTTGCAGTATAAGAGCGGTAAATAAGAAGTAATGTGATACTTTATTGATCTCTGCAGAGAGGATCTCTCCTCTCCAGTCACTGCAGGTCAGTTGTATAAAAGCACTGGAGCTGGTGGAGATTCACTGTCTTGCTCAGCAGGGCAAATGTTCACTGCTTGAACGTGAATGATGGTTCTCACACACACACACACACACACACACACACACACACACACACACACACACACACACACACACACACAAACGAGTAAAGAACTAAAGCTAGAGTACTTAAGAGCAGCCAGACAACACGGGCCATCTATAATTTACTTAGCCTACTCTCACCTTGTGTGTCTCTGCATCTATCTTGACGTCTCTCTTTCACCTCTATAGAGAAGAACATTCACAGAAAAGCTCGCTACAATGTTGACTTGTTTTCATTATGTTTAATGCAAAAGATTGCTGTGCGTTCCCCAAAGCAGTGATATCAAAACAAGTTTAAAATTGTTCACTTTTTAGCAAGAATTGTTTGGCTGCAAAAAGGTTTTCATTAGCCTGTAACAGCAGCCAGCACTTTTTATAGAAAGTGCTGTGAATCACTGCTGGCTTAAAGAGGTCTGACACACACACAGGTCTGACACACACAAGGGCCACAGGCAACACACACACACACACACACACACACACACACAAAAGAGTGTTTCCCATATTGCATATAGCTTTTTGTTTTGTTAAGGAGTCTGTGGCACATTAATCTCTTCCTGAGGTTTCACCATCATTTTGCAGGGGTGCAAACACACACACACACACACACACACACACACACACACACAAATACAGACACACACATAATTATTGCTATTTAGCTACACAAATAGCAGATGACTTGATTCACAGAATAGGATACACACGTGTATCAAGACAAAGATGAAGTTTTGTAAGTAAGTGATACCCAAAGTACTGTATATGTTGACTTATGAATGGTGGAAATTCGTTCAATATAATTTTTATGTCATGGAATTCAATACACCGTTATCATACATACAGTATATGTACTGCATTCTGCTACTTGCATGACCTGATAGTCTGAAGATTAATCCTCTTATCTGTAACCATTCATTCTCTAGCGGAAATCTACATATGCTGCTGTCATGCATGAGCTATAAAACATAAAAGTTGCCTTGTTACAGGGGACCTTACAAATTATGATGTCTAAAGTCTAAGTAATTATTTTTGGCAGATAGCAAAAAAACAAAATCAACGTCTTGTATTTCACAGCAAGGGAACTGTGATAGTAACCTTTGAAAGGGATACGCCTGTGAGCTGCAAAAATACTGCAGCTATTTTTCAGTGCATGTGGTAATATTTTACATTTCATTGCTCTGCAACTTAAACTGCATACATTGTATGCCATGCCTTGCTGAGTGAGAGTAATATTAGCAGGACTAGTAGATGCAGAAGTAGTGGTAGGTGTTATTGTTACTGTTTTTCCAGATTTTTAAAATGCTTTCAGTTTACTCAGGTAAGTTTCATTTTGGTGGATGCATGTCACACAGTGAAAACATCAAACTTTATGATGAAAATGAGACATCCCGGATGGCACAAACTGCAGAGAGCCATTGTATGGGAGTCGGAGTCTGAGCCTGCTGGAGTTTATATAGCTGTATCTGTAAAATGTACTCATGTGACTCAGCTGATATTCAGCCACATCAGTCTGAATATCAGCCGGGTGTAAACAAACTTTTTCAACATGTGGTGCCAAACTGAAAAGTCTTGCTTGTTGTTTTCAGATGAATGTGTTTCTCTGAGTGTGCCTATCTCACCCTCAAAGCCCCAAACCAATCAGTCAGTCCTCTGATGACTGAGGCTCATTTGGCTCTTTCCTGATTGGTTCTGAAGGCAAGAAAAGAGCTAGGATTGCCCCAGTGGGAGGTTGGGAATTGAAGTTTTAAAGTTCTTTATGTGTTTCTCTTAATTTCCTCAAACTCTTTAATGTTTGTCTATATTTAATGTGTGGGTGTGTGTGCGCATGTTAATTCCTCTAAGTGTGTATGTAGTCGAGCAAGTCAGACAATGTTTGTATCAAAGCTTGTGTGTGTGTGTGTATATAGAGACGTTTTTAATTAGCTAATGCTGCAACACATTGTGGCAATATGTGGTAGACAGAAAACCAGATGTTTATTGTTTTTAATAGTCTAATGACAGTGATCTCTGCCAGTGCTGCGTGGTGGAAATTGCTGCCTACTGTGTCTGCAGTCAGAGCCAGTGAAAATAAGTATTTAGTAGCAACTTTTGCCATTGATTGTGACGATGATTAATAATCACATTAAATGTGTATATACAATCTAAAGGGCCCTATCAGTCTTTAGTAACATTTATTGCCAACTGTGGGACACTACAAAACTGGCAAACATGATTTCCTCCTCAAGTTGACTTGCAGATTCCAGCCTTACCACGTACCACCCACTGTACATCATAGAACTGTTTACATTATTTACCCAACATGATTAAATGTTTCAGTCCATGTCTCCACCACTTCATTCAAAGGAGGAGGTGAAGTGACAGAGCTTGAGAAAGGATTAAAAGCAAAAAGTAACTCACAAGCATGTGATGCTGCACGTTTTCTAAAGTATCGAGCTGAACAATTACTTGAAATATTTACAACATCACAATATGGCCAACTGCTACATCATTTTAACATTTTAACAATGTAAAAGGTGTCACAAAATATAGTTATAAATGAAGCATTGTGGTGCTACAGAGATGCCATGAGGGAACATGCTTGTTTGGTACAGAATCCAGCAAAAATGACCATCATCATTTTTATATTTTTTTCAGAGGAAATGAAATGCAAAAATTACCATCCCCACTAAAATAGTGACTCATATATTGCATATCTGTTAAAATAATCACAATATGATTTTGAATAATCATTCAACAATAATCACATAAAAGGATGAGAAACAAAAGACCAACAAAGCAAACTAGCAGCAGGTCTGATGAACTAATAACACAGTTCTTTCCTTGAGGTGGAAATAATTTAAATGGGCCACTGGAGCTACGATTGACACAAAACAGTTTCTCTGGTATAAGGAAATGTAAGTAATTATTAAAAATGGACAGTCACCCAATTTTACTTTTAATGGAGTCAGTTATTTTGTTTATTAAATTCACCATAGCTACATGTTAACATCCAATGCCGACTGATTGAAAGTGGGAAACAGACAGAGGAGGGTCTGCGGGGAGTTGATTCATGGCCACACATCAGACAGAACTCTGTAAGCTTTAAAAGACACCAGCATTTTAGTATTGGACTTTCATCAAGTCAGCAGCAGAGACTCAGATGACTTAAATCTCTAATCTGGATCAAGCTCTAAAAACACTGGCTCTTCACACAATGCAACTCAGTAATATCTTTCATTAGACCCTCCCTGACTGGTATCTGCCTTACAAACTCCACAAAAATATGTAATCTCCAAGCCACAGCTAAGATAACATAGAGGGATATAATCTGAGTAATTTTCACAGAGTTTAAAAAGCTCCTTGAGAACAGTGTTAATTTGTAGTCTACTAATAGTCGACTGAGAACAGTCTTAGTTGGCCAAGTTTCAATGGTCAGTTGGTTGCAGAGTAAAAACAATAACTTCAAACTCTTCGGGAGCTGCGCCTTGTCATTAGGGCCAGGACAAAAGTATCAGGGGATTGTTGTAACACAGAAGTCACTTGCAGGAGCACTGCTCATGGATGTATTATTATCAGATCCCTGTCACTGATTGATGGGTGCAAATTTCCAAAATCGCTGCTGATGCAACAGCAATTTAATGACAACATGATGGCTTCAGCCTAAAGAGGATTTAGTTAGATCTATTGAGAAATTTGCACTGTAGTAACAGGAGATTAAGAGACGCCCTATACAACCAACCCTTTGATTTATGCATCAATAAGTTAGCTAACTGTCTTCATGTTAACCAAGAATATGCTTGTGAATGTAAATGAATGTCAGCTATGTCAACTTGTGGCAAATTTGCTAGCAAGCCACATTGGCTTAGCCTGGCTGGAAAGCCATCACAAAATTTCAGTTTGCGGTTGCAAATGAATGAACGAGCCTGGCTTCCAGTCTAACATTGCTAGGTTAATGTGTTAGCTAATGTCAGTTTTCTTTAAAGCTTTTGGTCAGAGAAACTTATGTGCATAGTGTGTTGGCTTTTCAGACCTGTTCCCCATTGTGTCTGAATGTGCATCACATGCTGCTGCAGTAACATTTATAGTCTGCAAGTCTATTATTTTGTATATTTAGACAAGCAACTTGTAATTATGCTTGATCGGTTTTTCACTTACTTGTCCTTAAAAGAAAAAGCTTAGAACTAGGCTATTGTGAATTTAATGGTAATATTTGTGTAAGCTACACAACACGCAAGCTTTCTGGCATGTTTAAAAAGGAACACATACTGTCACCTAGATTTCAATTTCCGATACTTGTATTAGCCTTATTGAATAAGTTTAAAGAGAGAAAATAAGTTTAAAGAGAGAAAACAATTTTAGTTGTACTGCTTGTGACAAGGAAATTGACAGGTAAAATTGATGGAGTGCCCTTTTAATTTCCCAAGAACAAACTACATATTACATTTGTCAATTGTTTTGCAATGTGACAAATAGAAGTAATCCTTAAATAATTCATTTTCACTCACTCTCTCCCTGTCCAGTTATCAACATCTTCCCTCTATTGTCTCTTTCACACACACACACACACGCACAGGCACACACACACACACACCCCTTTAGGACAGGAAGAGACCAGGAAGTGCCCACAGGTGCTGGCAGCCAATCAGAGTCCAGCACAGAGCAGGAAAATCCCCCTAGGCCTGCCCACCAACGTACACGAACACTGGCTCATGTGCATATGAGGACACATACGCATACACAAAAACTCTCATATAGGCTGGGTTGCCATAATGCCTAGGGAGTAACACCAGTACAGAGAGGACACTGGGAAGGACTGCAGACACACATGCATACGCATGCAGGCTCTCTCTCTCTCTCCCTCTCTCTCTCTCTCTCTCACACACACACACACACACACACACACACACACACATACACAGGGGAGCAGGATAAAAATACTGTGCTGACAAGTCAATTAATCAGATGTGAAGGTGCTGAGCAGAACAATCCTTACAAGGCTGGAGTTCAAAAACACTGTGTGTGTGTGTGTGTGTGTGTGTTTGTGTGTGTGTGATATTGAAGTTTATGTGCTTAATAGCTTGTGTCATAAGCTGTTGATCAGAACATTTTAAAGAATAAGTTTAAATGTCTGAATTCTTACTGTGTTGGGTGAGAGCTGCACTATTTTTGACTCCATGTTTCTCCTCAACGTGAAACACAGTAGGTGTGTAATGTAGCAATAAAGCTATCTCTGTCAGCCAGTATGAAGTTCTTTTCACTCATGTCTGTGTCCATATCACGAGACACTTCAAACGTGTGTAAGAGCATTCCACAGTTGTATTATGTTGGTACAAACAATGTTGGTTTATAGTTTGCAAATCAATAACCAAGAAATAAAAAATCCTTAAATGGGGGACAACCCATGTTAGAGAAGAGCAGTGTCATCTTCAAACACCTGCAGTAAAAAATAGAAAACCTGTTATTACTGTTAAGAGTTACTAAGTTATGATTACTAATGCCAGAGAAAGCAGAACTGCACTGTCAACTGCTGAGAGACGAAGATTTTTAAATGTAATTATTAGGATCCACAAAAAAATGACACATGGATTGAAATGGCATTTGACTGGCATTTTTAGAGTTCTATCTGACAGTTTTTGATGACTGGTGGAGAGTGGAATTCCTGATTAACTTTTGGCTTCTACCAAAGCACAGGATTTATTGACTAATTTTCAGATGTGCAGCATCCAACTGCACCATGATGCCATAGTTAGAAATTCAGATTCTACAGGTAGGCCAATAAGTATATGGAGTAAAACTGTGATAATGAAATGGACTTCATAAATCATCAATGGCCAGTCAGTACTGTCAGCACCACTCGAGTGTGTTGACTTTAGCTTGAAATCAACTGACTGACTGACTGACTGACTGACTGACGTCTCCTGAAAGCAGTCAATCAGCAGTGGGTACTGCAGTAATGACAGCGATGTGTGCACTCCCTCAGGAAGAGCTGTCAGGTCAATGGATCACTGCCACTCTGTCATACACACACACACACACACACACATACACACACACACACAGACAAAACGAAACAATACATCCGCTTATAAAATATGCTGCAATTTTGCCTGTGCACACACTAAAACTCTCAAACACACAAACAGTTCTGTGTTGACAGACTCTCGTGCTGCTTCTGTCCTGTTATTCATTATGGATTCTTCCCAGGGGATTGACATGCACACAGAAATACAAACATATTTCAAGTAGTCTCTTTGCATCCACTGAATTGGATTATAACTGACATGTATTTAAATAACAGTAATTCAAGGTTGAGGATATTTGAGGATACAAAAAGCATTGTCTGTACCACAACTAGAGAGAATGAACTGAATTTTGCTGGTTGATGGATGCTTCCTAATCCTGTTTGTTCCAGGATATTTTATCTGGCCTGCGTCTCAGGCTGAGCAACTACATTTTCTCAGTTTGGGTCCCAACACGACAAGAGCACTAATATGTTTTAAATTGGCCTGAGCCCTGGGGTAAGAAACAACATTCCCTCTGTTTGGTTTCCCGTGCGACAGAAGAGCTATTATATTACAGTGGACCTGGATCACAGACTTATTTTCTCATCAGAGGTGAGGACTGAAGAGTTTTTCGACATTTGTTGGTAAAATGTATACAGTAAAATTAGATTTTTCCAAAATCCAAATGGATTCATTAATCAACATTTGACACGTATTGTATGCCCTGAATTTGAAATATTTCCAGTTCAGCTACGACAGTTCAACAGCAGAAAACATTAAACATTAGGATCTAATGTTTTTTCACAGGTCCTTTTTAACAAAATTTTGCTCCAATATATAACAGTCAGACAAGGAACACTGCTCGTAAAGGCAAATCAGTCCTTTAATAAGACATTACTACTCTTACTACTCATTGCAATAATAATTATTATTATTAATTATTTTTTGAGTACAACTTTTATCAACTTTTGATTGAAAGCAGCAATTTAATAGCTTCTGTGTGGGTTTATTAAAAAGTGACTAAAGTAAGGTCATAGTAAGAGAAACATGTACACCAAAAATCATCACAAAAAATCCTGGAACACATGGACCATCACACATTATTCATATATAATATCACATGGTTTTCTTTGGAGCAAAGGTTTAAATTAAATATATATGAAAAGAACTCAAACCACCATACCTGCTGCTGTGCTCTGCTTCTACTGGCTGCTGAGCTCCTCCTTCCCTGCCGGCACATGGTCATCCATCCACCTGGCTTGGACTACTCTCCCTCTTTGCTAAACAACAGCAGAATAACTTTTTGACTTTGGTCTAGACACCACAATGAATTTGTTGCTCGTGTCCTAAACTCCTCACACCCCCATCCCTCTGCTAAATCACATCAGTCTCTCCTGTATCATCCTCCTCTACTTCCTCCCAAGTACTTACCTCCAAGGTCAAATGACTGGGCTTTGTGCTTGCCATGCTGATGATCTAAGAAAATAAGTTTCCTTCACTGCAAATGACAGTGGTTAACACCATTATCTGTGGACCTATAATTTAAATGTAAATGAAAAGTGCATGTGGTGCAGACAGCTCAGACAGAGTAGAAAGAGTAGTATACAGGTTGTTTTAATGACCTTTCATATCATGCAGGGACATGGTTGTTTACAAACAAACAGAAAGCGGTCAGACATGTTTACCAATTAAACAGTAGTGACAGATGTGTTTACGATCCACAAACACTGCCAGCCTCTGATGAATTTAATATTCATACCTGGCCTCTCCTGAAATCCTCAGTATTGTAGGAGCAGAATGCATTTAGAATATTTTAAAATAGGTTGGATGTGTTTTAACACGTGGATGTTTGTTTTTTTAAACTGAGAGGAGCACTTTTAAATTAATTTCAAGACTGTTGGAATAGCTTGTTAGATGATACAGCACAACCTAAAAGTTTAGAGGCTGGAGCATTCATGTTTGCATATCCTAAAATAAGTGAACCAATGCTGAAAATCACATTTTAGACAGTACATGGTGTGAGAAATCATTACAGATTTATGGTCATTTGACTTTGCACAATACCAAATTAGGTGGAACACTTCAAAGTGCATTTAGAATTATAAAAGTGGGATTTCTGTGACTAGTGTCTGATTCTTCTTTTGGTGACAAGCAATATTAGCAAAACCAGCCTTCCTGGCTTGTAACATTAGAGTGTTGAACCTATCAGAAAGCATGAGGGATTTGGGTTATTTCAGCGGCACAGCTCTCAATATAGAGATGAGTATGGAATATTTCTGCAGGACTATTGTCTCTGACTTGTGGATTTGCCTTGATTTATTGCTTTTTTTTCATCATTCACGGCAGAGTAGTTCACTACAGGTGTAGCTGCCTATAGAAGTGATTCATAATTTATTTCATGTTTGCAGCTTTTTCCTGCTGCTGTGGAGTAGGGAGCAGAGAGCGAGAGAGAGAGTAAGAGGAACATAAAGAGTGTCAAATAGACAGAAATAGAGAGGAGGAGAGAGGTAGACAAAAGGTTAGCAAGGCAAGCAGCAATAGGTGGAAAGATACAGAGGAGATGAAGAACAGACCATAGTGGAAAGATTAATACCTGGATTTATCATTTATATTTACTGTATGTTCTTCCCAGGATTTGTTGTCATGTTCCTAAGGAAGGAAACTTTACATAAATGTATGCAGTATTAAAGTGAAATCATCATAAAAATGCTACTCATCATAACGCACCTTTATTTATCAGAACTTTAGGTCAAATTAAACAGCATATAGTTGCTACGGAGTGTAAAATACACTGCATTGGTTAACATCCAATAAAAAAATAACTACAGGCCCCTCTAGGAAAAAGGTGGTGAAACAGCAGATAGAGATCAATGCAGCACTAGCAGAAAATATGTCAGTGCAAACTCCGTTTAATTTTTCAGGTGATTGGGAAGCAAACACTACAACTTGAGGTTAAAGTTTCTCATTCTAGCTTCTTTGAGAACAATAACATATGCAGTGAGCAGCTTCACATGCATAATACAACTGTGCATTAGGGCTTTGATATTGCCTTCATGCACTATCTTCTTGCTCTTGACATTTTCCCACGCTGTTGCTGCAGAGTGAACCTCGCCACTGAAGGCTACATTTTCTTTGATGTTGTGAAGTAAAGTCAACGTAACTATTGGCCTTCACATTCCACCCGCTGGCGTTGTATGCATGTGTCTCATTTACTCAAAAAAAGACATCAGCCATGCAGAAAAAAGTCAAATCCTTATTACATCTCACTGATTCAGTGTTAGCAATAAAATGCCGTGTGTCCCAACATTTTGCCAACATTTGTTTTAGTGTTTAGTACACTGTATTATGATTTTGCCCACAGATCGATCTGCTACATAAGCTGTATAGAAGAAGAGAAGAGAAGATATACTTTAGTAATCCCGCAAGGGGAAATTCAATGTTTTCACTCTTATTATTGTTAGTATTTACACACAGATCTGGAACACACACGCACAAACAAGACCCATAGCAACACATGGAGAGATGTCAGAGTGAGGGGTCTGCCACTCAGTGCGGCGCCCCGAGTAGTTAGGGGTTCAGGGGCTTGTAGTGCCCAGGAGGTGAACTGGCACCTCTCCAGCTACCAGTTCACACTCTGGTTACACTGGATTTGAACCGGCGACCCTCCGGTTCCCAGCCTAATCCTTACTGAGCTAGTTCAGTTCTCAATTAACCCATCTTATTTAGGACACACAGATATATTTATGCAACACACCCACACACCCACACACACACACACACACACACACACACACAGAAACAGTCATACTGCTTGGCTTCACATGACCTTAAATGCCCTACTTGACCCCCTGACAGCAACATGATAAACAGACAGAAGGACAGTATTTATGAAAACTATATGCCGCCTTCTACAGCTGAATGTGGTCCAGATTCATTCATGCTGGTGCAACTACAGTCCCCCTCCCCCTTCAGGGAGAGTCTGGCTCATATTCAATGCAGCATTTATCAATACTTTGAATTAACGACTATAACAAAAACGCAAGTGACAATTTCACACAGACAAAGTACATTAAGTAAAAAAAGTAAACTATATCTTCAATTTAAATGCAAAACCTCGTCCCTCTGGTGTGTGTTTGCACGCTGACTAAAGTGTATTTGTCAGTTGGAGTTGTTATTTTTCTCTGCAGCATACGCCTCAATGGGCTGTCTGTGTTTTTGGATGGAGCTGGGCAAGACAAATTGACAGCTTCACACACACACACACACACACACACACACGTGCAGACACACACACACACACATTGAAATACAAGAGGCTGTCATACGTTGGCTGATGGACTGAGTGACAGTTTATTTTCAGGACTTAAATGAACAGAGGGATACACTTGGTGCTCTGAGGCATAGGAGAGCAGCGTAAGCAGAAGAATATGAGCTGCACCCACTGCTTGAGGGTGGATAGATTCCACATTGCGACACACACTGTGGCCTTTGTCGCTGCCATGCACCTTTCTGTGCATGTGGCATTCAATGACCATTACTGACACAGTTTCTGTGAGAGCTGCACTGAGCAACAGAACAAAGAGAGGATATAGGTAAGTAGATGTTGTGGCCACCCACACATCTCATTGACTTCAATTCTGCAGCTGGAAATGCATCAGCTTTTGCAGAGGATTCATCTTGAATGTGTCATTTCTCTCAGACAATTGGATGTCAGACACTTCCTAGATTAAAATGTGAAAAGTAGAAAAAAAAGCAAATGTTTCACAAATCTCCACTCAGTGTGGTTCAACAGCGCAGCAAAAAAATAAAGAGTGACTTTGATCATGGCACTAGTTTTTAAAAGGAGATAGTTTGAATCTGCAACTACTGACACAGAAATGTGTTTAATTGGGATGAGTAAGGTCTGAAACATTTTTCCATTTTGTGAGCAGGAATAACATGACATAATGCGAAGAGATAGAGAACAGGAAAAGCCTTGAGAAGAGCTGACTTGGGAAATTTCCTTCCCAGTAGTCTAACATTACATGGCAAGAGAGGAGGAGAGAGACAAAGAAAAGCAGAGGAGGAAGGAAGGAGACAACAGAGGTGAAATGGGGGGGGTCACACTCTACCCTTCACCTCCTGCCCATCTCTTTCTCACCATGTTTGCAGGTTTCTATAGGCTACATGTTACATAATGTATTTTGTATATTTGGCGTCCTTTTTGTCTCCTTCTTCCACTCATCCCCTCTTTATTTCATCCCTTTCTCTTGTCCTCAGGCTACATATCACATACATTTCTATGTTTCTCCTCTGCACTCCTCCCATTCCTTCCCCTCTTCCACCTCCATCCCGTGACCGGATGTCCTCCACTCTCTTGTCCTCCCTTCTCTCTCCTCTCCTCTTTTTAGTCTTGTCAAAGTTATCCTCCTGCTTCTCCCTCCTCTGACAGATTTCCATCCTGAATCACTTCCCCTTCTCCTCATCCTTCCTCTTGTTTCCCACCTTTCTCCTCGTTCCCATTCTTTCAGCTTCCCCCTCTTCTTCTCCTCCTAGTCTCCCCAAATCCTCTTCATTGTTTTCTTCCTCCTCCCCTCGCTGCTGCTGCTGCTGCTGCTGCTGTCCTTTACCTCAACTCCCCTCCTCCTCCTCTCTCTCTCCTATTGTCCCATCCCTCTACCTCCCCTTTCTTTCACGGTCCCAGGGCTCGTTAAACAATGTCCACATTCACCTGACATCATCTGCAGAGAGCCGCCTATAGGGGTGACAGTGTGTGTGTGTGAAAGAGAAAGTATGTATATACATATAGTCTAAATTAAAAGACTGCAAGTATGCATCCATTGCCTTGGAGAGGAAATAATTAGGGTTTATAAAACACTGAATTTATGCAGAGGTTCAAGAAAGGTATACACAAAGTTTGCTTTAACACACACACACAGACGTGCACACACAGACGCGCACACTCAGATGTGCGCACACACACACACACACACAGAAAGTATAATGACTCGAAGTGAAACTGCACTGAAAGTGAGAGGGAGACATAGGGAGAGATAAAGAGATGTATTTTGTTTTTGGAGTTTTTGGAGTTTTGCAGTAGACTTTTATCAGTGTAGAACAATTGGTATTCAACAGAGTTAGGCACACAAGCTGTTGGTCTAGAGACAAGTACCAAACACTCTGTCACACCCACCCCGCTGACACCCCCAACATCACCAACCATTTCACACAGATTTCCAATTTCCTCTTCTTTCCATTCTCTTCAGTTGTCTGCTATCATTCACACAATAACCTCGCCTCTTTGTCCTCCCATATTTCCAACTCCTCTCCTTTTTGTCTACAAATCTTCCCCCTTTTCTCTGCAAGCGTCTGTTGCACTTCCTCTCTCTGGATCTTTTGATGTCAGCTCATACCTGCTGTCACATACCACCTGTTCAGTTCTCAGCCAGACAGGACCGGATTAAATTCAACTGCGCTGCAGTGGACGGGACTGGGCTGAACTGGACCAGCCTGAATGAAACTGGACAGATCAAGAAGGTTGGAAATTAACAATAGGGAAGGTTGGTGTGGCATACATATAGTCTCCCTCAACTTTGGTGACCACGGTTATTCCCAGAGGTGAAGGTTTTAATAGTAAGTGAAGCTTTCTTTTTCATAATAAAAAAGTGATCCTGACCAACAACTTACCAACCTTAAACAAATATCGTCATATGTTTCACTCTGAAAAACTACAACCATTAAGTTAATCTCTAATATCCATTCAGAAGTTAGATTTTCAAAACAGTTCACACAAAGACCTAAACTGAAAGTCACTTGGCCAAAATGACACATTTTCTTAGCAAAATGTTCTAACACTCACAAAACATTAAAAACATGCAACAAAAGCAAATATTTACATCAAACCACATAGTGTATTGCAAAATGAATCATAATTACGTCATAATTAAAGCTATCAATATAAACTTTATTTTGTCTTACATAACAGTGCCACTTGTTGATACTTTACATACTGTATTTATAGAATGTGCTAAATAGGGAAGCAGGCTTTTCACAGCATGCATTGTATTCTATTCACCAATGATTTTACTAGGGATAATAAACCCTGCTGCACCTGCACTTTTACACTACAGCTTTAACCGGTGCACTTGTGCCAGATATTAATGAGCTGGCAGATACAAAAATTTTGATAATCAGGCAAATACTTCACTTTAAGGTTTGGTTGTTCTACTAATGTAACCCAAATCCAGTATTGGCACACTCTGCTACTGGCTGTCTTGTTGGAAAGCAGCCTGTGTCGCCGTTTTATGAGCCAGCAGAAGTACTTTCACTTTTAATTAATGGTGTATTAAAAGTGTATTTAGCCCATGCAGAACAAATGTGTGCAACACACTGTATAAACATCTACGTCAGATGGTCATCAGATTGAATCTGATAAGTCAACAGTATCCTCTCATTGTGTAAAGTACGACTTAATGGAAATTACCCAATTCCTTTTCTTTTGCATTGATTGGTTGCTATTTGTTGGATAGCCATGCCCGATGGTCAGTACGCTACCAGATCTTGTTTATTCAGGAAACAATACTTTTTGAGAAGCAAAGAAAGAGACAATGTGGGCGGCTAAAACAGTCGTAGAGAGAGAGCGAGAGAGCGAGAGAGAGAGAAAGAGAGGTCTCCCTCTATATATATGCTTACCCTATTTCATTCAACACTGGGCTGCTCCTGTGTTATTACCAAAATAGTTCTTTAAGTTGTAAAGATTATGTTCATATGCTTTAGGAATAATCATATTGTATTGGAGCAAGTATGATATTTTAAAGCAATCTCATCGATACCTTCATGTAGATAAAAAAAAGTTAAATAATTGTATTAAATAAATAACAGCTAAATTAAGAGATAATAAACATGCAAATGCACTCTAGATAGAAGTGACAAGTGTTCTAACCTGATACACAGCAGATTATTATAGTATTATAGTATTAAAACACAAAGTAACTTGTACTGTGAGTAGTTTATTGACCAAGTATGTTTAAACTTTTACAAGACAGTGTTATCTTTTTAAAATATTTAACCAAAACCAGTATTTTCCCCTAACCTGAACTAAATGATTTAGTTGCCTAAGCTAGGATGCAAACCATGTTCTCGCCAGTCCTGCTCTTTCTACACACTGAATCCACCCAAACCCCAGCCCTACAATTTCTCTGTTGTACAAGTCCACATAACTCAGGCAGTAATTATACTTCCTTTTCTTTCCTTGTAGGTTCTCTTATTTTAGCTGTGTATTGTTTAGTCAGGGTTGGATCTTTATCAAAAGTCAAGGTTGTTTCAGTTTGTGTTCTCTCATGCATTTTCTCCACCTGCTGGAGGCAAACATGGATATCTGTGATATTACTTGTAGGTTTCTGAAGGGATAAGTTTGAGCTTACTTGACGCTGCCATCTAGAAAATCCAAATTTTTGGTATGTATGGATAAAGTTAAAGCAGGAACAAGCAACAACAACCACAAATGTATATCATGGCCTGATAGCACCTTTCAGTCAGAGCAAACACTGCTGAAACACACTTCTCCTACATGTTGGCTTAATGGTTTTACATTTCTGCTGAAAAGAATATATTGACTTTGTTTTGTATTGACTTGAGGTTTTCTTTTTCTTTAAAATTCATTCAGATGTGTTTTTTGGAGGAGCTGCATCTTAAGGCAATTCCACATGGGCTAAACCATTTGCTTGATATTTTTTTCGGCCAGAGTTGGCTCTGATCTTTATCATGGTCATTTCAGTTCAATTCAGAAAAACTCTTTTCTGTTTTAATCTGTCTAGTCTGATATTGTTACGCTTTGCTCTTTGTGTTTCTGGTCTTTTCCTCTCTCTCTCGCTTCTTTGATCCAAGGCAATAGGTGAGTTGAAAGGTTAGCTCATTCTTTGACCATGACTTCTCTAAAATCCTGAACAGAAACCTGAGCACTGCTACAAACTAAAGGAGAGAGGCCAGAGTGAGTGTAGTGTAGTGTGTGTGTGTGTGTGTGTGTGTTCTCCCAGGTGACGGAGCATGGGCGAGAGAGATACTCGTTTGATCCCTGGAACAAAGAGAGAGGGGAGGGCAAAGGAGAGAGCAGCAGAGAGAGACAGCAGGGGAGAGAGAGACACACACACAGGGAAATAGATGAGTGAGAGAGACAGATAGCTAAAGGGTGGAAGAGAGGAAGACAAGAGGGGGAGAGAGAGAGAGACAGGAGGGAGAAAGCGTGAGACAGGGGGTTAGCAGGGATCAACGCTCATGAGAACAGAGCTTTGTTGAAGGGGGTTTGAAGATCACGAGCAGCTTTGTCAAACAGAAGGCAAGGAGAACTGTTGTGTCCAAAAACTGTTCAGTGCATACACACACACCTATAATTGTGACAACTAGCATGAAACATGCAACAGCAAACAGCATATTTTAAAGGGTTTGTGGTTAAAATACATTTTCTCACTTACAGTCATGCCATGTTTTCTTGGATCATCACAGATCTGTCTGTCAGGATTCTTTCAAAGTGTTGGCCACCCCAATACAACTGAGGTGAATGGAATTTTATTTGGTGGTTCTGCACAATAATGATAAATCACATTTAACAATTAAACAGCTACATCTAGTCTCTGAAATAATGTCCCCAATATGCTGAATAATGCACAGACTGAATAGCTTTGACTGGAACTACATTCTAACGATGAAATGGCCCCTAAGAAAACTGTTAACAGCGATGTCAAAATTGGACTGTGCAGAGTAACTGGGACACTGATTCCAGAAAGATATGTTGCTGTGTAATTTTAAATGCTGTGAGCACCACAAACCTAAATCATGGCTGGTTGAAATTACAGTATGTTTATATAAGTTTTTACAACAACAAACATTTTGAGAAAAACCTAACGTGGCCCAAAATACATATTTTATCAGCATAACAAGGAAACATTTCAAATGAATAATGTTGCTAAATGTTCACTGACAATGTATTTATTTGTTTTACCTAAAACATCTGCTTTTAGCAGCTAAAGCATGTTTAACGATTGATCATGTTTTGGTACTCAAAGTAGCTAGGTTAAAATGGATCTTTGTTATATATTGCAGAAATCAACAGTAAATTAAAATAAGAGGCACTGGGAAAAAAGTTTGCCTATGAACATAATACAGGCAGCAATTATGTTTCCCTAAAAACATTTTTGGCAAAACAAATGAGTAGTACACAAACTTTTCAGGAGGCAGCTGAATCCATTCAGCTCCATTGTTTTGGGGTGGGGTCAAACTTCTTGGAGAGGAATATTTCCAAAACCTGGGGAAATAAAACTAAGTGCTTTTTTGTTGGGTGAACCAACCCTTTAAGACAGCTCTGAAAAAACATATTAAAGTCATATTCATAGACCACACTACAATTGTTTACTGCGACTGGACAGTTTCATCAGTAATGCTGTATGCACAGTGCAGTGAACACCTTTAGCTTGCCTATGCAATCAGTCCCCAGAAAACAGCCTACCCTTCACTGATGTCAGAGGAAAAAATGCAAGGCAAATCATTTTACATCCAGTGCGGTCATCAGGACTCCTGATCAGCAGGTAGTGAAAAGTGTTTCGACACGCTGAAATGACTAAAAGGAGTCAGACGCAGGAGAGGAGTAGATGGGAGAAGAAGACAGAGTAGAAAACAGTACAATTTAATTAGTTACTTATGGCGCAGCCTGTCTTGTAAAAGTCAACACACTGTTTTTACAAATGGTTTTGAAATTTATTCTTTCATTTCCAGATACATGAAAACAATGATGTTTTAAATCAAATTAAAATCTAATCTGGTCTCCTTCATACTATACATGTATCCTGTCCAAGGCCACTGCATACATTATAATATGACTGGATCACCTTCATGCGCATATGCACACTATATTATTATGTACACAGCCATGTAACCAGCCCCCTCAGACTCACTGTCCTTCAACCCCCCCATTTCTTCACCTCCACCAAAGACATGTCACTATTGTGTTAAACTGCAGTTTATTAAAATGGTTTTGCATGTTGAAAAAAACTACCTAATGCACATATGTATATATGTCTGTGCTCATATGGAAATAACACTGTTATTCTATACAAATTCTGTGATTGTAGAGGAATATATTTCACACTATGCGATCTTGAAACGTCCTCAGCACAACCTAAACAAGGAAATTCTCGGTGGAAGTGTGTTCAGGTGCCCTTTAGCAAATGCATTTTGCTTCTGGAACAGACACTTGTATCGTGAAGCTTGTAATTTTGAATGTGTGTACTGAAAAAGTGCACACATACTCGGTCAAAACAAGGATAAATAAACAGTTATCGTTCCAAAAAATCCAAAAAGTGTGTTTAAAAATGTACTGTTACAAAATGTATACCACATGATTTTCATACACGAGTGATCGCATCCCCCATCATGCCTCACTTCTCCTGACATACTCCTGTATATTGTAAACGGCTTTCATCAAAAGCGCCTTAAAATACCAGGAAAGCATACTGTACATCTTTGTGTGTGCATGTGCCTGGTGGGAATTGAATCAAATATATAAAACATGTTTTTATAAAATCCAGTTTAACACAGAGCGACTATCAACCCAACCCCCACATCCCCACCCACATTTACCTTTTTATTCTCTTCCCCTACACAAAGATTTTTATTATGATCCTCAAAACATGCCCAAGAGACATGTGAGTCACTCAGAGAAGTCGGCCCTAAAAATACTAATCTATCCAATTGAAGACAATCAAAATTAAAATAGATAAAATAAAATAGATTTTTGTTTTATACTACCACAGCCGATCTCCAATTTGAACCACCACTCATCCATATCCCTAGGACTCTGAATAGGAATCAGCTGGTATAGAAAAATGTGTTTGAAAACCTGTTACTTCTTGGGTGTCAGAGGTCAACATTTTTTATTACTTTGCTGATGTGAATTATTCAGTTCAATCCAAAGAGTTATAGTCAGTGACTAGATAGTTTGTTCATGTTTCTGTTTATAAGCTAAAAGAATGCATCACCCATCAAACACACCGGTAAGCAATTAAAACAACAACAACATTGATAATGATGTAATGACTGGTCTTGGATTACATACTGTAAATTCAGTCTGTGGCTTGTTCAAACTCCTATGTTCAGCTCAGCACAAAAGATCCTCTGCACAGCTTTGTTTTGCCGCTGAAATCATAAACAAGACTGAGGGCAAAACTAATTAATACAATAACAATAAGACTTGATTCACAAAAGATCAACAAGTAGTCACCATAGGAGGTACAGCACAATAATTAATCGAGCGAACATATAAATAGAGTCGACAAGAGCAAAAGGAAAACAAACGGTTAATGAACAAGTAATTAGAATTATTAGAAACACATTAGCCTCAAACAGCTAGTATAGTAGTTAGCTTGGTTAGCATTCAACTGATCGCAAGAAGAAATAAAGTAACATCTCAAAATTATAACAACAATCACTAAACAGTGATTGCGACAATGTCAGTTTAACTGCTATATATCTGTGCTTGTAGATGCTACTGGCAACAAAACACCCAACTAGATCCAACTGCTGGTGGCAGAATATAAGCGCTATAATGTTTGCAACCTCCCATCTGCTACAAAGTTATGGCGTATTGATTACTTCTCTTTTTCCCTCCAGAAAATTCCATACTGTACTTAGCACAACCTGTGTTTATGTTTACCTGACAAGGACCTCTAGTGGACATGTGAATCACAACTTTTGTGTGCCAGAAGCAAATGTGGGAGTATCATGATGCTGTTATAACGCTACAAAGCGTTGAAGGAAAGACGTTGGATGGATGGGTTAACAAAGTGTGTGACTCTGACACTCTGACACATGGCCAGACTCACAATAAACCTCAACTAATGTATTGCAGTGGCAGATCAGAAAACAGTCTTATAAAGAATTTCTGTAATTGCCATTTGTAACATCTTTAGAAGGCACTGACAAACAATCATATGGGTCATTCTGGAGGGTATCGAAACAAAATATTCTATCCATGAAAGGTTAAAATCAAGGCCAACTGGACTTGGATCTTCAACCAAGTCCAGTAGCCTTTGATTTGAACCTTCCTTGGATAACTATGACCTGGATGACTGAGAATCTTCACAGACATCTACATATTCTGTTGATTAGTTTGGAGTAATAATAATAATAATAATCCTTATTTGTAGAGCACTTTTCAAAAACAAGTTACAAAGTGCTTTAACAAGTGTAAAGAATAATACAAAAAAACAAGATAAGAGCATGAAAACATTGAAAAGACTAAAATACAGATTAATATAGAATTAGTAAAATACAATAAAATAAAAGGGATAAAATAAAGTAAAATAAGATCGGGAAAGGCTCTCCTATAAAAGTATGTTTTAAGAAGGGACTTAAAAGAGTTCACTGACTCAGCCGACCTGATTTCCTCGGGCAGGCTGTTCCAGAGCCTCGGGGCCCTGACAGCAAACGCTCTGTCCCCTTTAGTTTTCAGTCGAGACTCTGGAACAGACAACAGACCTCTGCCCGAGGATCTCAAGGTACGTGCTGGTGCGTATGGGACTAAAAGTTCAGAAATATAACAAGGCGAGAGGCCATGAAGAGCTTTAAAAGTGATCAATAGAATTTTAAAGTCAATTCTAAAACATACTGGGAGCCAGTGTAATGAAGCTAAAATAGGAGCAATGTGGTCATATTTCTTTGTTCTGGTTAAAAGCCTGGCAGCTGAGTTCTGGACAGTCTGGAGTCAATCAATAGATTTTTGG
>NC_060152.1:16701289-16708336 GCF_021292245.1 Micropterus dolomieu
CATCTGTGGTCAGATATGGTCATGTCCACCAATTCCACAGAGGAAATGCTGACACCCAGGGTAAAAACCAAGTCCAGTGTATGACCACGGTTATGTGTTTGCCCTTTGACATGTTGTTTAAAGTTAAAAGAAGTGGCCATATTTAAAAAGTTAGTTGCATTAACATTGTTGGGGTCATCAACATGAATATTAAAATCGCCACAAAGAACAATTCTGTCATAATTTAAAACCAGAGTAGATAAAAATTCAGGAAGTTCTGATAAAAATCCTCCAGGCGGTTTTGGGGGGCGATAAATTATAACAAATATGATAGGTTGCAGCCCTCCAACTTTAAGAGTGAGAACTTCAAAGGAGTTAAATTCATCACAGCATACTTGATGACATTTTAAATTTTTCCTATACACGCTCACTAGCCCACCACCACGACCACTGACCCTCGGTTGACTAAAACAATCATACTGAGGCGGACATAGTTCAGCTAGCTGGCTATAGTCATTCATTTGCAACCAGGATTCAGTTAAAAACATAAAATCTAGATTTGCAGACAAGATAAAATCATTTAAGATAAAAGTCTTACTTGAATGTGATCTCACATTGAAGAGAGCCATTTTAAATGAGTTTGTTCTGGGTGCTGGAGTTGGTGCAGTTGTCCTAATCCTTAAGAGATTGCTATTATTTCTGTGTGGGATGTGCACATTTCGGTTTACTGGTCTATGCGTGATGATGACAGGAATAGAAGTCTTTGGAACAGCGCTGGGAGCAGACGGCTTTACATGCCAGCAGGTGGAGACAGTTGTTTGTGGCAGTGAGGCAGAGATCTGTTCAGTGAGCGGTGGTGTGTCCAGGTGTGCTGCATGAATGATTAGTCATTCACGTAAGTCATGTGTGGACCGCACCACATGCTATATGTGCTCAGCTAACATTTCTGAGGCCCGTTTGTTTGGGTGAAGTCCTTCTGTCTTAAAAACAGACATTCTTTGCCAGAAAATATTAAAATTATCCACATAACACACACGATGAGCCCTGCAGGCGGACTGGAGCCAGTCGTGGAGGCCAAGGAGTCTACTGAAGCGGCCAGCACCGCGACCAACTGTGGGAATGGGACCAGAGATAAAAACGGACTTTCCACACTGCTTTAAAAAGTTAAAAAGACGGTTAAAATCTGATTTTGTCAGTTCAGACTGCTGAAGAGCTGTGTCATTTGTTCCGACATGGACTATCACTCCTGTGATGGAGGACGGGAGCGATGGCATCAGGTCCTGAAGTTTTTTAAAATGTCAGCCGTGGTGGCACCGGGGAAGCAGTGAGTGGTAGCGTTAAAGAAACGGATGTTTCTGGTTATGGAGTCACCAATTATTAGTGTGGTTGGGGAGAAAAGAGGACGAGGAGATGCAGGTTGTGGGGTTCCAGAGCAGGACTGAGCAGAATCTGCTTCAACACTGCGTGCGGACTGAGGATGGAGTGTGTGAGCTGCCGAGTGTTGTGTTGGAGTAACAGTAACACACCTGAGAGAAGGGCTACCCGACGGTGCAGGGTAGAGACTGCCTCCGGAGCGTCTGAGCACAGCCTCCTTCAGGATCCTATGGCGGGAAGCGGAGGTTTTTGACCGGGATGACGGCCGCCGATCAGGCCCAGCGGCAGACCGGCGGCCCAGCGCGGGAGATGTAGCCGGTGGAGGAGATGCAACAGTGTCGGCAGGCACTGTGCGCCGAAAGAGATCCGTATCAGGGAGACTCGAAGCCGCAGGTGCATCAGCTGGTTGGACCGGAGTGTCGTTAGACAAGGCTATATAGCGGTTGGAGAGGCCGATGTGTGGAGGAGAGGCAGCCCCATCCGAGCCTCTCTTAAAGCCACGGACCACCACTTCAGCCAAGGTTGACTGATGCTTTGGAGTCGAGCAGGATGAAAGCCTCGGAAGGCTAGAGGGGTCCATAAACACAGTGTCCTGGATGTCCTGAAGCCACATCCATAAAGCCAGTCAGCAGGGAATCTTTCTCTTTGAGTTCCTCTGAAAGTCGTCGGATGTCTTCCATAAGGTCAGCAATCTTCTTGTTCGCTTTCTTAAGGAGTGTGCAGTCCTCATGGGGCAGAGTTATATAGGCTAGCATAGTCACCAGAGCTTTGTTGTGATCAGTAGCGTTGATCGCGTTTTTACGGTCATCTATCTTAAAATCCATGTCGGATGACTAAAATCCTTAACCCACGTAAAACTTAAGTTAAAAACTTGAGTTAAATAAAAAGGATATAAGAAATGTAACGAAAAAGAGTGGATTAAAACTGGATAAGAGTCCGGTTTAAGACGGAGCTTCCGACAGGTAGCTACAGACGCCAACGCATGCGCAGAGTGCAGATTACGTCAGCAATAGTACTTGTTGGCACTAATCTAATGATTTTGTCAGTGTCACTGATGATTCTATACAACCATCTTTTGGATTTGGTGTTAAATATTCACCTGTTCATTTAGTGAACAGCTCTGATAAACAACCTAGGACAAATGTGTGCTTTACCACTGATTATGTATTTGAAAAGTGTTTGAAAAGCAGGACAGGGAAGAAGAAGAGTTTTGCTAATTTCCCTCTGTTTTCTCTTCCTCCATCGTTGAACAAGACAGTGTTGAATCTAAGCTGGTAGTCTCTCTCTCCCCCTCTGTCTCTCTGTCAAACAAGAGCAGTAGAGAGTGCTGACTATGAGCTGGTAGCATGGTGAGTCAGCCAGCAGCTTTACATTTAACACATGCCAACGCTAGCAGGACTGAAAGGAACGCAGTGGGGGTGCTTTCTCTCCCTCTGTCTTGGTCTTAGTCTGTGGCTCTCTTCCTGTTCCTCTCTCTTCCTCTTTGGTGATTTCTCTCTTCTCTTTCCTTTCCATCTCTCTTTCCACCATCTTCTCCCTATTGCCACCCATTACCTATTGTCTGCCCCCCACCACTACTCTCTATTTTTGCCCTCCCCCTCTCTCTCCCATCCTTCTACATCTCCCTCCCTCTTTCTCTCTCTCTGTAGTCTCCCAGTGGTCTTGCTGAGGGGCATATGCTGTTGCAGGGAGAAGGGGATGTCAGCTTGGATTTCAACTCTGTCACAACAGGGAAACACACACACACACACACACACACACACACACACACACACACAGGTATACAGGCACAGGAAGCAAATGGCCACTTATGAAATGTGCTACATTTCTGTCTTTCACACACACACACACACACACACAATCAAATGGCCACTTGTACAGTATGTGGGCACAGACACACACATGCGATGAAAAGAGTCTCACCAGGGTAGAAAACAGTGCTTGTCTGCCTGACAGGAAGAGAATAGCCCTGTCTAAGGAGGAAAGAGAGGAGAGGAGAGGAGAGAAGAGAAGAGAAGAGGCAAGTGTTGGAGGAGGACCAGAGCCAAAGACAGAAAGTTTGAGGAAAGTGGATGGGGAGGAGAGTCAGAAAGGGAGAGAAGAAAAAAACAGAGGGGTTAAAAGAGAAAATAATAGAGAAGAAAAAAAGACAATGCATGTATTGGGTGACACCCAATGGCTGCAGTACTTTATGTATGGAAACTAGATCGCACCAATTAATAGCAAACATCTCTTTTTCACAGCCTTTTTCTGCCAGTGTGTTCCTTTGTTTACTTCCCTTACCCATAGTTGAGCCCCCCCACTCTCTCTCAGCTCCTGATATGGTATCAATGACCTTAGCTCAGTGCATCATGGTCACACTGGTCTGAACAGAATCCCATTACTGACACCCTTCATGTGTAACATTACTGCACTGTGTTGGTGTGTGTTTGTATGCCTGTATACATGCGTGACATTGCCCTTTCCATAGCAACAACAATATTATTGGTGGTGCGTAGCAGACAGATACACACATAAGCACACTAGGACACTAACCCACACATATACACAGGCAGACACAGTCAGTGTTGAATACAAAACACATAGCGGCATGGTCTTAGTGACAGAATTGGTACAACACACACACACACACACACACACACACACACACAAACTTCCCAGAATTATTCCATTCTTATTATTATAGCTCCCTCCTCCAAAGTTATTAATCCCACACACAGGGGTTTTTGAAACATTTCCGTCTGGGAACCAAGCTCATTAAAACAGTGCTCATGTGGGTACCGACCAGAAAAAAAGCCTTCTTAAACGATATGCGTCTTGACGCTTAGTTTAAATTAGCAAATAACTCGTAACTCATATCACACATGAGGCTTTTAAACTCCACCACAGTTTAAATGTTTAAATAACATCATTTTCAATAGATAAACATATTTGATGTAGATGACGAGCATCTGCCCAACTGCCAGACTGGAGGAGCACTTTTACGTTTGAAGAATGGCGTTTCAAAGGTAAGAAAATGATCTAACTAAATGAATTAACTACCAGGAATGTGTCTTTCTATATCTTGAGCTGCCTTTAGGTTCATGGTAACACACAAAGGCTCCCATATGGCCCATGAAGGCCAATACTTTAGATTAGAGTTGACTTTAACGGAAGAATGGCTTTGATTTTATAAGCTGCTGTTGAAATTGCTGCATCAGCCCTATTGACACCATATGGTTTGAATTTGGAAGGATGGAACAGGCAGCCATTATGCTATGAGTATAGTTTAGGTTTAGGAAAGCAAATGTGTAAATAGTATGCATAAGATCTGAACACTTTGGCAATATCATGCACAGTAAAACAATACACTGTGATTATGTTTCTCTTTAGACTAGGCTTTGGTCAATTGTTCAACGAAATTGGAAAGCATCCACAAACAAATATGTTAATAACAGTAAATTTGGACAAATACTTCCATAAATGTGCAGAATACCGCAAAAAAAAACACCTCATGGGTCACACTCAAAGCTCCTTATCTGACCATATATTTTGTTACAGCATACAGATCCAATATGGTGACTGTCAAATTCAACAAGGTTGGCTGATTTTTCTGCGAATTATTCTCAATGATTAATGGTCTTATTACTACAGCTGCCCCTCCCTCCTCCTCAAACACACACAAGAGAGATACAAGTGTATGATTAAGGGGTGGAAATGAGAGGAAAGAGGAGCAGTGCAGAAAATAGAGGGAGACAGAAGATGGAAAAGCAGAAAGAGGAGACGGGGAGTGGCTGACAAAACTAACGACATAAAACTGCTCTCACAGTGGATGTGGGAATCCTTGATTGATGCCTTTTCTTTCCATATTACAGCAGCTCAGGGGTGTTTTAATTTTTATACCAAATAAACAAGAAACAAGCTTTTCACCTTAAACGTGCTGTTTCCTGTTTGGCAGCAGCAGCATGAACTTTGGCTACAAGCCATTCAAATTGTCTAATTGTGTTTCTCCACCTTTTAAATACTTAAAAACATTCTCAGTTCATTTACAGTTTCTTTGTCAAATATTCTCATTCTCAGGGTTGGAGAGTAAGGGTGTTACAGGATACAACAATAAAGTAACTGTATTCCGTTACAGTCCAGAAAAAAAGATGTAATCAGATTACAGGTGCATTTTGTAAAAATGGGGATTACACATAGAGATTACTTTAAACACAAAGTTTCCATGAAACGGAAAGCAGACTGCTATTTGCTATTTATGTCTTTCCTGTAAAAATATACAGGGAGGGATTTGTCGCAGATATTGATTGGCGTGTAGCCAGTAGTTGAACGTGGTTACGCCCCCTCCCCATCATGCAGACTCTGTGCAGACTGATTCCAGTTTCTAAACTCAGCAAAAAAAGAAACGTCCCTTTTTCAGGACTGTGTATTTCAACAATAATGTTATAAAAATCCAAACAACTTTACAGATCTTCATTGTAAAGGGTTTAAACAATGTTTTCCATGCATGTTCAATTTACCATAATCAATTAATTAACATGCACCTGTGGAATGGTCATTAAGACCTTAACAGCTTACAGAGAGTAGGCACTTAAGGTCACAGTTCTAAAAACGCAGGACACTAAAGAGACTTGTCTACCGACTGTGAAAAACACCCAAAGAAAGATGCCCAGGGTCCCTGCTCATCTGCGTGAACGTGCATTAGGCACGCTGCAGGGAAGCATGAGGACTGCTGATGTGGCCAGGGCAATAAATTGCCATGTCCACACTGTGAGACGCCTACGACAGCGCTACAGGGAGACAGGAAGGACAGCTGATCATCCTCGCAGTGGAAGACCACGTGTAACAACACCTGCACAGGATCGGTATATCCGAATATCACACCTGCGTGACAGGTACAGGATGGCCACAACAACTGCCCGAGTCACACCAGGAACACACAATCCCTCCATCAGTGCTCAGACTGTCCGCAATAGGCTGAGAGAGGCTGGACTGAGGGCTTGTAGGCCTGTTGTAAGGCAGGTCCTTACCAGACATCACCAGCACCAACGCCTATGCTATGGGCACAAACCCACCTTCGCTGGACCAGACAGGAATGGCAAAAAGTGCTCTTCACTGATGAGTCACGGTTTTGTCTCACCAGGGGTGATGGACGGATTCGTGTTTATCGTCGAAGGAATGAGCGTTACACCGAGGCCTGTACTCTGGAGCGGGATCGATTTGGAGGTGGGGGGTCCGTCATGGTCCGGGGCGGTATATCACATCACCATCGGACTGAGCTTGTTGTCATTGCAGGCAATCTCAATGCCTTGCGGTACAGGGAAGACATCCTCCTCCCTCATGTGGTACCCTTTATGCATGCTCATCCGGAGATGATCCTCCAGCAGGACAATGCCACCAGCCATACTGCTCGTTCTGTGCGTGAGTTTCTGCATGACAGCAATGTCAGTGTTCTGCCATGGCCAGCGAAGAGCCCGGATCTCAATCCCATTGAGCACGTCTGGGACCTGTTGGATCGCAGGGTGAGGGCTAGGGCCATTCCCCCCAGAAATGTCCAGGAACTTGCAAGTGCCTTGGTGGAAGAGTGGGGTAACATCTCACAGCAAGAACTGACAAATCTGGTCCAGTCCATGAGGAGGAGATGCACTGCAGTACTTCAAGCAGCTGGTGGCCACACCAGATACTGACTGGCACTTTTGATTTTGAGCCTCCCTT
>NC_060152.1:16708436-16721237 GCF_021292245.1 Micropterus dolomieu
ATCTCAATCCCATTGAGCACGTCTGGGACCTGTTGGATCGCAGGGTGAGGGCTAGGGCCATTCCCCCCAGAAATGTCCAGGAACTTGCAAGTGCCTTGGTGGAAGAGTGGGGTAACATCTCACAGCAAGAACTGACAAATCTGGTCCAGTCCATGAGGAGGAGATGCACTGCAGTACTTCAAGCAGCTGGTGGCCACACCAGATACTGACTGGCACTTTTGATTTTGAGCCTCCCTTCATTCAGGGACAGATTATTCTCTTTCTGTTAGTCACATGTCTGTGAAACATTTTTCGTTTATGTCTTATGGTGTTGACTCTTTTAGTGTTCATACAAATATTTACACACATTAAGTTTACTGAAAGAAAAAACAGTTGAAAGTCAGAGGACGTTTCTTTTTTTGCTGAGTTTATTTCATATAGGCTTCACCCTCTAAGGCTATCGCTATTGGGTTTACCCCTTCCGCGCGCCTGCACAGCACTGAGAATTTCAGTCTACGCCCACCCACAGCGTGGGCCTCTCCTACGTAGGCACCATTTATATATATATATACTCTTAAAACAAATTCAGGGGACCTTTATTACTTAAATGCATACTATAAGTCATTACTTAAATATATATGTTGTTGTGAAATAAAAAACTTTTTACTTTTAATTGTTATTTTATTTGAACATGGATGACACACAAATTATGCCTATTGATTCAATATACTATCATGACTTCTCAGCGTTTAACATTTTCAGTTAATCAAAAAATTCTTTAATTTTAAGTTCTGTTAATGTAAAAATACAATTTGATGACATGTAAACGGCTCACAGTTTCCCTCTCCTTTATGTGCGGGCATGTTCAAGGCCAGACGAGTGACCACAGGGCCACAGCTGAAACTCATTCAAGTGTAACATGGTGAATGGTAAGTAATTTTATGTTTAATTACACATATTTGCATTCGCTCAGGATTCTGTTGGTGATAGCCTACACTGTAAACCTGAACACACTGCTTACTCAAAAGACTTATGAGTTCAGCAATCAAAACCAGCTACTAAGTACACCACACACTAAACAACCAAGTCTTCTTAACGAGTTATGTTGTTTTAATTATGTGTGTATCATCGTTTTTGAGTGATGGATTTCTAAATCAAACCCTCCGAGTGTTGAGACGCACGCTGACGTGTGACGTCATTTACGGCCAAACGGGACTGTTTTCAGAAAATTCAAGATGGCTACCAGATGCGAGGGAGACGATTTTGCAAGTAACGGAGCAAAACTGTTAATAACCTATTTAACAAAAGTCGAGAGAACCAGTATTTATTCGCAGCGCTGTGAAAGAAATGTTTTTGTGTTCTTTAACTTCTATTTTACAACCGTGTGTGCTCTGGAAGGACCGCTTCAGGATGTAGAGGCAGTTTGGCGCATTACTTTTATGCTAACGTTAACGGACATTAGCTCCAAAGTAACGTAATGTTGTGACTGAAGCCTTCGCCTGACAGTCGGCAAAGAATGCGCTTTGGCCCAGTGAGTAAAAAAGTTTATCACGTTTCGGCTCTGTTGTCAAGCGCAGTTACGTTTACAGAAAGGCTAACGTTAATTAGAAGCAAGCTGGCTGACATTGAGGTAACTTTAAATTTGCACTGTTGTGAACTGCTGTCACTGTCAGGTAACTCACGTTAATTAACATTATATTGTGGAGACAGTCAACCTCTGCGTTTGTTTATAAGCTTTTCCTGAAATAGTGTTGATGCATGGCTAAAAGATTCATTTTATTAGCTGTAAACCTAATGATTCTTCTTAGCCCTTCTATTGCAGAGACTAGTTACCTCGTCTGAAGTGGCTGTAACGTTAATATGTATTTGAAAAAAGTATTTTTCCACTGTGGTAATGAAACCTTTTAACTGATGAAGAATGCTCAGTTTTCATTGAAACTATTTTATCATTTGTTCATTTTGGAAGATGTTTGTGGTAACGTTATGTTGACATGAGTTGCATTATCACACAAAAAGTTTGTGTTATTTAGCATCGTCTCAGATATTTAAACTAGATGTAACGAATAAACTGGAAACTTACTCTTAGAGACTAAATACATTTCTCACAACATTAAACTGTGCCAGTATCACATGTTTGTGAAAAGTGTTTACATGGCCATTATTTTGTAAACTAATAAAAAGTTGGTGTTCATATATTTTGTGCCCATTAAGGGCTATAGAGGGTGCTGCTGAAGGGATTTCATCATGTCCATAATCACCTGACTTGCGAAAGCAGCTCTTGTATCGGTGAGTAAGTGAAATGATAAAATATAGTATTTTAAAAAATCTGCAAATGATGATGTTCTTGTTGACTGGACTAATAGGAATTCTTCATGTTTTACCTGCTCCTGCAGGATGAAATATTGAGTGACACTACAGCTATCCAAGGTATGTTTTCAATTTGCACATCTCTGCATAAGAGTTAGTGTATTTCATTTGAATTATTCAAGATTATGTAGACTTGATGCATTTTATACTGCATAGATTTGAAAGACTTGAGTTAAGGTATTTAAAGGAACATACGGGCATCATTTGAACTTACTAGGATGCTTCCTTATTAAACGAAAATTCCCTTAGTGGTAACAACATTAATCTACATACATTTATGTGTTTGAATGTCTGCAGGTGTTTTCTGAGTTCCATCGTCATCATGACTAATGTTGAACCTATGGAGCCAATTCAACTGTGAGCTTGACAACACAGTTGATTGTCCTGTCCAGGTGGAGGGCTAGGATTTATGACCTCCAGGTGAGTGTAAGATTAATTTTGCCATAGCCACAATGTAGATCACAAAATGTGTGGTCATTACAGATTAGGACATCTCTGCAATACAGTTATTCTGAATTTGTGATGATTATGATGACATCTACTTTCAATGGTCATTTCACATTTGCACAGTTGTGTCATTTTGTTTTGCTTTGTTTTCCAGTACATGATCACTTTAAAAGTTATTACAAGCCTATTTTAAATGGCTATTCTTAGGCTGCACTGAACACATAATACAAATCAGAGAATCCTCACTTTATTTTTTACTTGTCCAAGAGACCAATGCCATCGATGATTGACCCCTGTAGGGTCTACTAACAGTGCAGAGGAACAGACAGAGAGAGATGTAGTGTAGGCCTCCTCCACATGCAGATCCATCCAAAAGTTGTTAACATGGAATCTGGGCCAAAGAGGTTCAAAACACAGGCAGTGTTTGGCTATAAAACTTACTGCTGACAAACCACGTGTAAGTGTTTGTCCCTGTATGATACAGCTAGAGAAAATCAGAAAGAGGTGGTGTGAGCTGTTGTTTGTGTGCAGGGTTGAGGGTTGAAGTGTGGGTGCTGGTGCGAATATCAAAATCACCAAATCTAAAACCGAAAACCTACCGAGTGAATAACTAGAATACTGGGGTCCAGCCCTACTGCACTGGCTTCCAAATATCTTTTGTCATGTTGTAAGTCTTGTCTTATACGTAGTTGCAGCTGGATGGATTTAATATTGTTATTGCTGTTGCTAATAATAGTATTGTTATTCTTTTACAATTACATTGGTATAACTGTTAAACTATATGCCTTAATGTACTGAAAAAACATTTGTATAATGATAATTATTTTGATTATCAATCTAGAAACAACATGATGTACACATGAGATGCATTCTGCCCTCCCAGTGGACCTGCGAGAGGATGACTGATTTCTTCAAGACCCGCAATGTAAATCCTCAGTATACTCGCACACAATGTCAATATCAATGAAATGTACTATGGCAAACCAACTTTGCCTCTTCCAGCATTTGACAGACTGCCCGACTTCACTCCGTAAAAAACTTGGTAGCCTATTACATTACAAATTGCCGTGGATATTTTAAGTATTTTAAGTAATTTTAAGCAAGACCAGGTAAAGCAGCAGTCAACACACAGGGTGCAGATGTTGTTTTCGGTTATTTTGAAAGGCTATGTCATTAACAAGCTGACACGCAGCTCACCTGCTGAGGTGATAACGGATCGTGGGTGGAAAAATACGGAAAAAAGACTAGTTCTGTGTCATTTAGGCAACTTTATCAAACATACTGCTGATGGAGAAAGTGGAGTAGACGGAGGGAGAGAAACAGAGAGAGGCGGGACAAGCCGGTGTGTTTGCAGTGAGAGACCAGAGGTGTAGGTCTGTGTGAATGTGGGGAGAGGAGAAGTCAAAGGGAGGTGCAAAGCGGGTATATTTAAAAATTATAATAATATTCGTGGGGATTAAAAACTGCTCTCACAGGGTAGTATAATGTGAAAAATTAAGACTAAGATTACAATTACGATGCCGGGTCAACATTGTGATGTCTGTCAGTCATCGTCTCGGTCCAACCCTAATTCATACATTTTTTTTCTTCTTCTAGTCTATCTCAATAAAATGCTAAAATGTGATTTGTACAATAAGAGTTATTGGTGCTTTCAGTTTGTGGGGGGCACCGATGAAGCAGTGCATGATATGCAACCTGTCTTTTAAAATTATCCTCATAATTGGATTGTTTGTATTTTGCAGTGTAAAGATGAACCAGATATTGCTGACACGCCTGTGGCTCTCCTCACTGTGGTCACTGACGACGCCCCTGCTGAGATCCACTTCAACCCTGAGAGTGTTTCTGTTGTAGAGGAAGAGGAAATTGTGAGTGACTATCCAAAGAAACTAATTTACACATTCACCTTTTTTCAGAAAATAATAATGTCTTGATGATAGCAAACCACTGAAGCTGTGCCTAAAAGTACTTGTTGAAAGAAGTTTGAATTTACTCATGTACATAAACGGTTTGTTTCTGTGAAATATAGAACAGTTACAATATTTGATAATGATTGTTCAATAAAGAAAACTTTACTTGTGATAATGGAGTTGTAGTTGTATCTATGAGAATTACTGAGCATCCGGGTTAACATCAGGTTAAAAGATGGTCCAAAGTGTGTCTTTGCAATTGCTAATTTGTTTTTTGTATGTTTTTTCTTTTTAATTAGATGTTTTTCTTTCTTTCAAATGTTGTTTATGTTTCAATCTGTTCTAAAAAGACGTGGGAAATAGGCAAAAATATTGAGTTAGTAGTAATTGAAAATATTGAACAAGATTTAGAGTTGCATTAACTATAAATATTTGAATTATTTTAATCAGTAATTTTATCTAAAAGTAATCAAAAAGTATATGTAACCCAAACTCCAAATATTTAAGTTCTGGAAACTTAATTTTAGCCTTAATGTTTTTTACTGTGTACTGTAACCGAATACCGAAATCTGGAAGTCCTTACTCTGAAATTTGAGCAGTGTTGATAGTACAGTCTGTGTGCCGAGGTAAAGTTAGCTAGCAGCTGTAGCCTGTCACCGATTGAGTGGGCCTAAATCCGGGAATAATAGGTTGCCAGGTAGCCAGGGAAAACATCTTGGCAAGCTAACTTAATATGGGATTACCCATTAGCCACCGCTCCGGTTAGCATGTAGACTAGCTACGTTTATATTAGCCAGTTAGCCAGAGAGAGAGATCAACTTAATTATTAAATTCATGTTAAGGGCCGCCTCCACTCAGTCCTCTTACTCCTCTAAGTGGTCGGCTTTCCAACGCTGGTGCCTGGAACAGGGGACGGACCTGGTCGCCTGTCCGCTGCCAGCGGTGCTTTCGTTCCTCCAGTAGCTCATGGACTCTGTTCCCCCACCCCCTGTTGAAGCATTTCCTTAGGCGGGTGCGGAGGTCCTCTTCCCGGTGCGAGCACTGTCCTGTTATGTGGTGTGCACGGCCATGTGGCGCCGTTCGCAGCATCTGTTTGTGCACTACAGGTAGTGGTCCAAGGGACTTCCCCTGTCGGTGCAGCGCCTGTCTCACTGGCAATGTGCAATGCCATTTCCCAGGCTTACATGTCTGCCAGTGAATCTCCCTCGGATGGCATCAGAGCGCACTCCATGAGAGGCATCTCCTCCTCAGTGGCGTTGCACGGTGGGATGACCATTGTTGCTCGCGCGCACGCCGACACCACTGCCGCGGTCAGCAGGCGACTGGGTGGCTCATTATGGCTCTGGGCAGGTGAGTTGTGCTTGGTGGTACCGTATGGGCCAGTGAGGCATTGACTCATCCTGCTTTGTCTCTAACCCAATAGCGATAGCCTTAGAGGGCGAAGCCTATACGAAATAGAACGGGGGGTTACGTACTGTAACCCAGATTCTATGAGTATAGGCGCAGCCCTCTAAGTTGAAGGCCTCACTGGACCTTGGTTCTCAGTGCTGAAGAAAAGGCATTTGGGAGCCGATGGCTGGGTCTCACCATTGTATATAATCAAGGTGCGGATGTAGGAGAGGCCCACGCTGTGGGTGGGTGTAGACTAAAATTCTCAGTGCCGCGCAGGCGCACGGAAGGGGTTAGCCCAATAGCGATAGCCTTAGAGGGCTGCGCCTATACTCATAGAATCCGGGTTACAGAACATAAGCCCTGTTCCAGTGAGTGAACACGGCAGCTGGACCCGAGCACAGACTCCAGTAGTTGCAGGCTAACTGAGCTAATTAGATATTGGCAGGTAGTTAGCAGCAGTTAGCTGACTTGCTACAGCAACATGTAAAGCTACGTATGTGTCCATTGGGGAAACTCGTAAATCACAAAGTTGAGGCAGAGCAGCCGGGAAACATCTGAGAGGAAAAACAAATATATTTTCTATCAAATATGATCCTGTTTCAGCAAAATCAGTGAATAAAGGTGTGCTTTCATTCAGTAATCAGTGGTACCCAGTCCCAGAAACACTATTTTTCAGCAGCATCATGAAAATAAAAAAAAATTTTCATTGGACACTAAATTAATACAGGCACAGTGCAGGGTGATTCATCAACATTTTAAAATCGTTTTTCAGGAAATGACACACTTTTGGTCATTGATGGTCCAGATCCAGATCCTGCCATGACTTATGGGCCTAGTGCAAGGCATCATATAAAAACATTTAGGCCTAAACATCGATTTTGATTTCATGAGAATGGGATATTGTATAATTGTATGTTTCTGTAAAAATACACAATGCATTCTCATCTCAATGTGTCATAACTGACGCTTTCAGACAGGGTGACAAAGCGTAAGGATTCGAGGGAGGCTAACCCTACCTGTTAGCATGTGCGCGGGTTAGCCGGTCGACATGGATAAAGTGAGAATGGGCTCAAATACACTGAGCATCTTTGATATTCTCTTGTCTTTATTTGTGGTTCTGGTATTGAAGTAATCCAAAAGTAACTAAAAGTAATCAGGTTACATTACTTTTATTTTCTAGTACTTGGATTATGTTACTGATTAAATTTTTTTAACAACTAATTAGTAACTGTACTGGATTACATTTTTAACGTAACCCTCCGAACCCTGCTCATTCTCAAGGACTTTTAAAATAAACTATTTAAGCAAGAAAAGGGCTACAATTCTTGTCTACAAGTTATTCTGTTTGCCTGCATGGACTTGTTAAAGTTGTACTGAACATGTACAGACATTCAAGGCCGTTCACAGGCAGACTTGGATGACCTGCAAGCCACCAAACCATGCAGCACTGAAAAACTCCAAGTTATCTCAAACAGCTTTGCTGATTACCAAACTTCCGTTAATAATCTGTCTGCAAAAAATGGATTTATGGAAAATCAGTCAAAAGGAAACGACATGCTGAAAGACAGTGCTAGACTCAAAATCTAAATCTTGGAGCCAGATGGAGATCAAGGCAAAGGAAATATTATTATTATAATAAGAGAATTCCAAAGATCTCATCGAACAGGAAAATATGACAATGCAGGTCATCCCAGATGTATTCCAATTAAATATGAAACATTTAAAAAAGAATAATTAAAATAGGGGCAAACATTTACATAATGCATATTACTGCTGAATTAGCAGTGATAACAACCTTGCAAATGCACCGTTTTCCTTGTTCTTTTGTTTTGGCAGCTGGGGGTTAAATAACTTACAACAACAGACAAGACAAAAATTAAAAAATTAAAAAACAAGTTCTCCGAGCAGAGCCTGGCATTTGGATGCTCTACATATTACAGCATTCAACTGGAAACAGCAGTTATTGATGAATTAAAAAAAGCCAAGTTTAGTGTGTGTGTGTGTGTGTGTGTGTGCGTGCATGAGATGACATGTTCTGTTGTCCGTATCTTTACCTGACATGTTGTTGAAACACCTGTACAGTTTTGCAGAAAATAAACTCAGCTCTGTATTCATGACAGGAATAATGCAAATGTTTACCCCCCCACACTTGTTAAAATGTGTTTTGTGTTGAAGAGGACAACACACGGAAGTTCCACCCATTTGTGCTCCCAAAAGTGGTTCATTTGGGGTAAAATAGAATCTGTTCCTTCTGTTTGCATGGTTTGCTGAGCACAAACTTCCTTGTAATTGGTTTGCTTTTCTCCTAGCAAATGCATTGACCCCTGTTGGAGGGGATTGCCTACTATTAAATGTTGGGAGAGACACTCCCATTTGCATAACAGTTGATCTACAGTTGTTTGAGATCTGTAAATGATGGTTTAGAAGATTAGTTTCCATAATACAATAACCATCAACGTATAAAATGAATATCCACCATGAGTTGTCACACTACAATAAGATACTAAATAGTATTTTCTGCAAGAGTAACTTTTGTTAACTAAAAGGTTTCCTCATCATCACTCTGACCAGTGTAAATCGTTCATATCAAATTTCATCAGTATGAACTCACTGTTTTATGTTCATAACTTTGTGTATTAATCTCTTGTTTAATAACGGTTTAATTTTCATTTCTTATAAAATGATAAAATCTGGTATAATTATGAATAACAAGAAATCAAATCTTATGTCATTGCATACAAAGCCCCTGCTAGGATTTCTGTAATTTGTGAAAACAAGTGCAGAGTAATTGGGAGAAACAATATTCCTGCAGTACTGAACAGATGCACACAGGACAGGCATCAGCAGAGCCGAGGAGCAGACCCACCAGGGCAAAAAAAGTGAAGAACTGGCCTCACCAATGCCAGATTAGAAATCTAAATAATTAGACTAACAACACAAAGTGCACAAACAAGCAACTCTCCCTCTCACTCTCTGTATTACTGCAGCAGTGCAGAACTGAAACAAAATCAAATCCTTTGTCCTCTGGGTTTAATGAGAGTAACCAGTCATGTTTCATTTGAATGTTTTTCTCCCTATATAGGCATACCTTAAAAAAGGTACATCGAATAGTGTAATAACTATCAAGAAACCAGTTCTCTATTTACTATTTTTCAGATTTGGAAACTATTTTGGATTGGACATTTGCAAATATACTTTGCATTGACTATTTGTAAATTCATCCCAGTCACACAGTTGTTCTGTGGTGATTCACGCAGAGGGGCAGGGTAAAGCTCACAAAGGCCAAAGTCATCGCCTCAAGTACAGTTTCTTGAGGAGCAAAGGCTGCTGCTCACATCACTCAAGCTACTGCAGATACACTCTAAAATATCATGTGTGAGACTTGAACAGAGACATGAAGGTGATGTTTCAAAAAAAATACCTTGGGTAGAATAAAATCTTATTACATAGTGTGACACTTTACACTGTAATCACACATATGTGCAAATAAGCATTTTGGTGTTATTGTATGACAGGAACAGTTGCAGTCCAGTTGCTGTCCAATTAACATATACACAAAACAATCTGAATTTCAAAACTTCAAAACTTTTGAGAACCATGGACAGATTGTCAGACGACAGCATGAGCAACAACATCAGTCACTCAAAACAGCTGAAGAATGTCATTCCCTCTTTTCTCTTTCCACCTCTGAAAAACACACAGTAAGACAAAGTTGAGGCAGATAAAATAAAAAGAGAGAATACCTTAGGAGGAAAATTAAATGAGACATTAAAATAAGGATGGAAGGGAGGGATGTATTAGAAAAGGATAACAAAGTAGGAGGCAGCCAGAAAGCGATAGAGGGAAGATTAGAGAGAGAAAGAAGGAGCGGGGTGAGTGAGAGCCAGTGGGAATGCATGGAGAAAGAGATGGTTGTGACTAGAAAGGTGTGATGCAAGTAGCAGGGTGAGTCTCTAATTAGTTTTTTTCAGCTCAAACTTCAATCTCTCAGTGTGACCTTAATAAACAGATGATATAGACACACACACACACACCCATGGCTGCGTGCGCACTCACATTCACACACATGCAGGCTGATGAAAGTGTTACCTCAGCATTTTCCAGCTAAATGTACTCATTAGCCTAGTTGCACATGGCTGCCTGGGAAAACAACAAAGTCAGCTCCAGAAAGCAGAAAGCATTCATCTAAGAGTCTGTCAGAGAGGGAAACAGAGAGCAGAGGTCTCAGCACTACCAGAAACTCATGGCTGCATTATTTTCTCTAAGACTGACTCTATTGTATTGTATACAAAATTAACTACATTTTTATTCAAGAACTTTTCCTCAAAAGCAGTCGCAAATAAGAGTTGTCATAATGAATGATAACCATCAGCTTCAATTAACACTGCAACCAATGCTAACAATTACTAACAATTTTGTTTTTCTTTTTTAAACTGGTGTCTACACTACAAAACAAGCCTTGTTAGGACCATAGACTGTTTAAGTTAGGACCTGGACCTGGACAAACTCTATATGAACAACATAGTAGGGAGATTCATACACTACATACATAAAGCATTTATTTCTCCTTGTAACATTTACCAGTAAAGGATCAATTAAGCTTATTTAACGGTCAGAAGAGATAAAACAAGATTGTATGCAGTTGGGGCCTTGCATGTCTACCTTTCCCAGCACCTACTGCTTTATGGTCAAGTTTAGAAATGCATAGAAATGGACTAGGGGCGAGTGGTGACCCAGAGCGACATGAACCATTGGGGTCATTCAAAACAGAATGCCACAGAGCATAGTGAGACAAGCCAGTGATCAAATGTAAGATGTGGGGAAGAATGATCCAGTCATAGAACAGTGGCTGTCCCATGGATAACGATTTCAGCCTCATATCTATTCATGTATTATATATACAGGATATATGCAGAGTTGCAGGGCTGGAACCTCACATTTGGTGAAAGGTTGGGTATACCCCGGACTGTTCGCCAGCTTGTCACAGGGCTAGCACACAAAGAGACTTTAACACTTATAGAAAGTATAAGACAGTAGAAGGATTCCCATGCAGTTAGTGTGAGAAAATTAAAAAATCCACACAGACATGCCCACACCAGATTCAAACAGGACCTTCTTGCTTTGAGGTGACACTGATAGCCGCTGATCCACCAGGCTGTCTATCTCATCAAAGTTGTCCTAAATGTGTGTCCAACTTGGAAGGCAAAGGAACATGTGCCAAAGAAAAAAAAAAGACAAAACAGTCAGTTGCCACCTGATTGCAGGGCTATACTCAATCTGACAGAGCAAGTAAAGTGTTAACATTTTACAAGTTGGCAGCCTCTCACTTATGGTGTAAAATGTAACAGAGTCAGATCTCTTCACAGGTTCATTGCTGTTTTGAGACTAGAAAATATCTGCTGTAAAAATTCCCCAAGTTGATTTCTCTTACCGGTAACTACCAGGTGGATAGCTGCATTTCCTGCCCCAGGAAAGTACTAACACAAGTGGTTGTTGTCAATCTGCAAAGGCGAGCAGCTCTTTCAAACTATCTTCTCAAGTAATTGAAATACTGGACTGTGTTATACACTCATCCAAGTCAAAAGGCCCTTTTCTGTGGCAGTGGAGGCAAGATGACCATCTGATTCAAAGGCTAAGCTTCTGGCAGAACCTGCTGGATGAGAGGAGTATTTCTGGCTGGTTTTGTGTATATTCCAGTCTCACATTAAGGATCAGGCTCATCAAAAGGGACAGGGGACACTTGTGTCCACACGGGAGAGAGGAAAGAGAAAGAGAGAAAATGTTTGAGAGTACTTTAGTTATGTAGCTTATACATTTTTGTCTCATTTCTTTCTATTCTTGAAGTGACAGTGCAGGAACAGAATTCCTTACCTGAAAATAAATTAGCTCCTCTGAGACTTCTTGCACTTGTATGGCTAAACTAAAGGTTGAGGTAAGGTGAGCAACAAGAGTGTTTCACATTCCACTAGCGGAGGAAGCCTACAAAGACTTAAGGCCAGGATCAAGCCTGCTCTGGGCTCAGATAACAGTTGGAAGTAGTCTTTGAGGAGAATAATCTTCACTGGACAAATCAGGATACAGTGTGGACAGAGTCATTGTTCAGCTTTCAGGAAGCTTTAGGAAGATTAAAGGCACCCTCTACGTGAAAATATATTGTGGAGTGGAACTGCAAAATACAACAACACAAGCAAGCTAGAAAAAAGAGGCAAGGTTTTACTGTATGCCTCTATAATAATAATATAATAATAATAATCCTTATTTGTAGAGCACTTTTCAAAAACAAGTTACAAAGTGCTTTAACAAGTGTAAAGAATAATACAAAAAAAAAGATAAGAGCATGAAAATTTAATATAAAATTAGTAAAATACAATAAAATAAAAGGGATAAAATAAAGTCAAATAAGATCGGGAAAAGCTCTCCTATAAAAGTATGTTTTAAGAAGGGACTTAAAAGAGTTCACTGACTCAGCTGACCTGATTTCCTCGGGCAGGCTGTTCCAGAGCCTCGGGGCCCTGACAGCAAACGCTCTGTCCCCTTTAGTTTTCAGTCGAGACTCTGGAACAGATAGCAGACCTCTGCCCGAGGATCTCAAGGTACGTGCTGGTGCGTATGGGACTAAAAGTTCAGAAATATAACAAGGCGAGAGGCCATGAAGAGCTTTAAAAGTGATCAATAGAATTTTAAAGTCAATTCTAAAACATACTGGGAG
>NC_060152.1:16721337-16731234 GCF_021292245.1 Micropterus dolomieu
ACATGCGGCTATACATGTCATCACTGGTCAGATTTGGCAGGGGTCCAGAGAAAACTACGGTGTCCGACATTGTTTTTGCATATGTACACACCGACTCAACATTAATCTTAGTGACCTCCGATTGGCGTAACCGGGAGTCATTACCGCCGACGTGAATAACAATCTTACTGTATTTACGTTTATCCTTAGCCAGCAGTTTCAAATAAGACTCAATGTCGCCCGCTCTGGCCCCAGGAATGCACTTAACTATGGCCGCTGGCTTCGCTAACTTCACGTTTCTCAAAATGGAGCTGCCAATGATCAGAGTTGGTTTCTCAGCGGGTGTGTTGCTGAGTGGGGAAAATCTGTTAGAAACGTGAACAGGTTGATGGTGCCCCGTGGACTTTGAATGCTTACGACTATTCCTCCTTCGGACAGTCACCCAGCCCCACCTTCCTGGCTGCACAGGGGATACCGGGGGACGGCTACCACAGGCTAACTCAGGCCGTTCCGCACCGACTACTGGGGACTGGCTAGCTACAGTAGCTAAAGACTGATCTACCAAGGTGCGGAGCCGGACTTCTAAATCACTGAGCCTCGCCTCCATGTCTATAAATAAACTACACTTATTACACGTACCATTACCGCTAAAGGAGGCAGAGGAGTAAGTGAACATCTGACACACCGAGCAGGAGAAAGTAGGAGAGAGAGAGGGAGAAGGAGAAGCCATCGCTAGCTGCTAAGCTAAAGTCACTAACGGCTAAGCTAAAGTACTGTAGCGTCAGTTACCAAAACTTTAGAACAACTATGAGATTGAACAGCAGTCACTAAAAGATGGAAAGAAGTGTGAGTGCTTAGGCAAAATTACTGTAAAGAATAAGTGTTTAGCGGACAGTTGGCCGCTGTAATCAAACAAATGTAACTGTTATTTAGCGAGAGCAGCGCAACACGGTACCAACACACAAGCACCGGAAACGGAAATGAGTCGACACGCTTACCGCAATACGTCAGCAGTACGTCAGCCAAGACAATTGAGAACCTGTAGAGCTCTCTTTCTTTCCTCAGCTTCGTCTTTTTTTTTTCGTCTCCATTTCTTTTCCGTTTTTTCCTTTTTTCAGTCCCGCCCCCTCAAAACCCGGGAGACTGCAAAACTGCTTTCTGATTGGCTCTGATTGGATAATGAACAAAACTGACACCAGGCCACCCAATACAAAAGAAAATGACCTCGGAGGTTCAAGGGCTACTCACAACATAGGATATTTGAACACCTCACAAATCATAACTTAATTAATACATATTAATACAAAAATGTATTACACACCAGGGACAATTGAACTGGCCCATATTTCAGGATATACTGTATTTCTATTAGCAGAACACAGAGGAAACAATCTACATATTTAGCGGGGTGCTACATCTAAAAGAAAAAGAAATCTCTAAAAGAAATCTATTTGCGCGTATTATAATCAAATATTTTCCACAATCAAACGTCAATGGTCAAACGGTTGTACCGTTCTAAGTTAAGCATTTGGTAACAGGAAACAATTGTCAGATTATTGGTCAGGATATTTATACATTGACAGCATTTCCAACGATGGTATGTAATACTTATTTCGTCCACTTTGGGGAGCTCAGGTTACATGAGGAAAGCTTAGATTAATCCAAGACCATCTCTCCTTAGGAACTGGGGAATTTAGTTATTCAGCCTTAAATTCAAGCTGGAAATTAAGAGTATAGTATGACATTTCTTTATCATCATTTCTAAAGGAATTTTGTGAGAAAGTATTGTGAACAAGCATTGATTACACATTAGATGAAAGAGTGTCTTGCTGAAAATAAAAACACTGCAAAAAGTAACTTATTTAGATTCTTTTCAGCACTAATATCAACAACAGATAGCAACAACATGGTAACATAACTACTCAAATAGAGGCAAACGTAATGAAGTAACTAAAAGATTTAATTAAACTTAATTAAATGCTTTGAGTTTTTGGACTGCAGTCTTTGGTTATTTAAAGTTCGGCTTCCTGGGTTATGTCACACTTTGGTGAGACAAGGAGTATCCCTTTGATGGGGTAATGAAACACAGACCCATTTCAGTTGCCACGGTTACATGTGTGTGTGTGTGGGGGGGGGGCAGTTTTGATAGGCTGTTCAGGGAAATGCTAATCGCTGAGAGGAATTTGGAGTAGCTCCAAATTTATTTAATATAAAATGCACAAATCCACACCGTTGTCAATGGATGCAAAGAATGGTGCTTTTGGTGGAGAACGTTCTTGCTAGTCGTTCTTGGAAGAATGAACTCACAATGTCAAAAGCACACAAAACGCTGATGAGTTTGAGATGACGCATTCTTGCTGGTATTGTGCGATGCCCCCAGCACAGAGGCCGCCTGCAGTGCTCTGAGGTAACAGCCCGGCTTCATCACCCAAAACAAAAAGGTTTATTGCCAGGTAGATTTTAACTTACAAAGAATTTGCTTTGGTGTAGTGGTGCATAAATAACAATTATAAAAAATCAAAGCAACTAAAAAGCAAGTATTGTAACCACAACTGTACACTAACAATGTAATGTCTATTTATAATAATAAAGCAACAACAGTGCCCTTTCATACAACTTCTGTTGTTTATTTTATATTTTTTCCACAGCGCTTCTTTCACAAGCCAAAGATTTTCTGTACATCACAAGCCAGATGTTCCTTGATTTAAGTTAAAATGTTACTCCGAATGTAATGACAGAATAACAGCAGTACAAAAATTTAGACTATCTTACAGTTGTGGGCCTTCCCTCTGCCATCGTTGCTGGAGTTGTCAGCTACGTTGGCTGCAGTGATCTGTGTGACTGTGGGACCACAAGGCTCTGTGAGCTGACCGGCCAGCTGGCTTGCTATAGCTACCTCCACCTGATTGTGGGGCTTCTCAACTACAAAACGTTTGATCACATTTTCGATTCACTATCAAGTTTTATATAACTGCCAATATTCTACATCTGCACAATTGATTTCTCGCCTCAAAACTTTGTGAAATTAGTGAAAATATTTACGAAAATTGTAAAAGACGTTCTGTTGGTGGGCTCTTTTTCTGCTGCTTTCCTCTCCTCACTTGAATGCTGACATGAATGCTGGGATATCTGTGCTGTCAAGGTCTCACAAGTTACCAAACGAGGTATTCTCGATAAAATGGACGTGTCAAGAACATTTCCGTGAATTTTAACCATTTTAGGCAAAACTCGTGTATTAGGACAGTACTTGGGCCACAAAAGATGACGTTCCACAAGGACATAAGAACACAAGTAGACAAGGAGGCAGATTAAGAAAGGCCCAATATGACTAGTGTGGTCTGAGCATTCACTCTTATTTTTTTATTAAATATATGCTCTTTTTAACATGTAGTTGGCATTGTTGGGATGATAGTTTTTTGCCTCCATTATTCTTATTTACCAGACTCACATTTGTAGCCTATAGGCAGCTCCTTTGCAAGGTCCACAATGAGGTCCCAACGGCTTTCTGTTTTGTTCAGGCATAGTTTGAACAAAATTTGTGTCCTGACAAAACAATGAATAGGACACATAAACACGCACACACAGACACACACACACACACACACACACACACACAGACTGTGAAAGACACTGCAGTGTGAAGAGAGAATGTGGCTGAGGCAAATGCAGGGAAAAGCAGAGTGCTTTAAAAGTCACTTACAATATGGAGAGCCACTTAGTCAAGGTCATTATTGTACTGAGTCTGTGCATGTGTGCATGTGTGGTCCTGTATATGTACATATATCTGTGTGTCTGCCTAGTGAATACAATATTGCAGCCATTTTCAGCTATACCAGAGTGCAGTAAAACTATTAAATGTCTGACAGAAGTGCTGACTGTAGATTACAGGGGCTTTAAGTCTGAGCCAGGCATTATGAAGCCAGTACGCTCCACAAAACTATGTGTCACTTTCAACACCCACGAATGTTGTATTGCATACAACAAGCAACATGTTGTGTTACTTATTCCAGACAAGATTCTTCTCATGCTGCATGCATGCTGTTTGATTTTGGCATCAGCAGAGCATCCAGCCTTGTTTAGATGTCCCAGCCATAGACTGTATATAGGAAGTGGACGTAATCATTGTGACGTCACCTGTTGGTTTGTGGACTGTGTTATTGAAGCCTCAAGTTTGGCCGATAGTGAGCCGCCATGTTGAGTTTTTGCAACCAGCAGCACAGGACGTGGTCATATTTGGACAAGATGGTGGAGCTAATGGCCATGTGTGGAGCTAACTAGCTTGCTTAGCTAGGTGCATCTGTAATTTACGTTAACTGTCGTTTTAACAGGGCTGGCAATTTTGTCTAGCAAACAACAGTCTTAAAACTAAATGTACTCACCAGAGAAAGTGAACAGCCAACTCCTAATACGCTTTTTCAACGGCGCTGGTTAAATTTACACAGTGCCATGGGTACGGGTCACTCTAGCCTGATTGACAGGCCGACATGGTAACAACTCGTCAATCATAGATAATCCCGCCCTGAAGCATACTCTGCTTTATGGTCTATTTTCCTCTAAATGGGACCATAATTTACTAAATGAACATCATATTGTATTGAAGGAAAGTGTTTACTGAGTTAATAAATCAGCTGAGAAGTAGGGTCATTTTGCCATTATTTCTAATGCAGCAGGACTTCTTTTTGCTACCAGAAGAGTCACCCCCTGCTGGCCGTTCGATAAAATGCAGGTTTAAGGGACTTTCGCGTTCGCATCAGTTTGCTGACTGGAGGCTGCCCGCTTGCCCCAGCGGATCTAAACTGAGCATACGATACACATAGTACCATCAGTCTGCATGTTACATAGTGGTTGAAATGGGAAAAAAGAGAGGCATTCAAGGAACAGATACCTCACGTACCAACATATACCATAAAACGTAGCACACACACACACTCACACACACACACACACACACACACAAAGACAAATGCATGAAATAAAACAAAATAAAAATTGCAGAATTTTTGTAAAACGGTGGCCCGTTTATCAAAAGTGGTTTGTGAGCACTGTTGGCAGCGTCACATTTCACATATCTTAGTCACTGGCCAATTTTCGATAGATTTTCAAGTACCACATCTCTCATGCTAATTCATTGGCTGCAAATATGGCCTTGTCAAAACACAAGAGGAAAACCCAGAGTTGGTGAAAAAGGGTCTTTGGCCTTATTGCAAACCATTTTCGCATTCATTTGCCTATTTTCAATTATGCCTTAAAAACAAAAAGCTAAATTTGATAAACTTACTAAAAGCAATAAGTGCCAAACTTTTTCCTGTTATCAAAACACAAGAGGGCAGCCCCTTTAACTCTATCAGTCAGCTTATAATGTTACTGCTCATGGTCACATGTTCAACACAATAGAACACAAAGCTACAGAAGGTTGTATTATTGTTATTATTGTTATTACTATAATTTTCCAAGTGGCCAACATCTTGCTTTAGAAAACAACTTATGTGGCCTCCCGAGCATTACTCCCACTGAAAATGTGTTGAATATGTAACATCCTGCCACGCACTGTGACTATATATGATGAATTCACTCATGCAACCATTTGAAACACAACAGAAGCTCCATTTAATGTGTTCCTGCATTGCACTACAGTATGATTAAATAGCAACCCAAGTGTTACAAATCCACTAGAGACGGGGATTCCTTACAGCCTGAATGAGGACAGAAGTGGCTACGTGCAAATGGTTCATATACATCACGCCTGGCAATCAAGTGTTCAGGTGATGACTGCTCTCAAGTTCATGCTAACAGCTAAGCCGGGAGGGAGAAAGAAAAGGAGGAGAGAGAGCAAGACTGAAACGATGGAGCGGATAAAGAGAGAGTGGGAATGCAGTTGGGGAAGAGAAAGAGGGAGATAAGGAGCATGTGTGAGCCTCTAACCACCAGCTGACACTCTTCATCTGTTGTGTTCTGTCTGCATGCCTGTTTCACCATCGGAGCACTGTGGGTTTGTCTGAAAACATCAAAACAGCCAGAAAAACACAGAGAATGGGAGAAAGACAGAGGGAGAAAGAAATAGCGTTTTCTTAGAGAGACTCCGGCAACAGCTTTCTGTCTCACTTTCTCTTCCTTTCATTTCTCTCTGTGTAATATCATTTCCCCACTCTGTCCTGCTTTTATCACCCCCCCCCCCCCCCTCCCCCCCCCCCCCCCCCCCCCCCCCAATTTCTGTCTCTATGTCTCTCTCTCAGCGTCTCCTCTCAGAAGCAGAGTTGGGAGTTGGGAGCAAAAGGCAGGAGACAGACAAGATAAAAGCTGTTTCCTGATTCTTCAGCTCGCAGCTTCTCTGCTGTCAGGCGAGAAGACAGCTAGTCAAGACAGAGAATTTCCTGCTTGATGTATCCCTGCACAGCTGCTGTCGCTAACAGGCAGACAGGCAGAGAGAAAAGAGGTGGAGAAAGACAGACAGATGGATGGATGCAGAGGCAGAAAGGCTGGTAAGCTGATATGTAGACAGGTAGAAAAAGAAGCAGACTGAAGATGATCATGTAGACCTTTACTCTGACCTCTTTGCTAAAATGCAGACCAGTTTAAGTTTTTATATGTAAAGAGAATAAAACTCATTATAATAACATCTGAAAAAACATGTGAAAAATTAATCTGAAACTGTTGCCAGGGTCACTAACAATGTACCACAGACAGGAAAAACAAGAGATGTACATAACACATGTAATAACCTCAACCTAATTGTAATTGTAACCTTAAAGAGGTGGTATTATGCTCATTTTCAGGTTCAAAATCCTATTTAGGGGTTGTACCAGAACATGTTTACATGGTTTAATTTTCAAAAAAACCCATATTTTCTGTCATACTGCACATTAGTGATGTGCGATACCACTAAATTCCTATCCGATCCAATACCAAGTAATACCGAGTCAGCCAGAGTCTACAGTCAGCCAGAGTCAGTATTCAATTGCAGGAAATGTAAAGGGCTGCAGCGGCTCAGTTCACAGAAGAAGCTCCGTCAAAGAGCCGTAGCGCAAGCATGACTTTGACAGGCGGAAGGAAAAGTAGTTCCTATGACCCAAGTATAATTAGACCATCCTGGTGACCGTAAGATACTTAATTAAATAATAAAACACACACTCACTCCAAATGACTGAGTTTAGATATCGATCCTTTTATATGAGTATCGATCCTGGAGCAGGAAACGTTGGAAGTCCTCAATACAATGGTTAAAAACTGAAATTGATCAACACAAAGATAGCAATACACACATACACCCACCAAACACACACATGCACACTGCTATTTACTGGACACCATCACAGGAGCTAACAGGAAGATGGTTATGCTTCCATCGTTGGGTCTTCCTGTGTCTGTGATGGCTGGTGGTATACTGTACTGTATATACTACACACACACACACACACACACACACACACACACACATACATGCAGACCTACTCAAACGCTCACATTTCTACCCTGACATTATCTTTTTAAGCTCAGGCTTTAAGCTTGCTGTCTTGCAATTTGTTTGTTTTATCTGTGGGGAAAGAAGCAGATATACTTTAGAGATGAACTGCAAGCATGACATGTTCACAAGCGCCCAGAGCAGACTGGTGGTCTGATGAAGGTCTGGCTCTAATCTCACACACTTCACTGTATTTACCAACAAATACCACTTGTAACAGAGCGGGTAGTGTGAGTAGTGCTTCAGTTTCCTGTGACTTCCCCGCAAAGAAAATCCTCCTGCTTTATGGAAACATCTGACAGCAGGACAATTTAAAGGTTTGCCAGACTTCTTTGTGCTTCCACGGAGTTCAGGTTAACCACACTGGCTCACTATATTATGGTCTGGCATCAAGCTGTACCGAGACTTTGGTGACCTGTATGTGTGTGTCATGCAGGCAACATTGAAGAAGCTATTTTCTGTAAAGATTTTTGATGTTGCAATGATCTGTTTTCAGAGCTGTAAAAAAAAACTTGTAAACCCACATTTGACAGCACCTAAACTTGCTTCCTAATTAACCTTCCTCCAGTAAGCCAAGCCATTACTAGGCTTTTTTTTGTGAAGCAGCTGCAGGAAGTTTCCACTTAGCCACTAAGGTTAACGACTCCTTGTTCCAAGAAAGTGTCTACTGTAGACTTTTTTGTTAGCTATTCTGTTTTAAAATACTGCACAAGAAGAACGGATGACAACATACAGCAGTAGTACATAAAGGCCAGCAAAGCACGTGCATGTGAACATTTAGTTTGAATAGGCGGTGGGAGATTTTAGAATGTCGGGATTCTTGTTTCAGCAAGGAACAGTTCATCTTTATACAAGAGAGCTTGATGAAATTTTTCATCGTGAAAGCACACCGCACATTAGTTTTTCAGCCAAAGACTGGAATTACTTCAGAAACAAAGTCTGTAAAGATATGAGTGCTTCAAAAGGAGTTTTAGATCGTGCAAGGACGATTCTATCATTCAAAATGCAAGGATGGGAACCCCAGAGCAACAAAAAGGCTACCCCATCATGTCTAAAGAGTGGGAGACGTGGTTCAGCACCGGCTTTGTGGTCCAGTGGGGAGAATGGGATAGAATCCTTGAAGTCTTCTCACACATTGATAAATTATTCAGATGGTATAAACCTTATGTTAGCTATGTAGGGATCAAAAGAAAACTTTTTGGTCCTGAGGACAAGCAAGATGAACAACAAATAACACCGCAGACAACCTCAAAGACCTCCACGACGTTGCTAGTGGTGACATTGTTCTAATTACAATGTTTTGTACAGGTACGAGGACATGTGCAGCGGGTGAGGATCTATCGAGCAGCACTAAATATTTTCCATTACTCCAGGATTATGTCGCAAATAACTCATGGGTGGATGACTATGGCAAAGAACTGGGGAAAAGAAATTTAACATTTCTCATTCCTGAAGAAAAACCAGAAGAGGACAAGAGCAGGGTCAAGCCGTTTAAGGGTGCATGTTTGGACGCTCTGGACTGCTGCGACAAGAACACATCTCCTAACACTACTACTAGCAGTATTATACAGGTAACGGTAGCTTATTATTTATACGATATACTGCGATAAAAAGCTATGCAAACGTGTGTATTGTGCATGAATGGTGCAGAAAACAACCTCACACATGCATTGACATGCTGCCCTTCTTTTATATCAAAGGACATAAGAGAGAAATTACGCAGAAGCTTTTTAACAAAAATTTTGCCAATGCTCAAAAGTAGGTCCTACGTGGTCTTGGGTTGGTGCCAACGTGTGAATGCAGTATTCGAGACGTTGCAGTAACTGTTCTACAGATTTGGCTGAGGAACCCTTTTCTCATTGCTTTGCTTAAACGGGTAGTTAGAGTGGAGGACAGTGTGAGAACAGTAGTTAAGGAATCTCTGGACATCTGGAAGGGGGAACAACACTAAAAAACAATGGGGAATGTGTCTAGTCTACTAAACCATGTCAAAAAGAGATACATCGTGTATAAGATGAGAGCACTGTTATGTGAAGCTGTTAACAATGCAATATGTGACACAGATGGGACACTATGTTGTTCTAGATTTGACAAACAGGCAGAATGTGTTAGATGAATGACCTTGGGATGGCGTACTATGGTGCAAATGACAGCGGATAAATATGCAGATGTGAAATCTACTCTACTTGATATAGCAAGTGTTTTTCCTGTGAATGATAATGAGTTTCATATGGGTCATGTGTTTTGTTTTTGTACTTTTAGCATTGATTTGCGTGTTTTAATGCTAACCAGAAAACAACATGTCGATGTTGCTGATGTAATGTACTGCTTAACTGAATCTTTGGTTTGTAAAAACATAGGTGCTTGTACTTCTGAAAAGTGTATACTTGTAATCATTGCTGACGGATATGTTGCGTATGTCGTTGGAAATAAAATACTTGAACACAGACGTTGAAGCG
>NC_060152.1:16731334-16744998 GCF_021292245.1 Micropterus dolomieu
TTCGTTTTCCCCCGGCATGAGCACCTCCTCCTCTCATTCAGTTTTGTCTGTTAGACGGCGAGGGGATACTTCCAGCGAATCAGAAACATAATGCAGTACAGGGCATGTAGTCAAATATTATGAATTCTCCTTAAATAGGCTAATGACGTTAGTCTCCCATTACGACACACAGCACGTCCTCTCGCTCGTCTCTCTCATCCGTCTGTCGATCTCTCACTCTCTCTCCCTCGTCAACACAGCTGCACAAATCTGTCCAGCACAACGCTGTCAATGTCGGAGACTCAGCTATTAAAAGTTATTAGCAAGCATGTAAGGAGCTTAGCTAATAAGGAGAGCTAAGTTAATGTTAGAATACAGCTGGGTTTTCGAGGCTAGCATGCTGTATCTGCGCCATAGTTACACTGTCATTCTGTGGGAAACACTGAGTTATGATAAGTTATTAACAGATGAGCTAATAAAGTCCAGTCAATAACAGAATTAAAACGGATTAATTTATTACTGAGATGAAAAGGAGCCACAAACACATTTAAACTTACCCATAAAAGAGGTGGTAAGACTTAATCATGTGTTTTGACTCAGCAGGGATGATATTAAATAAGTTCTACAGGAGAAAAATATTTAAAAACAATAAGAATGCCTGGGAGCCTCACTAGATTATATTCTGTTATATATTTTGCATTGTCACCTGCCACCTGAATTTTTAGACATTTCCACCATAAATTGGTGCAGAAAAGGTAGAAATTGGAGGAGAAATTTTCACCAGAATGCAGGAAATTAAGTGTTTAATGCTCAATCTTCTGGGGGAGGACCCCCATACCCCCCGCTTATTAAGTGCCCCATCCAAGAAAACAGGCTAGTTAAATATAATTACTTTTCACATGGCTTTTTTGTTACAATAGAAACAATAAAAAAAACAATAATATTCATGGCAAATAGCAAACATCTTTTTTGATGGGGGGCGGTAAGGGACCTGGATAATGGATAGGGGGGTGCTGGCCCAAAAAAGGTTGAGAACCACTGGTGCCGAACAACAGCGCCATCTTTGCAGCATCACAATCATGGACATCACAGGTAATCAATTAGGAGTAATGACTCCAAAACTACGTATATTTATAGATCCTGTTGCAATGAGTATGGCTCCTAGTAAGAAGACTCCCCCAACAACATTGGCTGATTTTCTGGATCGAAAGGCTTGGGCACCTCAGTGAATGGGCGGTGGAAGATTTCAGAATGTCGAGATTCTTGTTTGAGCATGGAACAGTTCATCTTTATATAAGAGAGTGTGAAAGCACACCGCATATTAGTTTTTCAGCCAAAGACTGGAATTACTTCAGAAACAAAGTCTGTAAAGATATGAGTGCTTCAAAAGGAGTGTATACCACACAATGGTGCGGGTCTGTGCCAGGAGAGCTCTATCGTGTAGAGACAGACCTTGAAGTCTACGACCCAGAATCCTACATCTTTTTTTAGATCATGCAAGGATGATTCTATCATTCAAAATGCAAGGATGGGAACCCCAGAGCAACAAAAAGGCTACCCCATCACGTCTAAAGAGTGGGAGACGAGGTTCAGCACCGGCTTTGTGGTCCAGTGGGGAGAATGGGATAGAACCCTTGAAGCCTTCTCGCACATTGATAAATTATTCAGATAGTATAAACCTTATGTTAGCTATGTAGGGATCAAAAGAAAACTTTTTGGTCCTGAGGACAAGCAAGATGAACAACAAACAATACCGCAGACAACCTCAAAGGCCTCCACAACGGGGCTGACTGTGACTGTTCTAATTACAATGTTTTGTGCAGGTACGAGGACATGTGCAGCGGGTGAGGGTCTATCAAGCAGCCCTAAATATTTTCGATTACTCCAGGATGATGTCGTCGATAACTCATGGGTGGATGACTATGGCAAAGAACTGGGGAAAAGAAATTTAACATTTCTCATTCCTGAAGAAAAACCAGAAGAGGACAAGAGCAGGGTCAAGCCGTTTAAGGGTGCATGTTTGGACGCTCTGGACTGCTGCGACAAGAACACATCTCCTAACACTACTACTAGCAGTATTATACAGGTAACGGTAGCTTATTATTTATATGATATACTGCAGTAAAAAGCTATGCAAACGTGTGTATTGTGCATATACAGATGAATGGTGCAGAAAACAATCTCACACATGCATTGACACGCTGCCCTTCTTTTATATCAAAGGACATAAGAGAAATTACGCAGAAGCTTTTTAACAAACATTTCGCCGATGCTCAAAAGTAGGTCCTACGTGGTCTTGGGTTGGTGCCAACGTGTGAATGCAGTATTCGAGACGTTGCAGTAACTGCTCTACAGATTTGGCTGAGGAACCCTTTTCTCATTGCTTTGCTTAAACGTTTGCTTAAAAATCTCTGAACATCTGGAAGGGGGAACAACACTAAAAAACAATGGGGAATGTGTCTAGTCTACTAAACCATGTCAAAAATAGATACATCGTGTATAAGATGAGAGCACTGTAATGTGAAGCTGTTAACAATGCAATATGTGACACAGATGGGACACTATGTTGTTCTAGATTTGACAAACAGGCAGAATGTGTTAGATGAATGACCTTGGGATGGCGTACCATGGTGCAAATGACAGCGGATAAATATGCAGATGTGAAATCTACTCTACTTGATATAGCAAGTGTTTTTCCTGTGAATGATAATGAGTTTCATATGGGTCATGTGTTTTGTTTTTGTACTTTTAGCATTGATTTGCGTGTTTTAATGCTAACCAGAAAACAACATGTCGATGTTGCTGATGTAATGTACTGCTTAACTGAATCTTTGGTTTGTAAAAACATAGGTGCTTGTACTTCTGAAAAGTGTATACTTGTAATCATTGCTGACGGATATGTTGCGTATGTCGTTGGAAATAAAATACTTGAACACAGACGTTGAAGCGTCAGTCTTTGTAACAAAGATCATGGAGGAGGTGATGAGAAATATATAGATAGAAAATGCAGGGGCTTACGGAGGCAATCAAAAACTTAAAAAGGCCATATTTGACACTACTGGAGTTCAATACGCAGATTCAGACGTAGAAAACTGGCTCATGATGCAAGATGCCTATACTCTACACAAGACGGCTCCAGTGCATTTTAAGAGAAACAAGGTTTTAGTGAATTCAATAGATTGGCAATTCCAGCTAGATCTAGTTGACATATCCGCTTATTCTGCTGAAAATGATGGGGTACGCTATTTATTAACGTGTATAGATTTGTTATCAAAATACGCATGGGTGCGTTGTTTAAAAAATAAGAGTGGTAAATGCGTCACAGCATCCTTTAAAGATATCTTAGCTGAAGGTAGAATACCGCATAAAATTCAAACAGACGAGGGAAAAGAGTTCTTAAACAAAGATTTCGATGCGTTAATGAAAACTAATAGTATCGCACACTTTACCACATCAAATGAGAGTAGTAGAGCGCTTGAACAGGACTCTGAAATCTAAAATGTGGCGTTATTTAACAGCCAATAATTCTAAACAGTATATTGCAGGATTTAGTCACCTCCTACAATCATAGTTATCATCGTAGTATTAAAATGAATTGATGATAAACCAATTGATGTAACAAAAGATAATGAAGATATGGTATTTAACAACTTGTATAAAACAAAAGCTAAAAGAGTAATTCGTTTTAAATATGAGGTGGGCGATACTGTAAGAATTTCAAAACTACGCGGCCCTTTTAAAAAAGGTTATGAGCAAAATTATACTGATGAATATTTCACTGTAAAGGAATGCGTGTCAAGGGACCCTCCAGTTTACAGGTTAAAAGACTATGACGGCGAAATATTACAGGGGACATTTTATGAGCAAGAGATGCAAAGGTTGTTATTGAAAAAAAATTGGTCAGATGGCCAGATAAATTTAACTCGTGGATTTTGGAAAAACAGGTCATTCAGCTACCAGATTACAAACACACGTATAAATGGATACAGAGGATTTTTTTGTCACCCTGCCCAGCAACTTGTCTTCATTATTTTACCCAAGCAATACAATAGCAAACTTTAGAACGAAACTATCCAAGCCTTTACACTTTAAATCAGCATACGAGGTGGGTTTGATAGAAATACAATATCCAAAAACATGGAAATCTTTCTCATCAGAAGACTCAAAATTTGTTGTGTTTGATAAAAAATCCAACAAGAGGGTAGTTCTATCAGCAACACAGGGGTTCTATAAAACAGTGTCACAGATAATAGCTGAACTAAACAGTTGTTTATCTGAAAACGACATGGGTCACATTGAGCTTGATTACAACAATATTACCAACAGAGTAAGCATTTTACCAACGAGAGACGTAGAATTAACGTTTCAAGGAAAACTTGCACAAATGTTGGGATTTATCCCCGGAGCGGCTTTTAAAACTCACGAGGGAATTGCAACATTTAGATCTCAGCCACGAACTAACACAGTGTTGACACAGATGCCATATTTGGCGCCACATCCTGCCGATGTTAATGTAGGGATGTATATTATGTATATGTATATATATTTGTTTATACCGATATTGTTGATCATCAAACAGTAGGGGATAGTTACGTCCCTCTTTTAAGAATAGTACATATATCGGGGCCAAACAACCATATAATCACAAATACTTATGACAGGCCACACTACCTGAGGCTCTGCAAAACACACATTGATAGTATCGAGATTTCTCTCAAGACAGATCAGAATCAACATATTCCTTTTATGTACGGCAAAGTGATAATAAAGCTACACTTTCGACCCGTAAAATATCAGTATTACACAAGGAGCAAACATGTACCATCCATATGCTCACAATGCGGACAAGTACGTTGCATATTATACAGCCCAAGCGGGTGGTGATTTACCAGGATACAGCGGGCTCGGTGGTCAGTATGGTGCAGGGTTAGGGGGTATCTTTAGGGGTCTGTTTAGATTAGCACTCCACTTATTCAAGAAAGGATTTACATTTGTTGCCCCTCATTTAAAGACAGCTGCTAAAAACATAGCTACGGATGTTATTACTAACGTCATGAACAGACGTCAAGAGGGGTCGGGTACAGTGGCCGTGGCCCCCCGACTAAGACTAGAAAAAATAAACAAGCAAGGAGAAGCAAGTCGACAAAACGTCAGAAGACAAGAGACATTTTTTAACAAGAATGTCGTTGGTACATAGCCTGTCACAAGAGTGCGTTAAGTTGGAGCTAGGCCTGTTTATGGTGCCGTTAACACAAACAAGTATTGAGAAATGTGTCTACGCCGAATTCCCTCCTCTAACAGCAGTATCAGACTCTGCACCCCTTGAATTTTTCATTCCAGCTAGTACAGAGGACTACCTGGATCTAAACAATACGTTTCTGTACACGCGCGTAAAAATCACCAAAGCTAATGGCAGAAACCTGGATCAAGCAGACGAAGTATATATATTATAATATTTATTATAATATAATATTTTCACAGGTCGACATATCGTTGGGGGACCGACTCATAACGCAATCATCAAACACATATACTTACAGGGGTATAATAGAGTGCCTTTTAACTATAGGGAAAGGAAGCTCTGCAGACACAGTTTGGATCCAGACTATTTTGCATGGATACAGCAGGTCATATGGACGACGCAACGGCTGGAGGACGCAATGAGGGACTAGTTAAAAGAATGGAGTACACACAAGGCGGCCGTGTAGTGGAGCTAATATCCCCTTTACATTCTGACTTGTTTTTTCAAGACAAGTTAATGATACATGGAGACCTCAAGATAAAATTCATAAGAGCTAATAACAAATTTTGCTTAATGCGTAACACTGTAGATGACTTTCGGGTTAGCATTATGTCAGCAAGCCTGTTTGTAAAGAAAGTCACTGTATCTCCGGCTAGCGCACGCTAAGGCATTAACGCACTCTGTCTTAAAAATTTTAGCGTCCCAATGGGCACTTGTGTTTGTAATCAAGAAATAAAATAAATTAATAAATTTAGGTATTTGTCCCAAGAATACATTATTCTTGGGACAAATACCTAAATTTATTGTAGTAGGATTTGTAGATCATGAGGCATTTACAGGTAGTTATGCGCGTAATCCATTTACATTTAACCATTATGATATAGAGTTTTTATGTTTATATGTTGACATCCAGCGATATCCTTCAAAACCCTTTCAACCCAACTTTACCAGAGGGAATGCCATCAGGGAGTATCATCAATTGTACTTGGCAACTGGAAAGTATCTTAAAAACAACGCTATGGCCATAACCGACGAGTTTTGTAATGGATATAGTCTGTTCTGTTTTAACCTGAGCCCTGATGAAGGATGCGGAGACCATATGTCGCTCAATAAAAACGGTACTGTTAGATTAGAGGCTCGTTTTAGAAATCCGCTTCAACGCCCAATAAATGCGGTTATTTACGCCACATATGATTCGACTTTTTCTAACTTTAACAAATGATAGTATGAATATGATAGAACTGTCAAAAGTACTTGATAAGGTAGTAAAGCAAGGCGTCTTTCTTGGAGTATTTGCTAGTGACCAACTTCCTAAATCAGTTATTAAAAAGAGACCCGCCATGTTGGTGGTAAACACAGACCCCTCCCACCTGGTAGGACAACACTGGGTCGCTATCTTGTGAGAAGCAGTAACTTTTATCAAATCATACACAAGACCCTTTAATAACATTACCATTAAACACAAACTCCCCACGTTCAGTCCATGCAGATATGTTTTTTGAGGAGGACATTTTATCCAAAATATGCTGGGCTTTATTCCTGCTCTTTTTTGGCATGTTTTTTAAAACTTCTTCAAAAATTGTGATTCTTCTGCTCTGAAGTGTGAAAATCCTCAGCGACCAGCATTGACAAAGTTAGTGTGTTCTGGTCTTTTTCTCCTTCTTTTACCATGGTGAGAAATCTCTGCAATGCGATGGAATATTTTTGATGCTTTTTCATGAAGATCTTCAGTCTTTTGATCCAGAATGTCTTTAATAGTACGATCCAGGTCATTTTCAACAGTTTCTCGAATAGACTCCTGTGCCAGAGGTCTTCTTAAAAGATCAAGCTGTTGTTGAGGTACCAGAAAATTTTTTTGTGCATACTCCATAGTCATCTAAGTTTGTCTTGAAGCAATAAGACTCGATATAAAAAGGCACAGCGATACTCAGGAGGGGGAGAAGAAAACTGCCAGACTATTGAAGCAGCGTCTTCTTTTTCTTTGAAACGCAAACCTTTTTATTGGCAAGCAGTCTAATCCCCGCCTTCTTCTTTTTTTTTGATACTGTGTCTTATTTAAAGGAATTTTACCTTTTAAAACATTGTAAGCTATTTCGCATAATGATACCAAAAGGTCTGGTGATGCAGATTTAATAATATTCACTCTCTGAGATGCATAGTTTGCAGTAAAGACAGGTTTCTTTTAATGCGATCAGACATGTTTATTTACTTTCTCTTAGGCACATACACAACAGGCAGGTCTGAAAGCAAGTCAGTTCTGAGTCTGAAATCATCAGCTTTAAAATCAATCATCAAGTAACCCGTAAGGAACACTTGTGGCGTCATCGAAACAATCCATAAAAAAATGACTCTTCCCAGGAAACATTTGTCTAGCCATTAGCATGACTTGGTTTTTATCTCTGGGATTTTTAACAAAACAAGATAATTGGTATTCAAATTAATAGTACGGCTAACTTTGCCTTGAAAAAGCAAATTCTGAACTAGGTATAAACAACTTAAATTTCTATGATGCACATATTTTGTAAACACATTTTGGACCTCAATGTTATTGCTAGCATCATTCATTAAATCATCAATAATCAACAAATTGTTTTTAGCTAAAGGCAACAATGTATCATCACATAAAGAAGATGGCAAGCCTTCAACGAAATTCACATTTCTAATTTTCAATAACTGTCATACAATGGTTGCTATTACGAAAAAATATATACAACATTTTCAATCTGTTTTAAAATGAGCTTATCTGCATTTTCAATCAACATTTTTACAAAATGTGTTTTACCGCTATTTGAAGGACCTGACACAATTAGACTAAAAGGATGTTGTAGTCTAAAATCAAAACCATCAGTCTCTAACAGCCATGGTATGGTAAAGTTCTCAGATCAGGAAAAACTCGGCGTTTCGTGTACACGACTTGAAGTCTTGTGGCAAATGTTTTATTTTTTAGTTCAAAAGCCTTTTTATTTCTCAGATACTTAAAATTGTCTCCTATTGTTAGGATAGTAGATAGGGTGACATCTATCTCAGCTTAAATCACATCCTAATGTCCGACGCTCATGTGATGTAGGATAAAACCAGAAAAAAAGACTTTGGCCCTGACGGATTTTGTTTACTAGCTAATAATTAAGATGTTGCAGGCAAAACACATGATCGGTCTAAGAAAGTAACACAGAAGACGACAATACAATAAGTAGAAAGAAATATTATTACAATATAGGTGACTGTTGTGGGTGTGGTATGGGGACAGAGTGGACCCAGATGCAATGCTCAGGTTTGACAGGTTTTATTAGGGGTAAGAAGGGGTTGAGGGACTGGAGTTGAGGGTGAGGTGGATGCCAGGGAAACGCAGGCGCGGGGAACCGAGGGGACAGAGACCAGAGAGCCGGGGGACACTGGGGCAGAGGAAGAGAGGAGGCACAGGAGAACTGGGAGGACGACGTGGGGGTAGCCCGGGGGGAAATGGCAGGTGAGCGAGCCCAGCTGACTGACTGAAGACAGGCAGGCAGAGTACAGAGAAAACCAGGGAAAAAACAGAATCACAGACAAAAAAGGAGAAAAAACAAGGACACTCACCGTCAGCCGGGCTGCCACCACAACAGGTGACAACAACTAACGCCAGTTCCCTAGCAAAGGTTGTGATCTATAAAAAACAAACTCGTTGAAGACATTGAAAATGTGCATCCTGTAAGTAAACTCTGAACCATGTGTACGCACATAAAGAGGAGAAATGGCGACTCACACGGCAGAAGGATGAAACTGTTTGAAGCTAATAGTCCTACAACTGTGTTATTAACTGTGTTAATATATCGAAATATTACTTCTGAGTAGTATAGGCTTAAAGCCTAAAGCCTTTCTAAATAATCAGACTTATTTGATTGATTCTCCCTGAAGTTCGGTATAAAAAAAAACATAATTTAAGATAATTTGCGGTACACAAAAAGAACCATGACTGAGGATAATAAACACAAGCGGAGATTCCGTCTGCAAAAGAACACCTCAAATGTTTTGGACCGTTTAATCAGGTATCATATTTATTACTTGTATGCAGTACAATTTATTCTCATAAATAAGGTGAACAGGAGGACAAATTACATTTGATGCCATTTTCAATGTGTCAGTTGAGCAAATACTAGTGCATAGTTTCATACTATATTGTTATCACATGTTCTGTTGTGGTGACAGCCCGGCTGACTACTCACACCCGTGTCTCCGACCGCCACACCTGCCAGCTATCAGCCTCATCGCTACCAGTACTTCAACCTCGGCTCTCCACTCCATCCCCGCTTGATCGTCATCGCTCCAGACTTGGTGCCACAGCTACAGTCAAGCTTTTTATGATCTTGTTCACGTCTGGCTTCTCTGTCTCCTATCTCCCTGAACTAACCCTGTCTGTCTGTTTCCCCCACCAGGTCCACTCACCTCTGTCTCCTGTTCGGGCAGCTGGGCTCGCCTACCTGCCTTACCCTCTCGCATCGTCTCCACGGCGCTCCCCAGTTCCCCCTTCGCTCCTCGCCTGACCGCCAGCCACCACACCCTTTCCCACCTCGGCCTCCTGTACCCCTCGGCCCTCTCGCCTGAACTCCTCCTGCTCTGCCAGCTCCTCTGTCCCCTGCTCCCACGTCTGCCGGTGTCAGTCTCCCCCCTTTTTTCCAGCCCCTCTACATCCCTCAATAAATCTCTGTTGAAACCAGAAGCGTTGAGTTTGGGTCCGTTCTGTCCATAACCATAACATGTTCGCCCCTGTTCCTGCAGATCTGTTATAAAGGGAGGGGAGCCTCGGCGTTGTTAGTACACGATTGAAGAAAATAAAACCATCATTTAGTTCACCTCTACCTGATAACATTATTATATAGTATAGATTAAAGTATAGGAAGGGATAAAACATCGGATCTAGATTCTCATGTGTTGCAGGATAAAACCAGGGGAAAAAAAAGACTTTGACCCAGAGTTACGCACAGCTGTCGCAGATAGAGAATGCAAACTCGGTTTTATCATCAAACCATTTAAACTTCTGTTTTTTACGTATCACATCTGACATATTTTGTTTACCAGCTAATAATCAAGATGTTGCCGGCAAAACACAAGAGTGAGTAAGTTTCTCATGGCTTCCAGTGGAATTTGAGGACCTTAGCCTATAGCCTATCAGCTTTAAAGGCCGTCCCTCAGACATCCCGTGATGCATAGCAGCGGCGGGAGCTTTGTTAAAAATTACTGAAAAACCTCCTATTTGCATGAAATACAAAAGATACTTTGTAATCTATGTTTTCTTAAATGTTTCTGGTTAGAATATAATGTTCTTTTGTCGGTAATTGTCATTCCTATGACAGTTTACCATTGAAACCATGAGTGAAGGGACTGTTTTATTTGATGGCCTTGTGACCGGACAAAGCATTGACAAGTGACTACATACAACTCTTATGGTTGATTGTTCAGCTGGTCTGTTAGAGTGTAATTGTTATATTGCTACCAAACACGTGCTGTGGACAAACTCTTGAAAACTCAGAGGAATCTATTGGGTTAGAGGTGTTTTGTTGAGCTAGACTTGTTGTTGCAGTACTGCAGTCCCTATGGCGGGCGATGTTGAAAGAAAAACACCAGAAAACAGTGCCGGTCACATCAAATTCTCCGAAACTTTGATCAACTAATAGGGCTTAAGGTGTTTCATTGAACTAGACTTGTGACTGCATCGAAATGTGCACATCCCACACAGAAATAATAGTAATCTCTTAAGGATTAGGACAACTGCACCAACTCCAGCACCCAGAACAAACACATTTAAAATGGCTCTCTTCAATGTGAGATCTCTGTCAAGTAAGACTTTTATCTTAAATGATTTTATCTTGTCTGCAAATCTAGATTTTATGTTTTTAACTGAATCCTGGTTGCAAATGAATGACTATAGCCAGCTAGCTGAACTGTGTCCGCCTCAATATGATTGTTTTAGTCAACCGAGGGTCAGTGGTCGTGGTAGTGGGCTAGTGAGCGTGTATAGGAAAAATTTTAAATGTCATCAAGTACGCTGTGATGAATTTAACTCCTTTGAAGTTCTCACTCTTAAAGTTGGAGGGCTGCAACCTTATATAATCATATTTATTATAATTTATCGCCCCCCAAAACCGCCTGGAGGATTTTTATCAGAACTTCCTGAATTTTTATCTACTCTGGTTTTAAATTATGACAGAATTGTTCTTTGTGGCGATTTTAATACTCATGTTGATGACCCCAACAATGCAACTAACTTTTTAAATATGGCCACTTCTTTTAACTTCAAACAACATGTCAAAGGGCAAACCCATAACCGTGGTCATACACTGGACTTGGTTTTTACCCTGGGTGTCAGCATTTCCTCTGTGGAATTAGTGGACATGACCATATCTGACCACAGATGTATTGTTTTTAGCTGCGATTCGCCTGTTACTCATGCCGCCTCACCAAGCTCCCTGTGTTCTCGCATCTTTAATGAACAAAGTGTTTCAAAGTTTTGCGCATTCTTTCAGAGCCAAAGCCAACACCTGTCTGATTCCAACACCAACAATCTGGTCGATCACTTCAATCATATCTGCTTGTCGTCACTAAATATTACTGCTCCTCTAAAGGTTAGGCCTACGTCTAAAGCTAGTAAGCAACCCTGGATAAATGACAGTATTCGCAGCCTAAAAAGGGAATGCAGGAAAGCAGAGCGCAGATGGAGTCTCCAAGTCCATTACCTCAGTCTGAAGAATTTATTAATTAACTACAATAACATGGTTAAGGATGCAAGAACACACTTTTTTTCTGAACTCATTACTACACATAAACACAATCCCAGGTTTCTGTTTAAGACTGTGGATCAGCTGGTAAACCCAACCTCTCCTTGCGCCTCAGCTGGAAGTAATGATGACTGTGAATTGTTTTTATCTTATTTTACCAATAAGGTGGTGTCAATCAGAGTCTCTATTACCCCCGCGGCCTCTTACTCAGAGGTTCCTCACCAGCAACAAGAGAGTTTTAACCAGTTTTATCCTGTCGACTTGTCTAAGCTTTTAAAAACAGTATCAGTATCAACACTATCACCTTCTGGCTTTCTGCTGTTCTTCCTTGGGGCGGGGTACAGCTTCCCCCGGGACATGCGGTCTGGGGTCCTTTGTGCTTTGAGGGGTCGCAGGGTGTCCTGGCTTCTGGGGGTAGGGGTCTCTGCGCAGGTTGATCCGATTGCGGTTTGGTGGGCTGCGGTGGGATTGTGGGGCGATTGTCGATGCATCTTGATGCATTATGCTTTTTCCCTGGGCAGGGTCTCTGGATGGCTGCTGGGCGCTTAGTTTGTGCATTGGAGTCCGGGGGAGGCATCTCCTCGTTGGCTTGGAGGGACCTGTTTGCGTCCCTGTTTTGCTTCGTTGGCCTCGAATCCGTGCTTCCCCATTTCTCTGTCGGCCAGTTGTTGGACCCCTCTGGATACTGAGGTATATAGTTAGTTTTCGGGATGTGCAGTGTGGGTGCGGGGCAGGGCTGTGCTCCGGTTTGTTCTGGGTTTATGCCTGGAGTTCTTGGCCCTTGACGGTTGGGTGGGTTGTTGGTGGCATGCAGCTGAGCTAGTTGATTTTGCCTCGTTGCTGGTTTGGCTGGTGTTGTCGGCTGGCGCCGGTGGCCTTAGTTTTTTCCGGCGGTTGGGGGGACGGCGGACTTTTATTGGCGGGTCCACGGTGACCTGTGCGGCGCGTTTGCTGCCGGGCTGGGACTTGCTGCTGGTGTTTCTCTCCGCTGGCTTTTGCTGTCGTGTTGTTCCGTTTGCTCTCTCTTGGGGGGCTGCTGGGCATTGGGTGTCACCGTGCTCGTGCAGTGTGCGCGTTGGGCTCGTCACTTGTGCATTGGTGTTGATGATTGCGTGGCATTTGGGCATTTTGGTTGTTCGCTGCGCGGCGGTGGGGTGCTGGGTGGTGGGGGGCACTGGTCTATGTTGTGTGCGCGCCGCGGTCGGTCCGGGCGCTGCTCTTCCGCGGGTTACGCTTTTTGTGTTCCGTCGGCATTACGTTGTCAACTGGCATTTGGGTCGGGGTCTTCTGCGTTTGCATCGCGGTGCATCTGGGAGTCTTTGTTTTTTTTTGATTGATTTTTTTTACTATTATTATTATTTTTATTGTTTGTTTTTGTTTGTGTTTGTTTGTTGTTGTTTTTCTCCTCCCCAAGCCCCCCTCTCTGTTCTATTGCAGGTTTCGTTGCTTTCTGCAATTGGTGTTTCCCACAGCTTTTCCCTGTTGTCCCCACCTTCCATCCCCCTTTCCCCCTTCTCTTACAGGTGTTGTCCTTTCTCTGTGCTGTCTGTTTGTGCCCCCCCCATCCCCGTGTCTGCCCCCCTGTCCGGCCCGGTAACAAATCAATACATAATTAAATAAATAATAAAACAGACAAAGGAGTATTTTAATACTCTCTTGTTAAAGTAAAATCTGTCTGCCACAATATGGTATCC
>NC_060152.1:16745098-16752744 GCF_021292245.1 Micropterus dolomieu
CTGTGGCAAAGAACCTTGGTGTTTGGTTTGATAGTAATTTAAATTTCGAGCAGCACACCACAAAGCTTGTTCAATCATGTTTTTATCAACTTAGAAATGTAGCAAAAATTCGATCTATGTTAACTTTTAAGGACACCGAGACCATTTTACAGGCCTTCACCTCATCATACCTGGATTATTGCAACAGCCTTTTCACCTGTTTAACCCAAAAATCTATTGATCGACTCCAGACTGTCCAGAACTCAGCTGCCAGGCTTTTAACCAGAACAAAGAAATATGACCACATTACTCCTATTTTAGCTTCATTACACTGGCTCCCAGTATGTTTTAGAATTGACTTTAAAATTCTATTGATTACTTTTAAAGCTCTTCATGGCCTCTCGCCTTGTTATATTTCTGACCTTTTAGTCCCATACACACCAGCACGTACCTTGAGATCCTCGGGCAGAGGTCTGCTATCTGTTCCAGAGTCTCGACTGAAAACTAAAAGGGACAGAGTGTTTGCTGTCAGGGCCCTGAGGCTCTGGAACAGCCTGCCCAAGGAAATCAGGTCAGCTGAGTCAGTGAACTCTTTTAAGTCCCTTCTTAAAACATACTTTTATAGGAGAGCCTTTCCCGATCTTATTTGACCCGATCCTGACCTTCCTTGTTGTTTAATCACCTCACATCAAAGAGCTACTCCTTGTCACGCCCAGGTGTGAGAAAATCCAGGCACCAGGGACAGCCCTGAACTTCTTTATGTAAACAAAGACTGCTGTCCCCCAAAGACTCAAAGCATTACCTTGTTTAATTAAACAATCTTTTAGTTACTTGATTACGTTTGCCTCTATTTGATTAGTTATGTTACCATGTTGTTGCTATCTGTTGTTGTTATTATTGCTGAAAAGAATCTAAATAAGTTACTTTTGCAGTGTTTTAATTTTCAGCAAGGTTAATGACATTCCTTCATTTTATGTGTAACCAATGCTTTTTCACAATACTTTCTCACACAATTCCTTTAGAAATGATGATAAAGAAATGTCATCCTATACTCGATTAATTGCGAGCTTGAATTTAAGGTTAAGTAACCAAATTCATTCCAACCAAGCTTCCCAGTTCCTGAGCAAAAATTGTTTTAGGATTAATCAGAGCTATCCTCATGTAACCCGAGCTCCCCCATGTGGACAAAATAAGTATTACACGCCATTGTCCGAAATGCCGTTAATGTATGTCACTCGGTATTTATCATGACCAATAATCTGACAATTGTTTCCCTTATCAAGTGCTTAAAACTAAGAACGGTACAACCGTTTGACAATTGAGGTTTGATTGTGGGAAGATATTTGATTATAATACGCGCAAATAGATTTTCCTTTCCTTTTTATAGACATATCAAAAGTTTAGAAAGACAGTCCCTCGGGAAACCGGAAACAGCCCGCCCCGCCAGGAAACAAAGGACTGCCCTCTGGGAACCACGCCCCATCGGACAAAACAGCGACACACGCTGTCGTTCCCTCTCTTCCTCTTTTCTCCTCGCTGAGCTCTGTTGTTGTCTGTTGTTTCGTTTGAAGCTACACATGCGAAGTGCCACGACTTCAGTTTTCCCTCGTTCCAGCAACTTTACTTGTTTTATTTTCTTTCTTTTGTTTTGTTAAAAGTTATCAGTCCGTTAAGTTACACTAGTCTAATTCAAGAATGACCAAGTTCCCTTTTTAAGCTTTATTCGTCGAGCTAACTTCACCGAGGACAGACCAAGCCACGTGGTCCCGCCAGCAGTAACAAAGGACGACTAACACCTCTGACCCGAGACAGGGTTGGGAAGGCCCCACTGCGAGTTTCTCCATTAAAGCCGACAAGAGACAGACCCCTGGAGCAATTCCCTGGCAGAGAAAGCGACTGGCTGGCGGCTTGAAGCTGTCCTAAATGAGAACGCACGGACTCTGCCAGTGTGAGGCCGTCTTACCAGCAACCTGGTGGGGAGAAACACAAGCAGTAAGACCAAAACCCTGCATTCTGTGGCAGTGATGTCCAATAGTTGGTTAATCCAGCATATGTAATCCTTGAAACGCCTAGACAAATTTAATTGAGTTATCATCTAATTGCATTCATTAGCTGCCGTATGAGTCAAATTCTCCCACAATAGAAACCACATTCTCATTGTTTAGCCATGGTTTACTTCTTTGTTGTATATAACCGCATTTTTATATCACCTTAGTTAGTTAATAAATTCACTGTAACCAAGGAATTGTGTGTGTCTAAGTCCCTGCCATGAGAATTTACCCTCACAAACAAAAACACCCAGTCTCACGCTTTTGGTTGCAGATTCCACGCAAATACACACCAGTCACGCGGTTTTTAATCTTACATGTTCCACTTTAATTATTCAGTAACACTTCCTCAGTTTGGTCATGTGTAGTGACATTGATGGTGTTCCTGAAGCACTGCCCAAGTTATTTATCTTGTATTCTTACTGAGCAAGTTTGTGTTCAGTCTCTTAAATTCACACAGCGCTGCACACGTCATTATCAAGCAAACTCACAAGCCTCACAGGACAAACCTCACAAACTGATCATAGCATGATACATGCCTGTATATCTTCACCCTGATAATGATTTATACAGGGGTTGGTATCACCTTGAATGAAGCCAAATAGTTTAACCAGTGTAAAACACGTTTGTGCATGCCAGCTATGGTGACAAAAGTGCGTCTTACACAGTGAGATTACCTGCTGAGGCTGATAGCCAGTATTACTCATAAATTAACCTTTCACATTTTTCCATGTTGGTGAGCGGTATGGCTCCTCGCTTTATGATGGAAGTCGTTTGTTCTTGTTTTAAATGCATTTTTGACGTTCACGTGTGTAATAGCGCAACCATGGTGCTTCATAGCTGCAACCATGGTGCTTCATAGCTGCCACTGTTCATGGTCTTGATGCAAAACAGATTATTTATTAGTTATTCTGTCCCCCAAACATCAGAAACTGGTAGGACCAAGAAATGTCTTTGCTCAACTTGCCGTATCCTTAACTTCCCATCAGACAGGACGGCCAGACACATCCCATGAGAGTACAACTTTTCCTTCTTTAAAAATATAAATCACTTGACACAAGTGTGTTTTTTTTGACACTTTCTGAGCTACAGAAACATACAGGAAGAATACTGTCCCATCAGACATTGCTGCTCCCGCCCTCTCTCTCTCAATGGAGCTGATATCATTCTCTCATTCTTTTTTCCCCACATCAACATCATTGTCATCCCCTCTCTTGTGTCTGCCTTTTATATAGTGATCCTCTGACTGTGGACAGTCTCTGTTTCTCTACTCTCTGCCTTTGGGATGTAGGCTCTTTTTTGCGTGTGTGTGTGTGTGTGTGTGTGTGTGTGTGTGTGTGTGTGTGTGTGTGTGTGTGTGTGTGTGTATCTCCTCCAACCCCATAGGGGCTTGTATATGAGTCTGGCCCTCTCTGCTTGCCGTTGTTATGCCAGCTTTGTGCCTTTGAGCAGCTGTGAGTGTGCATTTATGCCCGTGAATGTGTGTATGTGTATAAACCTCCATGTGTGTGCCGTATGTGCATTTGCATGCTGTAAGTGTGTGTATAATGTTTATCGTGTGCATGTGAGTGTGTGCAACTCTTTTCTGCCAAGACCCGGCTCATCTCTGTGTCCGTCCATTGTGTCCAGTGCTGTGTTCAGTGGCTCTGGGAATTTGGCCGCTATAGAGGACAATGCAGAACAGACAATAGCTGGACAATACATGGATACTCTGTGGTGCACCGGGAAGAGACACCTAGCATGTACTTATAGCACCAGGAGTTTGAGTGCACATTACAATATGTTCTCATGTGCCATCTCTCCAAACCTTTCTGCCATTCTCTATTGTGTACAAGATGTAATGTCCTAATCAGGGCGTGTAATAATACCTAATTAATTTTGAAATATATTGCAGTGCTATAAAAGTACCAGGTCCAAATCTGACTTGCAGCCAAGGCTGTGAGATGTGTGTGTATGTGTGGGGTATTTAGCCATAGCCATCATGCTATACATCCCCCCTCCCCCTCCAATGACCTCCTTCGTCCAGCAGAAGCCAACTGGCAGCTTGACATCCTGTATCTAAAATCTATTAGTCATTCTTTCTCCGTCACTCCATCCATCTCTCTGTCTCAATAAGCCATCAGTGGTTTTGGTTCTGATCCAAATCAATCCTGTTCTGACAGTGACCCGAATCATTCATCTCTCCCCGCTGTCTCTCTCTATCTTTCTGCTTCTCTAACAGAAGGAGTGTGTAGCCAGCTGCCAGCTAGCATCAGTCATGTTGTCAGGGTCTGGCTCTGGGGCTGCTGTTGGCTTTGAGGGCACGTTCTGCCACAGGTTTCTCTTAAAGTCTGTCCCTAAACAGTTCATCAACTGACGGCATTTAGCGGTGTTGGCCTTGTCACGTGGTTTCGGAGCAGAATTTTAGGCTGTGCAAGCAAAGGTATTTCAATGAGTTGAGATGATTTCTTTGACTGAAGGTGAAATAAATTAAAGTCTGTGATTGCCTTTTAAATATTCAGTTTTATTATGCCAATTTTGTCAAATTGAAGAATATTTCAGAGCAACTTAACAGCAGCTGAGATGATGACCTGTGCTATGGCCTAGTATATTCAAGGAATTTGTTGTTTCCATATGTCTTTATTTAATAGATATTGTCTCAAGGCTGTGTTATTTTTTTCTGTTAGTTATATTATGAATGTAGGAGCCTTATTTTGAAGGTGAAATGTGGGTAGTAAATGCAAAGTCAAATGGCAAAAGAGTATGAGCATTTGAATGCCAAAATATTTTTCTTTGGTGTTCTTCCAAACAAAGCAAAATTTCACATTTCATGTCACGGGCATATGGTTTGTCAGTACTTTGTTTTAAATTGTGTTTAACATTGAGTACTATTATAACGTCTTATCTGTACTAAGTTTGGGAAGGAGGTGTGTAAGATAGCAAGGATTAGGTAATTTGTGTTATACTAACCAGCAATTAACATTCGTTGGTTATGATGGCTTTGTTAGTCCCAAAAAATGCTGAAATAATGCTGTAGCTACAGCAGCATATATAAGAATATGTACGTTAAAATAAAGAGGGTTAAAACTGCATGTGATTTGCACTATTTTTGTTATGTTTCATGTTAACTGCAGATAAAAAGGGACCATTTAATTTTAAGTTAGATGTCTATGTGTGGCACTCTATCAGAGCTTGTTGTTTTGTTAATTTTAATTAAAAGGTAATTCACAATTGGGGTATAAATCTGGAGTCTGAAAGGCTACAGAGCTATTTACTCTTATAATATTAAAGAACAGTAATTTTTTTGTTGTATTTTACAGGACATTAAAACAATGTTTTATGCTGCAAAGGAGGCTATAAACTGAATTTTTTTATTGCCGACTATGATTCTCACCGTGCTGCGGTGATGGAGAAATGTACTCCAGAGTGTGTCAGTACACCATGACATCACTGGTGGGTTACAGGTGCAACAGTGCACAGTTTTCAGCTTGGTAATCTTATTCTTTACACACTGCTTAACAAAAAGCATATCGCCTTTTCACCGCTGCTTTGTTCACTCATGTTACATGAATCATCACACTTTTTTATTTGCAGAACTCCTACATTTTAGTCTTTTGTTACTGAAGTGGTTGATTAAGCTTCCTCACCGGAGAAAAACTCCTTTTTGCTGATGTGGTCAGTATGGTAATGCAAACAGCTGTTGAACTCCTCAGACTCAGTGCCAGAGTAAGCAGCTGCACCTTCTTCAACTTCTAAGCACAATGATTAGCTAATAAGTACCTAAACTAACATCACGTTCTCAACACCAACACATAAATTTAAAATGAGATTTTGACTGTAAAAGCAGCCGCATTGTGGAGTTAGTATGTTTTTAATTCCTGTCTTCTCTCTTTTCTTTGCTGTGGCTAATCGTATCCATCTTGTCTCTCCTGCAGCAAATGTCGTTTACCTGCTGTCTACTCGCCAGGAACTTCAGAAAAGACTATTACATAATTAAGAAAAGATTCACTACGCCACACTCATGTCGTCTTTCTCTGTCACCCTCTCCTTCTTTCTCCAAATCCCTATACTACCCACCTCTTGCATTTCTTTTTCTCCCTCCTTCCCTTCCTGTTTCTCTGAGATCAAATACAATCTATCTACCCGACATGACAAGCAGTTAACAGCTTTTGCAGGCCTTCAAGATTAAAAAATGTAAAACTATTCTGCTTTTTTAGACGTATTTCCCACCAAAGCCCACAGAGTCTCCTCCAGATTTAATTGGCCCTATAAATAAACTGTTCTGCTGCAAAAGTCGTTTAGAGGGAGAGAAATGGAAGGGAACACACAGAGAGAGAGACAAAGAGACAGAGAGAAAGGCGGTGAGTTGCAGAGACAGAAGGACAGACAGAGGAGACAGACAGAGTCAGGATGTGAATTACCACAGAAGATGAATGTAATTCTTGCCTGAGCATTGTTCAGACAACTGACTTGGGATGCAGACAGACAGTGATGGCTTCATCAGAGCAGCTGAGAGAAGGAAGCTGAGTGTGTGCATGAGAGAAAGAGGATCGGTGTGTGCCTCACAAGAAGACGGAGGTGACAGAGAAAAACAGATGCGGACTGAGGAAAAGAGCAAGTAGGTAGGTTTATTGTCACACTATAACAAGTTATAGAGTGAAATTTAGTTTTGTAACTTCCTTCTGCTACATAGCAGACAATATACCGGTTCTGGCCATTCAAAAAGTGAAACTTGGATATTATATTCATTCATTACACACACACACACACACACACACACACACACACACACACACACACACACACACTGATATATTTCAAATGTTTATTTCATTTAATTGTGATGATTAAAACTGACAACTAATGAAAATCCCAAATTCAATATCTCTGAAAATTTGAATATTACTTAAGACCAATACAAAAAAAGGATTTTTAGAAATGTTGGCCAACTGAAAAGTATGAAGATGAAAAGTATGAGCATGTACAGCACTCAATACTTAGTTGGGGCTCCTTTTGCCTGAATTACTGCAGCAATGCGGCGTGGCATGGAGTCGATCGGTCTGTGGCACTGCTCAGGTGTTATGAGAGCCCAGGTTGCTCTGATAGTGGCCTTCAGCTCTTGTGCATTGTTGGGTCTGGCGTATCGTATCTTCCGCTTCACATTACCCCATAGATTTTCTACAGGGTTAAGGTCAGGCGAGTTTGCTGGCCAATTAAGAACAGGGATACCATGGTCCTTAAACCAGGTACTGGTAGCTTTGGCACTGTGTGCAGGTGCCAAGTCCTGTTGGAAAATGAAATCTGCATCTCCATAAAGTTGGTCAGCAGCAGGAAGCATGAAGTGCTCTAAAACTTCCTGGTGGACCTCAGAAAACACAGTGGACCAACACCAGCAGATGACATGGCACCCCAAACCATCACTGACTGTGGAAACTTTACACTGGACTTCAAGCAACGTGGATTCTGTGCCTCTCCTCTCTTCCTCCAGACTCTGGGACCTTGATTTCCAAAGGAAAATTTACTTTCATCAGAGAACATAACTTTGGACCACTCAGCAGCAGTCCAGTCCTTTTTGTCTTTAGCCCAGGCAAGACGCTCTGACGCTGTGTCTTGTTCAAGAGCGGCTTGACACAAGGAATG
>NC_060152.1:16752844-16763268 GCF_021292245.1 Micropterus dolomieu
CCACATCTTTTCCTTCCCTTCGCCTCTCTATTAATGTGCTTGGACACAGAGCTCTGTGAACAGCCAGCCTCTTTAGCAACGACCTTTTGTGTCTTGCCCTCCTTGTGCAAGGTGTCAATGGTCGTCTTTTGGACAGCTGTCAAATCAGCAGTCTTCCCCATGATTGTGTAGCCTACAGAACTAGACTGAGAGACCATTTAAAGGCCTTTGCAGGTGTGTTGAGTTAATTAGCTGATTAGAGTGTGGCACCAGGTGTCTTCAATATTGAACCTTTTCACAATATTCTAATTTTCTGAGATACTGATTTTGGGGTTTTCATTAGTTGTCAGTTATAATCATCAAAATTAAAAGGAATGAACACTTGAAATATATCAGTCTGTATGGAATGAATGTATACATTATACAAGTTTCACTTTTTGAATGGAATTACTGAAATAAATCAACTTTTTGATGATACAATGATATTTGTATGCTGGTATCTTCCACTTGTGATCCCGGTTCTTTTTTGCTTTTGCAGTCTTCTTGCATTTGTTTACTAAGCTTTTTGAGAGTTTACCAAATTCATTTTGACGCACCTGCAACAAAAAGACTGTCATGTCCTAAGACATCTGTATACAAATGAGTCATTAAGTTGAAACCCAGTCAGCAGTATGCGTGGGGTTTAATATATGTTTGAAAGTCAGATATGTTTATGAGCAAGTTTTCAACAGCAACATAAGGCAAGTTAAAAAATAAGGCCAGTTAACTGCTGCTTGAATTGCTGGTGCATCAGTCACAGAAATGGGATAACTGTGTAAAGTTGCAAGAGGAAAAGCCCCAAAAAGCAGGATGACATATGCTAAACATATGCCAGAAATGTTATTGGCGAAAAGGAACAGTGGTTACATTGGTTGTGGTCACAATTTAGGAAAAAACAGTTCATCCCTTGAGTGTGTGTGTTTATACATGAAAAGTGTTTGTGGGTGAGACATTTGTATATTTGCATGTGTATTTATGCATATGAAAAAACTGAGAGAGCAAGCATAACTGTGAGATTTGTGTGTGTTTGTGTGTGAGAGAAAGAAACAGAGTGCAACCATTGCTTTGCAGGGTGTTGACTCTACAGGGATGTGCAGTAACATGCCGTCTAATTAACAATGTCCTCTCGGTGGTGAGGCTGGTTCCCACAGCCCCAACAGCCATGATTAAAAGAGATGCTCTCAAAGGACAGAAAACTCTTCCAATTCACTCCAGATACTTCCTGGATGCTGTCCACACACAATCAACCCTCTCATCTTGACCAGAACGGACGCTCTTTTAACTCCCCGCCTCACTCTGTTGACTGGGCCCTTCTCAAGTATGCATAGACTTTTCTCCGACTTTCTCTCTCGTTCCCTTCATCTGTGCGCCTCTTTCTTCCTCTCGGCTCTTCTTTTCCCATAAACACTCACTCCCTTCCCTCCCCTCTCACTTCTCTCACCCTTGCTGTCTGCCAAGGCTTCACATCAAAGCTGATGATTGGTTTCTAACTGTTCAGTAGGCAGTATTTTATCCTCCTTTGTGTGAAGAGACTAAAATAATCAGCATGAATATGGAAAAATCGGCTTCTATGGTAATATTCAGCCCAGTAATATCCATATCAGTCAAACTAACTTGGCTTAATTTGACTTACATACAAACGGATGGCACCACTTTATTCCAAAGTCCCCTCGGCTTAGAGTCACATTGTAAACACTGACTTTGACTTATGTGTAGAAATATACAAACTTGTCAAGGTTGTTGGCTCAGTGCTGAAATTGACTCATGTACAGAAAGCAACAATTTGCTTCATTTCTGTTGTTTTCTTGGCAGCAGCTCCACCTCCTCATGTAAACTCTCTTCACCTTGGTCTGACTCCTCCATACACTACCACTACTGGTAGAGGTACTCAAGGTTGTTCATGTGTTTAGAGGCTGTTTTAAGAAGTTTCTTCAGCAAGGTCTCCAACTGAGTTTTAAAGCTGTATTAAATTAATATTTTGTCCTTGGACAAAAGTTTTCTTAAAATATACTCATTTGGGACATGATGAAGTTTTAGGTTTTATATGCATTTAGAATCCCAGTGAAACAATATTTAAACAGCCGATTATAGAGTTAATACGTGAAAAAGAATGATGCTCTCAGTGTTATGAGCACATTTTCACCGGATAATAATAAATGCTGATAGTTACAGTTAACAATAATTATTGTAAAAATGGTTGAATATCCCTTTCAAAACATATAAAGAATTTAGTTAGAATAAATTAGCTGCTTTAAATAAGGCGAAACTAAATAAACATTTTTTGGGCAAAAGCCAGGTAACCTGGACAGACTACATGTTTTTAAACTGAAGTAAAAGCAGGGCATTCAGCTTGATGTTCAAAACTTTATTTTCAAACAAAAATACAAAACCTGGGCGGCACGGTGGTGCAGTGGTTAGCACTGTCGCCTCACAGCAAGAAGGGTGTGGGTTCAAACACCGGTTGCCCTGGCCTTTTTGTGTGGAGTTTGCATGTCTGCGTGGGTGCTCCGGCTTCCTTCCACTGTCCAAAGACATGCAGACTAGGTTAATTGGTGACCCTGAAAATTGCCTTAGGTGTGAGTGGTTGTTTGTCTGTGTGGTGTGGCCCTGCGATGGACTGGCGACCTGTCCAGGGTGTACCCTGCCTTTTGCCCGATGTCAGCTGGGATTGGCTCCAGCCCCCCACGACCCTGTACACAGGATAAGCGGTTGAAAATGGATGGATGGAATACAAAACCCAGCAAATCACATGTGTATATATATACACATTTTCGAAGCATGTAATAAGGTCTTTGAAAACTTGTCTAACAAAAGGTTTTCAGTAATGGTACCTGTTGTTGTGGTGAAATAAAGCAGAATCACTGCTGCTGACACTTCAAATCTGCCACCAGCAGTGTGACATCCAGCTCTCAGATTAGCAGCTACAAATGACACATTTCAGTAAATAGCCATTCTTAAGCTTTAACTTCAATCGAAGTCTCCTGCAAACCCTGGCTTCACTGGTAAACTATACCCTTGTTTCAAAATTTCTGAGATGACAAACAAGGTGTCTGCCATTTGGGGTCTTCACTTCTGGAAATAATAAGTTCTGAGTAAGCATATATTGATACTGCAGTATTAGGGGGAATTCATATGGCTCAGTGGATTAAGTCATACAATCTTTGTCACAATGTCCTTCTTCCTGTTGCTCAGTGAAATGAATTAAACAGAAGTGTTTTTTATGAGGCAGAAAATGGAGGGAGAAATACAGAAGGACTGTAACAGATTGAGGGAGAAAGGGGGAGGGTGAAAGACATATTTCTCTCTCAAAGATTAGAAAAGAGAGATATTTCTGTAACTCCAGGCTAATTCAATGAGTAGTGCCAGATCTCACTGGGGATTTACAGGCTTGGCTTCAAAACAATTAGCTGGAGAATGGGAGCTGTTTAAAAGACAAGGAGACGAGGAGATCTTAATACAGCTGTGGGTATTTCCCCATGGAGGAGTCATTTTTACAACCTCCTTACAGTCTCTCTCTCACTCTAATACTGCTAGCCAATCTCCTCTGTCTCATTTCACACAGAAGACAATTTTGTGAAAGCTGCTGTGGGGAAAACAGAGGAGAGAGGAAGAGAAATAGAGAGTACTGCCGACAGAAACTGAGCAGGAATAAAATAAAAAAAAGAAAGATGAGACGGTGTGAGGTCTAAGGAAGTGCTAGAGAGAGGAAGGGATAAACTTTTAGAGAGAGAGATAAAACCACAATTGGAAGGCGGGAGCAGGGAAACAGAGGCTGGAAAAGAGAGAAGGGCAAGCTTAAACAGTGAGACAAACAGCAACAACAAGAGAAAAAAACAAAAAGACATACACCCCAAGAAATAGATAAGGCTCAGCAGAAGGCAGGTTGTCATTGTCTGGGGAGCTGGAAGATTGAACATTCCTCTCACTTTATGAGGACTTCCTGCTTGCTGCCCTCTATATACCAAGGGCCAATCAGTGACTCCATCTGTCCATGGGGGCCAATCAGTCAGAGCACAGAAGAACTAAGTCAGCATGTCCTTGTCCACACAGGTAATCAAAGACGCTGTTAAAACTCTACCACTGTGAATGGCTTTTCACATGCTCCTAAACCATGGTTTTCCACACTGTAGCACTCCCAGTACAGGGCTGCCTTGAGGTAGCATAGCCCCTTTTCACATGGCAGAAGCTCACTGCAGGCTGAGTTATTGTACTCCATTAACACTTTGACATCAACCGTAGGCGCTGTCGTGGCAATTTTAGCGCTAATGCTGCATTTATGTGGAAGTGAACATAATTACCAGGTTCTGACTTGTTAAAGGTAGAATGGGGGGCATTTGTCGGTCGCTGTTTACAAACACACCATTGAAAGTGTGTGTTACAAAGTCCACAGAGTCCTCCAGCTGATAGAGGCCATTCCTGTACAGACTCCCGTTCGCAAATCAACAATAAATACAGTTAAAACTGAGAAACCATTTAACCATGTAGCCTACTTAATCATAGTAGAAGCACAGAAAGCAAATAATTAACAAAATTAACAAAATCTAAACATGTGAGCAAAATTAGACAGGCAAAATGTTCTGATTCTGAAATGTTCCCAGTGGGATATGCAGATGAGTAGACAACAGAACAAAACCGGGTCACAGAGAGCCGTCGCCAGTGCAGACACTGTCGGATGGAAATTTTGTTTTCGCTCAACCCTAGCAACACTAACGCGACACAACCGGACTCAGTGGACTTTCCATGTAAAGGTACAGACAAAAGGGAAACAACAGGGAAGTAAAGGGACAGTCAGTGAGAGAGAGAGAAAGACAAACAGCTGCTTCTAATTGTCCTGTCTTAGTAGTTCAGTTCAGTTCAGTGTGCTTTATTGGCATGAATATTTTATTTAAACAATGTACAGAGTGTGCATTTAAATATGACATAACAAGATTAATAGTCTAAGCTGTTATATTCCTCTCCCATAGAATTGCACTGAATTGATTCTTAAACATATATGATACAACTGTATCAGTTCAATATGGACCACATCTTTTAATTTCCAATTATTATCCAATTATTAGATTCCATATTTTACAGGACAGTTGGCAACCCTAAGTGACGGAGACACAGATAATCATCACCTGACTCCAGTGTTTTTTGGCTAGCTGTTTTGGTTAACTCTCACCTCTCTCATCAACTGATTATAAATTGCTAAATGACCATTCACACAATTTTTACCCTCCTACAAGTGGATCTGCAATCATGCAACCCTCCGGAGTTGTCCGATGATGTGAATGCTGGCACATTACTGCTACCTTCTATCCCCTATGATCGCTGCATAATGGCAAGAATAACCCATTTTAAAATGCATTAAGTTAAATTGTGGTTTCTTCAGGACAAAGAACTAAATTAATGTACAGATAAAAATGTTGTCATTAACATTTACACAGATTGGAAAATGCAATAGTCCTAACAAACAAAAGGTTTTCAAGACATAATATTCATGTTTGCTACTTTTTCCTCCTGTTTTTGCTATGATGTGTTATGCCTGACAACCCAACAGTGTCTCTTTACAAGTAGCTTTTTGATGCTGTCTGAAAGTGACACAACTGGGAAAGATACAGTAGAGGTTTCTCTACTAGCTTGATTTGATGCCAGCAGTAGGCCAAGATACCAAAACCCTATTACTATTGCTGTCCATTACTGTAAACTGTGTACCTCTGTGACAGCCTGAACAGTCAAAACAAAACAATTATATTTTCTGTGCAAGCTTACATTACGAAAAGGCAAACTTGAAAAATAACTAGGCTACATAACAATTCCTCTTGGGAAAGTAATGCCACAGGCTTCAGCTGTATAACAAAAAGGATTAGTGGGATCAATCACAGAAACTTTTTATTTTTTTTTTTGTGGCCATTTTATACATTAAGCAGGTCGGCAGGAAATTACGAATCCTATTCGACCTGAGCCCTAACTTTGAGAAACTAAAATTCTTGTCCAGGTATGATTTTTCTATTTCACAAACAATACACAATCATTAGACTAATAGTAAATGTCAAAGATCTAGGGAGAACTCTAAATGTGTTTAATTCATATAATCCTGTATATTGTATTGTCATGTTCACCTGTCTTAAAAATAGTTAGAACAGCTCCACTGTGCCCAATGTGCCTGTACCTCTTAATCCATTTATTGTGTTTTATGCATCTTGTTTGTGAGGCCGTTATGCAAAATTGTTAGTCTTATTATAATTATCAGTATTACTCAGTAACAAACACATCTTTCCTACCTACAGTATAAACACATACAGCAGTTCTCTGTGTTGCAGCGGCCCGTGTCATCAGACTACTCCCACTCACACCTCCTCCTCTCAGCATGATAAACAGACTTCTCCCTGGAGAGAAAACAACAAAGTCATCCAACCTCAACCCTAACAGTCACGGTCACTTTCAGGGATAGAAAGTCACAGGTTACATGAAGCAAAAATATAGTTATTAGATTTTAGACACATTACAAAAAAAATATGTAACAATGTCAAACCAGAAAGTATCGATGACCTGAGGTTTCTTCTGACCTGCAAGGTTCATGGAGGAAAAAGACCTTTTTAAATGTTGTCAGTTTCATAATCTTTGTCGACTAAGCAGAGCATCGGGAAGTTTATTCTTTGTAGAACAACACTAATTTTTAGGAATTAGAGCTCAGGTTGTTAGACCATAACTAACTATAACTAACTTCTCCCTCTTTTCTGTATAGGAAGAAACTTTATGAAGTATGTGGTGTTGGGTTTTTTTGGCTGCATGATACACTGCTTCATATGTTCTTGCTTTTGTAAAATTATCATATCAATTATCATATTTAATAAGCTCACACATGTTGCAATAATGGTAAAGAAAAGCCATCTGTTTAAGCTGTTTGAAACTGCCAATCAAAAGCAAATATAAATCTTTACATAAAAAATAAACATTAGCTTTTGCCTGTTGCTTTCTTGCTTTCTTTCTTTCTGTCTTCGTGTTTTGTCTGTTCTTTGTTCCCTTGGAGGAGTTGACTATAGTCCCATGCGGCTGAAAAATCAATAACAACCTCAGAGTCATCAACACCAAGAAAAAATGTGCATATCTCCTCAAATACTGGACTTCTGGCTTTCTGTTAACCTGAGGGAAATTGAAAACTCTTTAAACAAGAGTACCACCGTTGTCAGACAACCACTTGCAAATTCAATAGCTTTTCTGCCTGTGTATTCTGCTTTTAAGTCAGAGTCTCCGCATTATTTGCATGTTAAGGTGTCTCTCTCACTGGGGACCAATTAAATGATAAAACAGTTACAGGTTCATTTAAATTCACTCTGCAAGAGGCTTGTATTGATAAATGGCGTGGAATTACAGAACAGCAAATAACTGCGGGTAGTGTATATTATTTTCCCTTTTTAAATTAATAAGGTTGCAGAGGAAAATTTTGTGTCTTAGGGTGAGTAGCAATACCTTCTCAAGGGCTGTTATGTTTAAAGAAAAAAGAAGGGAGTCAAATGAAAGAAATACAGAGGGAAGAAGGGGCAGAAACGCTTTAACTCTAAACTAATGCGGTGGCTCAACACGTTGTTCAGCTCAGGACACAAGTGAGAAATGGAGTCTCTTATTGTGGTAGCCAACATCATTAAAGCTGCATTAAGCATTTATTTTTTTACATTAACACTGAATCAGATGGCTCCATGAATTAACAGCCCAGTTGGCAGCTCTGCTGCTTTCAGACACGTTTCAGCTCCTTCTCTTCCTTTGCAGGACAAAAAGAACAAAAACAATGCGGGTTCATATAAAATCAGGGACAGATGCTCTCAGCACACAAGCTCACAAAAGCTGCTTGTACCCTAGATATACCCTAGACTAGATAAGAAGTGACTGGTGAAGAAGGCAGCAAGCCTTCCCCCCACCGGTGACTGAGAGTTACTTCCTTGTTAAAAGCATCTTAAAAGAGCAAAAGGCGCAGAAACAAACATAACAAACATCTGATAAATCTGTTGGAAATAATAGGCTGCTGAGCTATTAACTTCATGTACAGTGCTTGTACAGGCTAGTTTTGTACTGAAGTGAACGTGACAACTTGGACCACAAACAGCCTGAACTTTCTACTGAACTAAATAACTGTACTGTAGTGCATTTGAACGGTCATGCGGCTGCTTAGCTAAGAAAAAAAGTGAACAAACTTCATAGTCGATGACTCTTAATAATTGAACTGATAAAAGTGATTCCAGAGACTCTTGTTGATGTGTGATACAGCCATCTTCACCTTAATAAAAAACCCAACAAAGAAAGCAATCAATAAATAATTGTAGAATTATTGAGCTGATGCATAAATGCAATGTATATTCATTCATTCATCTGACGCTTTCATCCAAAGCGACTTACAATTGCTATATATGTCAGAGGTCACACGCCTCTGGAGGAACTAGGGGTTAAGTGTCTTGCTCAGGGACACATTTGTGTGTCACAGTGGACTTGAACCCAGGTCTCTCACACCAAAGGCATGTGTCTTATCCACAGAGACATCACCCCCTAGTTCACATGTGAGAGCATACATTATTCTCTATATTGTTAAGAAAACATATAATTGCGCTATTAAGTCTCCTAATTTCTGTTACTAGTCAGCAGTGTCTTTGTCTTACCGCCACTCTACAGATAACGCAACACTGTTGTCACTCACTGGCGAGTTTAGTGTGAAACATAGTTAGTGTTGATTTTACGCTCCAACTTAGTGTCAAACTTACATTCAATTGGTTCAACTGAATACTAAATACTATAGTGACTTCTGGACTATTCAACAGGTCATCAGAAAGAGAATTCTAATAAGTTTCCCATGTTTCCCTTTTTCTGCAGGATTTGTAAGTAGGCTGTCGTTAGCAATTGTCTAATCCAGTCTGACCAATATACCGCACCAACACTACATATAACATTAAAAGCATGCTTTATATATTTCATTAAGATTCCTAGTGTGCTGAAAGTGTTATATTTCAGCACTGTGGACTAATACAGAATGTGTTTTTATTGGTCAGGAAAAGGAAATGACACAGGGCTTGTAAACACTTATTATCTTTAAGAATATCAAAGAATGATAGAGATGGAATAATTGTTTTATATGATTCAAAACTCACAGCTACAATATCACTTACAGCAGCTCTTTTCTAAATAACAAGGAGGACTGATTAATATAAAAGCATCTGGAATTTGTATGAAGCATCATCCACTTAGAAGAGACTGAGAGAGGCAGACAGACCAAAACATACACACGCACATAAACACACACACATGCACAGCCATGAGTTAGAAAGGCCTCTTGATGTTCTCATCAAGCCAGAAGGCACAGCAGGGACTGACGACTCACTGTCAAGAGACAAATCAGCGCGCTCACACACACACACACACACACACACACACACACACACACACACACACACACACGGGAAGAGTAATGTCTAAACATTTCCCCTTGAGATGCAGTGGTTCTTTCATCTAACAGTTAACTGTTTGTGATTCTGTAGGTGGGGCGTGTGAGAAACATTTCTGAAATTTGCTTTTTTTTGTCCGTCCACCTTGTTCAGATGGATACAAAGAGATGGAATGTATGCGTGTGTACACATTTGTGTCTGTGTGTCTTTAGAAAGAGACTGGACACAGGTAGTTACTGTCCTCTCGCTTCTTCATGAATTAGAATGACAGATAATACAGAAGTTTATTGATTGCAAAACTACTGAGTGAGCACAGACAAAGTTAAGATGTAATCAGTCTGCCAGTCAAGGTTTGTGAGCACAGAGGTTTCAAGTACAAAACAAGTATACAGGTGCTGGTCATATAATTAGAATATCATCAAAAAGTTGATTTATTTCAGTAATTCCACACACACACACACATTTCAAATGTTTATTTCCTTTAATTGTGATGATTAAAACTGACAACTAAGGAAAATCCCAAATTCAGTATCTCAGAAAATTAGAATATTACTTAAGACCAATACAAAAAAAGGATTTTTAGAAATGTTGGCCAACTGAAAAGTATGAAGATGAAAAGTATGAGCATGTACAGCACTCAATACTTAGTTGGGGCTCCTTTTGCCTGAATTACTGCAGCAATGCGGCGTGGCATGGAGTCGATCAGTCTGTGGCACTGCTCAGGTGTTATGAGAGTCCAGGTTGCTCTGATAGTGGCCTTCAGCTCTTCTGCTTTGTTGGGTCTGGCGTATCGCATCTTCCTCTTCACAATACCCCATAGATTTTCTACAGGGTTAAGGTCAGGCGAGTTTGCTGGCCAATTAAGAACAGGGATACCATGGTCCTTAAACCAGGTACTGGTAGCTTTGGCACTGTGTGCAGGTGCCAAGTCCTGTTGGAAAATGAAATCTGCATCTCCATAAAGTTGGTCAGCAGCAGGAAGCATGAAGTGCT
>NC_060152.1:16763368-16777496 GCF_021292245.1 Micropterus dolomieu
GTGGCACTGCTCAGGTGTTATGAGAGCCCAGGTTGCTCTGATAGTGGCCTTCAGCTCTTCTGCATTGTTGGGTCTGGTGTATCGCATCTTCCTCTTCACAATACCCCATAGATTTTCTATAGGGTTAAGGTCAGGCGAGTTTGCTGGCCAATTAAGAACAGGGACACCATGGTCCTTAAACCAGGTACTGGTAGCTTTGGCACTGTGTGCAGGTGCCAAGTCCTGTTGGAAAATGAAATCTGCATCTCCATAAAGTTGGTCAGCAGCAGGAAGCATGAAGTGCTCTAAAACTTCCTTCTAGACGGCTGCGTTGACCTTGGACCTCAGAAAACACAGTGGACCAACACCAGCAGATGACATGGCACCCCAAGCCATCACTGACTGTGGAAACTTTACACTGGACTTCAAGCAACGTGGATTCTGTGACTCTCCTCTCTTCCTCCAGACTCTGGGACCTTGATTTCCAAAGGAAAATTTACTTTCATCAGAGAACATAACTTTGGACCACTCAGCAGCAGTCCTGTCCTTTTTGTCTTTAGCCCTGGCGAGACACTTCTGACACTGTGTCTTGTTCAAGAGTGACTTGACACAAGGAATGCGACAGCTGAAACCCATGTCTTGCATACGTTTGTGCGTGGTGGTTCTTGAAGCACTGACTCCAGCTGCAGTCCACTATTTGTGAATCTCCCCCATATTTTTGAATGGGTTTTGTTTCACAATCCTCTCCAGGGTGCGGTTATCCCTATTGCTTGTACACTTTTTTCTACCACATCTTTTCCTTCCCTTCGGCTCTATATATATGTGCTTGGACACAGAGCTCTGTGAACAGCCAGCCTCTTTAGCAACGACCTTTTGTGTCTTGCCTTCCTTGTGCAAGGTGTCAATGATCGTCTTTTGGACAGCTGTCAAGTCAGCAGTCTTCCCCATGATTGTGTAGCCTACAGAACTAGACTGAGAGACCATTTAAAGGCCTTTGCAGGTGTTTTGAGTTAATTAGCTGATTAGAGTGTGGCACCAGGTGTCTTCAATATTGAACCTTTTCACAATATTCAAATTTTCTGAGATACTGATTTGGGGGTTTTCTTTAGTTGTCAGTTATAATCATCAAAATTAAAAGGAATGAACACTTGAAATATATCAGTCTGTGTGGAATGAATGTATACATTTTACAAGTTTCACTTTTTGAATGGAATTACTGAAATAAATCAACTTTTTGATGATATTCTAATTATATGACCAGCACCTGTATAACACAAAATTGGCTGGTTTTGTACTAAAGGCTGACTTCAAAATGCAAATCTCATTTCCCGCCTCCATTTACCACCTTCCTAAACATAAAATGCTTCCAGGAAAATTTTCTAAACTGCTGTAATCGTCCTGGACTTTGTGTTATGATGCCTGTAACAGCTTCTTCAGCATTAACACTGCCGGCTTCAGTAGCTCCTGGGAGGCAAAATAATTTATGTCTGGAAGACACATTGGATCTGAGCTCGAAGACAGGGCCATGCATCAGTCTAAGTAATCTCTGAAGGTCTGAACATTACTTAACGTCTTACATCTTTGATGCTGTGTCTTATGACTGTTGTGTAGTTTAGTAGCGACCTGGATCAACCACTCACTGTAAGAACTACTAAGGCCTCCCTTCAACACCAAGTTATTAATGCCCATATTTTCAACATACAACTACTTACACTTGTGTCACTTCAAAATAGTCAAGTATCTATCATTACTCAAATCAAAAGATACCAATAGCTCAAAAGTAAAAAAAGAGGGAGCAATAATGCTTTGAAAGGCAACGAGTGCTATAAATGGCATAAAACTTAAATACTGATGTTCACATAGGCATTTTGGCATGTTACAGAAGGAAAAGTGCAGATGTAACTAATAGAATAAATAAAGGAATAAAGGCTGAATTACATTCAGGCTTCAGTTTCAGCATCCTGTTATTATGCATGCTGGTTCACTGTCACGGCTTAAATGAAACTGAGCCATTGCTAATGTCACTATAGTATAAACTAGCAACAATCTCATTTATAACACTCAGTCTAGCTCACTAACCGTTTCGTTATCATCCAGTGCATTTAGCTGTGCTTGTCATGCTGAGCCTCTGGTGAAAGATATACCAATAGTTATTGAAAGGGGGCAGGGGAGCTAAGGCTGATGTATCACGTTGGCTAAATGAAGACAGTGTAACGTTATCATTTAACGAGGATTGATTACATCAACCCCAAGCTGATAAAAATATCATGTTGCAGTGGGAGTTTAAATGAGTTTCTAGCATGTTGTGTGAAGCTGTCGCCCTGTGTTTCCGTCTCTGTGTGTCTGATTATGTTTGCTCATGAGTTCGAGCATGCGTAAGAGCACATTGCCATCTGAAAACAACACCGCTAGTGGCTGCTGAAAACGACATAATACCCCTTTAAGGTCCAACAAAGATGCAAAGATCCTACCTTTTATGGTACCTCAGCCACCAAAAGAGAGCATTATCATGCATCACCTCCCTCTGCAGTTAGAGAAACATGTGGCTTGCTAGGTATATGGTAGGCCACATGATACAAACAATACAGGGAGCCTTTCATCATAAAATTGCTATACTGCCCCTTTAGTGGTAAAAAAAACTCATTTAACTATAAAATTTACAGTAGCATGAATAAAAAAGGTAACTTTCGCTGCAGTAATTTACAGCAGAGTAGCTGACTGGATAGACTTTTCTCACAGAGGACATGTCATAGCACTAAACAGGTGTACCTAATAACATGAAGGATGCCTCCATTCTAGTGACCCAGTAAGACACCTGTGTTTAACAAATCCAAATGTCCAGAGTGAAGACAACACTGAGAACGCCCTGCATGTAATCAACAAGCTACATTCATTGATTCAAGGCAACAGGTTCACAGCAAGTGTGAAGGTGTCAGTCTACCTCACAAAATCGATGTCAATGTACAACAAGAGATTTAAACTTCAGCGGGGATCAGTTTCTTGAAAATGACAGATGATGACAATGCATTTCTAATATTTACCCTGACAACTTATCCTTCTTCTACTACAACTACACTTCACAAGGTGGTGTGTGTGTGTGTGTGTGTGTGTGTGTGTGTGTGTGTAATGCGTGGTGCACTCAAGAGGATTTTCAAATCTTAACAGACAAACACAACTGAAATACAGTAATAACAACAGATCTAACAGATTTTTTATATTTTAATCATAAGAAAGCACACACCACTTGCCGTGATTTCAGAGTAGCGATTTCAAGGACTTGGGATCTCACAGAAATGTGCATGATCACACATGACTTATGTGTGAAAAACTGCAGATGAACTTGTGGCTGAGAAGACAGAATCAGCATGGCTTATACATTTTATAGCGCAAGCAAGTACATAACATATACAATTGGTGACGCTTGCCAGTCAGTTTGCTCTCATTGGCTATTTTGGTTTCTGCTTAATATTCCTGTTCCTTTCACACTACATTTTGAAATCGGGGAGACTCTGTTCCAGGCAGTAACATTAAGATTATGTCTATAAATCCCTCACACTACAGGATCATTTGGGCAGATAATCTATTCAGACCAGCCTCAAATCAGGAATCCTACGATTGTAGGGAGGTTGCGAATCCGAACCAAAATCCGCCCAATTATCCTCTAATATGAGGCCAGCATAAAGTGATACTAAAATGATAAAATCCCACGGCTTCAATGATGTTGCAGATCAAGTCTTCTGTTTGTCTCTCTGCCTCATTTCCCACAACTTTTTTTATATATAGTACATGCTTTTAATTGCCTTTAATTAAGTACTGGCAATCGTTAAGACCTTCTTGCAATCTGGTGTTCTCCTCTCTGTCTTTATCAAATGCTATTACCGCTGTGCTTACAGTAAGAGCAGCTTCTGTTTTCAGTGACTACAAACCACTTTTGCACAATTGTGGATCCCTTAGAGGTGCTGTCATTGGCCTTTCAAACATTAAGTTTGGAATAAAAATTAGAAAAATGGTTGTATAATAAAATTTAAAATGCAAAGGTTTGGGTATGGATTTGGTTTAGTTCGGGTCAGGTGACAATCTGACTGTAACTACAAAGGAATCCTCAATAATGCACCTGTTTTATTCTTTTCTGCTGTTTCTGAGGGGCTTGATATGGCGTACAGTGCAACTGCATGGATCACTCAAACCCTTAAGCTTGATATATTCAATATATCCATCATTGCAGTATAGTTTAGTAATGTTAAAGACCCTGTAAACTTTTGGTCCACCCACACAGGTGATTTCACTTACGTTGGCTAATTACATGGGCGTATCCAAATGATGCTTGATTGACAACTCACTCTTCTTGTTAAGAGCAGTTTGGTGATCTCATGTAATTCCCAGCATATGTCCTCCCACCTTCAACCTGAGCAGAGGCCTAATCACTCATAATAAGTGAAAACACCTGTGTGGGTGAGCGAGACTAAATCTGACACATTTACTTTAGGTGAGACCTATACAGGAAAAATATTTTCATGAAGCAGCAGTGTTGCCAGGTGTATGATAATCATCATATCTGACAATAATCTAGCCATTTCAAACCTTTACAATGGATTATTTTCCAAAGCCCTAAATGTATGATTATTTTGAAATGCCATAGTTTCATTATTTTTACAAACAAAAACACCAGCCTGTTGCAGTCAACTTGGAAAACTCACTTGCTTGGCCTGAGATATGATAATTCTGGAGTCTTTGTTCAATTTTGTTTTTTGGCGCCCAGCAACACTGTGAAGCAGCTTTACAGCATTTCCTTGTAAAGGATGAGGAACAATGACCTCATACACCTCTGACTTAAGAAGAATGACTGTAGACTTTGTGTCAAACAACACTGTTATGAAATATATTGTCTGTGACAGTCTTGCCAAAGTGCTCTCTCCACAGGTGACCATTTTTTCACACACCAGCCCAGCGAGGGTGATATGTGCTTTTGACCTTTATTTTTCCAGCTCATGAACTCTGACAGGGTGCGTTGGTGCTTCTCTTTCAAGTCCTTTTCAAAGCACAAATGAGAAAGAGATACTGTAAACTCACTAAGGACTAAGAGGCTGCAGTGTTCTCTGATAACTCTGAACTGGCTTAAGATCAATAATGCAGCCATAGCTACAGTACAGTGATGCAATGAACTGACAGGACTCACTGACTAATAGGGTTAGACTGTCTTTACACTGACAGCTGATTGTTTTCACTAGGATGTTCTTCTCTGTGAATTTCAGTAAACTTTATCAAGACTGTAGTACATGAACCCAAGAGCAGGAATTAACTTTTCATTTAGATTTTAGAAGCAATTATTTAATCTTAATTGATATCAACACTTACAAGGACTGCAGGACAAAAATATCCACTAATAAGGTTTGTAAGTTTATGAAATGTAATTTCTCTTTGCCTAAGACATAAAATTCTCAGACAAAATTCAAATACTATATGCATGTATAGTAAGTAGAGCCTATCTCTGATAAATCTATAGAAGCCTATAGAGAGTATGGTATATGACAAGTTAACTGTTTTCTTATTCTTATTAAAAATGTTTGTCTTTTATATTATGGGTTTCAAAAAACAAAGGTCTGCCAATATGTTTTCCTCAGATTTTTCAAATAAAACTCTTTGAAACCAGCTGACAAACTTGAAAGAGTAAATGTATCTCTCAGTGTTGCCAATACATCATGTGTTGTGAGTTTCAGACTGGACCGATTCTTTATATACACTGATAAAAAAGATAATGTGTAGAGAGAGGTGCATTTTGAAGGATTGCACAAACATACTTTTGCCCAGGGCATCACCACGAGCACACTTCATGGTGAAGAGAGTGATAGAGGAGACAAGTGATGAGGATGAGGAATGAATTCCCAATCAGAGAGAACATTCTGAGGAAACCTATAAAAAGGTGAGGCAGAGGAGTGTGTTCAACTAGACAACAAAGCCAAGGAAAAAATATAAATGACTTTTTTCTTTATGCTATTTCCATACGTGATATATTTGTCATGGCTGGTCTGTTGTACTTTAATTATTTTATTACAGTTTAACATTGCTCTTGGAAATCTTGGATCTAGCCCCCAGTCCCCTTACTTAAGTTTTTGAAGCCACATCTCATTGCCTACATCAATGTACTGAATTTACTCAGCGGTTTGCAAGATGGTTCCTATCATTTAACTATCAGTGCTTGAAGTGGGCCGGTACTCACTGATACACAGTAATGGCACTTGTACATTTTACTCTTTGGCGTACAGTGCCAGTACATTCTCACCATTCTGCTAATCTCTCTCAGTGGATATAGATTAGGGAGAAGATCGGGTGCGTTTTGTTCACGTATGATCAACTTTTCATCAAGATGCTCTTCAATGTCACTTTTCATGAACCGACCAATCACAGCCTGATTAAGGCAGGACATAAAAAAGGTTGACATGCTACTGCAAACTTTCAAAATGTAGGCCAGAACTGATTATGCATGAGTGGTTGTGATTTTTTTACCATTTTTCTAGCACAAGGAATTAAGGAATGAAAACAACCCACAAAAATAAAACAGCTGTACCTTGAATTACTATTATTAGAGGTGCTCCGATCAGGATTTTTTTGGCCGATCACCGATTGCTGAAAGCAGCATCGGCCGATACCGATCACCGATTGCTGAAAGCAACATCATTAAGTGTTAAAGTTAACAGTTGATAAAGTATCATGAAATGACAACTGTTTATTTTATTGCCAGGAAACATGGGCAACAAATTCCGCTCAATCTGTGTTAGAGACTTACAGGTGCTGGTCATATAATTAGAATATCATCAAAAAGTTGATTTATTTCAGTAATTCCATTCAAAAAGTGAAACTTGTATAATTCATGGATTCATTCCACAAAGACTGATATATTTCAAGTGTTCATTCCTTTTAATTTTGATGATTATAACTGACAACTAATGAAAACCCCAAAATCAGTATCTCAGAAAAATTTAATATTGTGAAAAGGTTCAATATTGAAGACACCTGGTGCCACACTCTAATCAGTTAATTAACTCAAAACACCTGCAAAGGCCTTTAAATGGTCTCTCAGTCTAGTTCTGTAGGCTACACAATCATGGGGAAGACTGCTGACTTGACAGCTGTCCAAAAGACGACCATTGACACCTTGCACAAGGAGGGCAAGACACAAAAGGTCATTGCTAAAGAGGCTGGCCGTTCACAGAGGTCTGTGTCCAAGCACATTAATAGAGAGGCGAAGGGAAGGAAAAGATGTGGTAGAAAAAAAGGGTACAAGCAATAGGGATAACTGCACCCTGGAGAGGATTGTGAAACAAAACCCATTCAAAAATGTGGGGGAGAGTCACAAAGAGTGGACTGCAGCTGGAGTCAGTGCTTCAAGAACCACCACGCACAGACGTAAGCAAGACATGGGCTTCAGCTGTGGCATTCCTTGTGTCAAGCCACTCTTGAACAAGACACAGCGTCAGAAGCGTAAACCATAGTAGCCTTTGCCTGGTTACTGTGAACATCTTATAGCTTAACAAATATATCTTTACTGTGGAATAAACTACAAAAACAGAACAAACAGCATCTTTATAAATTTACTACAACCATAAAAACTGCAACAAAAAAAGGCTGTGGCCAAAATATTTCGGAGATAAAGGAGCACAGGCATCATGAGTCGATGATAAACTCTGAAGTAGCTGCTTTTTGTTCTGGAAAGCTCAGGCAGGTTCTGTGGGCTTTAGGGGAGAGAGAGAGGAGTGGAGAGAAGGAGAAGGGCTACAGAGAGGAGTCATAACTGCCTTCAATGAGAATTTAAATGAAATTTTAAATAAATAAAAATAGGCTACAATGTAAATTCCATATTATACAGTCAGTTGTTAATATTACATAGGCTACTATATTCATAATTTCATATGGTTTACCATTTGTAGGCTATAGGCCTTATATCATTTCAGTGGATTGTTTTCATTTTTAATCCTTGTGCAGGAAGCACAACCTACATATCTTACATGCTGCCACCGACTTTACCAGAGGAGAGAATAGCAATCACTTTAAATACGGCCAGAAGGTTTTTATTTGACTTTATAAAGGTTAAAAATACGGGAGATTTACGGGGAAAACGGGAGGGTTGACATAAGAGGAGTAGAGAGAGGAGTGGGGTAATGTGAGACTACATCCACACTGCTACATTTTTAAAACAGTTTTATAACGAAAACGATCTTCTCCGTCCACAGCAGCGTTTTAGCTGCGTATCAGAGTTGATCTCTGTCTATATTAGAACGACTGAAAACAAACATCTGGTGGCCGTTCAGGTAGCTACACTGGGCATGCGCGTGCCAGTGTAAACATGAAGCAGATGGTCTACTCGCAGTAGCAGACGATTTAGCAAAAGAAGAAATTAATACAGACCAAGAACCACACCAGGCTTTTTTCTTCTTTTTTGCATTAACTGACAACGAAGTGGAACTGTTACTGAAAGTAACACGAGAGTACGAGAGACGGCGACGGAAAACAGACTGGGAGTTGTCGCAAAGTAAATACAGCAACATGCACAGTAGGCTAACTGTTAAGTGTTATTTACACAGTACTTATATTAAAATAAAAATACCAAAACTAAAACTCTGTAAAGCATCGTGTTTTTGCTTTGCATGACTGATAAGACCGACTCACAAAGCCAAATGTGAGTGTTTTATAAAGTCCTCTGTTTTCGGGTCAGCAGCGTTTTCAAACAAACATCTTCTGATTCACCGTTTTAATCTGGACGGGAGGCGGAAACGTAGAAAAAGGTCTCCATTTTTGTAACGAAAACAGAGAGAGAGAGGCAGTCAGCTGATTGAGTGGCACCGCTCTTTGCATCAGGAAACTCACACTGAAGGATCAGTCAGTTCAATTCAATTCAAATTAGCTTTATTGGCATGAATGTGTATTAACAATATTGCCAAAGCATCATAAGAACAATCAGCCCCATCAGTCTCTCTGCCTGATGCGCTGTCTATTAAACTCCGGTTGCGGGTGGCGTGTGTGTGAGATGAGCACAGCTGCGACAGTTTCACATGATCGCTCCTGCGTGTTGCTCCGTCTGAATTCTGCTCAACTCTAATTGTAAATGATTATGTGGGCGCATTAATTCCTTCTTGTCTGAGAAGGACTTTGGTGCTGGCTAGCTTTGAAAACCGCTCACACAGCGTAGTGAAACATTTTAGCTGCCGTTGAAAATTTGTCTGACGAGTATTGCATCATCTGATCGTCTTTTCATATCGACCCATTTAGCGACCACCGATCAAACTAGTTAAAGCCATTATTGGCTGATTATGATCGGTAACCGATCGATCGGAGCACCCTTAACTATTATACTAATGGTAAACTGTATACTATTACCGGAAATTATAATCAACACACTTATATTAGCCCTGATCAATTCTTAACCACAGTGGCGTGATATCAGAAAATGGTTTTAATTGTGAAACAGTTGAATCTGCTGCTGAAATGTTACAAATATTATCTGTAGCCAGCTGACTCACATGGCAACACCTGAATGGGGAATAGCTGGCACCTATTTTTTCCCACTGGGTACAATTATATGTTTTCTTGCTTTCTTGCCTGTACATTTATACAAATGAGATTGATTAAAGGTGAAAGAGGAAAGACCTGTTACGTTTGTTGTTTACAATACAGCAGGCATCCATTAAGTCTGTCATCTTGACAACTATAGACAGTCTCCTGTTCAGGTTTTAAGCATGTATGTGGGTGACTGTGCTCATTGGCTTCGGCATGTGTCTGCAGGGGGCAGGGTGTGTGTGTGTCTAGCTAAGGAGGAAACTCAGGGAGACAGTTGCCACCACCATTTCAGCACTCAGCAGTAAAGTATTGATCTTGTTTCAGCAGCTCTCCTTTTCCACTTCTCTCTCATCACTCTTTCTGTTGCTGTCTTTCATTCTTCTCTTCACTTGCTCTGTTAAATTTTATTTTATATTCTACTTTCTGTTAGTATGTATTTAATACCTTCCCTAACCCTGAACCCAGTGCAATGTAATTTTACTCACCTTTCTTTCTTTCCTCTTCCCCTCTCTCTTTTCCTCTCCTTGCTGAGTTTCTCAAATTCTCCCCTTTTCTGTCCTTACCCTCCTCTCATCATGCTGTTTTTCCTCCCCTTATGTCCCTCTCTTCCTGACTCCTACAGATGTTAACCTTGTAGCACAGTTTCCTCAGGTTGGAGAGACGCACAGAGAGAAGAAGCAATGCAGAGCTCAATACCTCCACCCTCAGGTGATGATGTGAACTTTTCTCTCACAGCTTGACTGTAATAAAATCAAACCTTGATGATTCATGGATTACAGCAGTGCTGTAGAGGGCTGTAAATCATTTTAAGATATCGTCCTCATAAACCTTGGCACAGAATCATCGTTCCCATGCAGACAGAGATGTATGACATCAGGATGCTGCTTTCATGAGTCTCTGTTGTTCACCTGAAGACTTTGAAGGGAACTTAAAGACCTTTTTATTCAAGCAATTATTTTGCTATTAGGCTGAACTGATTTCATATTGAACAAGTAGTTTTTTGTGAGATGTCTTAAGACAGTTAGACCTACAGACAGATAGAGCCACAGACAGACAGATAGAGCCACATATAGACTAACAGACAGACAGATATATGTTATATAAAGAGCTTACAGGGACTAGAAAAACACAACTCAACATCTGTGAAATCTCAATGGAGTTTCTTGCTGTTGCGACAATAAATTATCTGCAATCCTCCACATGTGCAATCATAATACACTAAGACAAAACACAACAACAACAACAACACCAACAAACAAGCCATATGATAGATAAAAAGCAGAACAAAGGAAAGTGATGCAAAACTATTCCCTTAGCTAAGGCGCTTAGCTCTCCATGGTCTGATACAAGCCATGCTCTGTAACAGTAACAAGGGGCGCTTTCAGGGTATGTGGTAATAAAAGTTACAGAAGTCTGTATATAATGATATACATGTCTGAAAGGCCAGCACTTCCGAGAATTTCAATCAAGGAAAAAGACCAAAATACTCACATAATAGTCATCGCAACTTGAATGACATTTAGATTACAGTTTTGGATTGAGAAATTAAACAACACAGACACAGACACGCAAGGGTAGCAAGGAGGAGAGGAAAAAGGAGGAGGCAAGAGGCAACAAATGGAGGAGTTAGAAAGAGGGGAAGAAGAAGATGCAATAATGGGAAGGGACAGAAGGAGAAGGAAGAGGTTACAAGAAGAGATTGAAGTGAAAGAGGAAAGATGTGTAGGGAAGAGGAGGAAGGAGGGGGAGAGAAAGACAGGGGCAGTGTAAGGATAGAGAGAATGATAGCTCATGGTAAGTGAGGAGTGTGTGTGAGAGAGAGAGTGAGAAAGTGTGTGTTGTCAGTCTAACTGCAGATTCTGCTCCTTCACTGTCAGCCTGCGTCAGTTGAAATGCTGAAATTGGCATATTTCCCCCCTGGAACAACACACACATGCACACATACAGTTAGTTGCAAACGTGCAAAAACACACTGAACACCACCTCCCTGCATGTTTCTGTCTGTAGGTGCAAAAATAAAACAGAAGGACTAAACCAGAAGTACACAGCTGCAAAGCCTGAAAATGCTGCAGACTGGCAGGCAGGATAATATTCATTCAGTGATTCAATGTTGATTCTGCCCTGGTAGGTTTGAACAGCTTTGAAAAGGTGGTGCCTGATTAGTGGTTTGTCTAAATGCTAACTAGTACTGAATAAACAACAAAGATCCAGATTTCAGTTTACATATTTCATTGTCCTCTCTTTCCATCACAACTCATTGCCATGGTTAGTCAGAGAGTCAACCAAAAGATAAAAATTTAAAAGTTTAAAATCTGCAAATCACTGCCAATTTAAAATAATAAAGAAAACGTTGAATTTCTTTGGTAAATATTTTAAGAAACATACAGAGGATGAAGGTCTGACTACTTTTACTATTCAATAAAAGGTTGAAAAAAATATAGCTATACACACTCATTGTTCACATCAAAGAGAGACATTCTTTTCTTCATGAAATGAATAAATGGACTAAATTTGACAATCCTCATTATTGTATACGGTCTATGGAACATCCACATAAACATGGAGTCAGATTCTGTGGTTTTAAATGAACTTCTATGAAGTTTATATTAATTGTCACAACTTATCTTTGCTTCAGTTTAAGTCCCAGTTGGTTCACATTAATGGGACACTAAAGTGTCCTTTACATCTCTAAAATAAACTAACCCTTCATAAGGAGACTACAAATAATCCCGGCGATGTTCCTAGTAGCTCCACTTCAAATAGCTAGTACATGCACACACATAGACACATAACAAAAACAGATACATACACATGCAATCACAGATACACATTTGAATACAAAAGGGTAAACAAACACTCGCATTAAAATACACACACCTCTTCTGGCAGCAGATCAAGAGAAGAAAGTGTGTGTGTGTGTGTGTGTGTGTGTGTGTGTGTGCTTGTGTGGTGAGTAAAAAGAACAGCTTCTTGGACAAATCCAGTCTAAATAATCATCCTATCCTGGCCATCCAGATACCAACACTGCGTCCCATGTGGCTTCATTACTGTTGCTGCTAATTAAGCAGCTCCAAATAAACACAATCTTCTGCCTTCATTAACACAAACACAACAGCATCAACACATGCTTAAACTGGATGTATTTGTTGATGCCGACGTCAAGTACGGAAATACATTATATGCGCTTCATGGGGTAGAAAATTAACACTATAAAATGTATTTAATATTCCTTGCAGAGTTTATATTCCCAACTCTTTACATTTACCATACTATTTTTTCACTTTCTTTCCTCTTAGGAGTTATATTAGTAGGCTAATGAAGATGCCAGACTTTCATTTGTTAAATAAATTAATCAAAAAAGGTAAGCTTTTTTAGAAGTTTTTAGAAACACATATATATATATTTATATATATATTAATTATGATGATTTAATTTTACTTGTCTAGGAAACATGGCTATACAGTGGACAACAATAGCAAGAATTATCATTAACCTAAATTTAGCATTGAAACCATTAGCCGATTAGTTTGCAACAATTCCGATAATCAATTAACCATTTAAGTAATTTTCCTTAAATGTAGTAAAAGTCCTTAACTTACACCTGACACAAAAGCGGTGCACAGCGCAGTGCAGGTGTCATTGTTAGTTCCAGACTAACAAAGTTGTGTAAATAGCAAATGTACTTGCGCCCAATGTGCTTGTGCACCCCTGGGCATGTTGGTCTTAAAATGAGGTATGGACAGGTGCATTGTTGACACATCGCTATCTTTAGCAATTAACCAACAAAAACCTGGTCTAAAGTGCCGCAGTATTTTCCTGCTATTTAAAGGGTGCATTATTAAGATAGTAAGATGCGCCTACATAGGCACGTTCACAATTCACGTACACTCTGCTTGTTACTCTCACAGGGATGCGCAGCAGCGCTCATCCTCCTATTATTACTCTCTATTACTATTACTAAATAATGAATCAAGACAAAAATCGGCAAGCTGCAGCCCTAGCATTTTATTTTTTTGGAAGGTATGGCATGCTGCTACAATCAACAGATTAATGAACAGATGAAGGCAGATATTAGTAGTAGTAATACCCTCACACCCCACATATACATATTAGCCACCTGTCGGAAGCTCCGTCTTGAACCGGACTCTTATCCAGTTTTAATCCACTTTTTTCGTTACATTTTTTATATCCTTTTATTTAACTTAACTTTATTTAAGTTTTACGTGGGTTAAGGATTTTAGTCATCCGACATGGATTTTAAGATAGATGACCGTAAAAACGCGATCAACGCTACTGATCGCAACAAAGCTCCGGTGACTATGCAAGCCGAGATAACTCTGCCCCATGAGGACTGCTCACTCCTTAAGAAAGCGAACAAGAAGATTGCTGACCTTATGGAAGACATCCGACGACTTTCAGAGGAACTCAAAGAGAAAGATTCCCTGCTGACTGGCTTTATGGATGTAGCTTCAGTACAAGCCAAACAGATTGTTTCTCTTAGCGCAACCGCTAACATCCAGGACACCGTGTTTTGGGACCCCTCTAGTCTTCCCAGGCTTTCATCCTGCTCGACTCCGAAGCATCAGTCAACCTGGGC
>NC_060152.1:16777596-16784353 GCF_021292245.1 Micropterus dolomieu
CTATTGATCGACTCCAGACTGTCCAGAACTCAGCTGCCAGGCTTTTAACCAGAACAAAGAAATATGACCACATTACTCCTATTTTAGCTTCATTACACTGGCTCCCAGTATGTTTTAGAATTGACTTTAAAATTCTATTGATCACTTTTAAAGCTCTTCATGGCCTCTCGCCTTGTTATATTTCTGACCTTTTAGTCCCATACGCACCAGCACGTACCTTGAGATCCTCGGGCAGAGGTCTGTTGTCTGTTCCAGAGTCTCGACTGAAAACTAAAGGGGACAGAGCGTTTGCTGTCAGGGCCCCGAGGCTCTGGAACAGCCTGCCCGAGGAAATCAGGTCGGCTGAGTCAGTGAACTCTTTTAAGTCCCTTCTTAAAACATACTTTTATAGGAGAGCTTTTCTCAATCTTATTTGACTTTATTTTATCCCTTTTATTTTATTGTATTTTACTAATTTTATATTAAATTTTCATGCTCTTATCTTTTTTTGTATTATTCTTTACACTTGTTAAAGCACTTTGTAACTTGTTTTTGAAAAGTGCTCTACAAATAAGGATTATTATTATTATTATTATTATTAGGGCTGCAACTAACCATTATTTTCATTGTCGATTAATCTATCAATTATTTTCTCAATTAATCGACTAGTTGTTTGGTCTATAAAATGTCAGAAAATGGTGAAAAATGACGTTCAGTGTTTCCTAAAGTTCAAGATGACATCCTCAAATATTTTGTTCTTTCCACAGCCCAAATATATTCAGCTTACTGTCATGGAGTAAAGAAACCTGAACATATTCACATTTAAGCAATTAAATTATTAGTCATCATTGCAGCTCTAGTCCACAATAGTATTATAAGCACTGACAGCACATGTACTTGAGCTGTGCCAACATTACTGACTCACACTGGAGGATAACGATATCCTGTACCCATTTATTAACCTCATGACCTTTAACTCACTGTATGGTATAATGGGAAAGATATCCCCCTCCACGACTGCATACGTGGAGAACATTGGATGGTGAGGTGATTTATCAGCTGCAAGAGGGCAGACAACAACTGATCTAGTTTAATTAATTTGAGTCTGCAGTGAAAAGTGTGTAATTACAAAAGAGCTGACGGTGGAGAAATCATTGAATTGAAGTGAATTACATCAGAATTGTTAGAGCAAAATGCTCCGAAGTCCTTTTGAGGAAAAGACACACTAGATACATTTGTGTCTGTGCATATACACACTGTACATGTCCTTCTGCATTCATACTGTGTCTGCACAGCAGTGTGTGTGTGTGTGTGTGTGTGAAATAATGAGCAGAAGCATAATGTATGCTGAAATCTCAGTACTTCAATTTAGTCCTCCATTACAGCTCAAAGTGCAGAGAGAGAAAAGCCTTTGATTATGGAGCTGTTAAAAACAAGAAAACAATGTAAACAACAGCAGACCGCTAGACTGAACTTGTACGTTTTTCTTTCATCAAAACAGAATTGATCCCAGATTTGCATGCAGAGACATTTGGCTACAAAATGCTTAGAATGTGCAAATGTTTGAGGCGTTTGTTTGAAGACTGCGGCGTTGCAGTTTTTTCACAGAGTTTTGCTTTCACAAAGTGTGAGGTTGATAATGTCAGAGGAGCTGCAGAGTCAGAGAAAAGCTGTGATAAAATGCTTCATAACCCTGTGACTAAAGGACACCTCGCCTCTCTTCTTATAACCCTTCAAATCTCCATCTTTCCCCACTTTTCCCATTTCCAACAGTTTACCCTTGAGTACCCTGTAAGGTAAGAAAACGCCTGTATTCATATCCTATTTTGAAGTCACAGAACACCAGACCAGAGGGTGTTGGAGATAAAGGGGGAGACATTATCTAAACTTGTACAAAGGTTGATGTGGAAGCATTGTAGCCTCACATAGTTTTAAAGGGAGGAAAATAGAGGTTTTAGATAATCTGAGTTTTAATATTGATGTCACAAACTAACAAATTAACATCTTACGTAGAATTTTGCAGTGTTAATGAGTGCTGATTTTTCAGTGACAATTACATGGAGTTGACAAGTTGACTGGAGTGTTGTTTGTTCCCTCATAGAGTTGATGTGTGGCTCTGGGGCAAATGTTCAAAACTAGATGAAGGTCTTAAAAACTGTAGGTGTATGTTGTAGATTCAACTATATATTCACATTTAACACTGTTTGTTTTCAGTTGTTTCATTTGTTTGTCACTTGATAAAATGAAGTTCAACTGATGAGTTAGAAGTATAGGCTATGAACATGACAATGACTTTGATTTCTCCCCAAAGCTTCCTGAAACTACTTGAAACCTCAAAAGGATATCTTGACACACACTTGTCACATTGTAGAAAAAAAGTTTTTAAAAACGGTCTAGCTATTAGGGTTGGGCCGATTGACGATGGCTGACAGACATCACGAGAGCCGGCATCGTGAAAAATTATTTCACATTATACCACTCTGTGAAAGCAGCTTTTAATGACCACAAACATTTTTATTATTGTTTTTAAGTATGCTTTGCACCTGCCTCGGAATTCTCTTCCCCCCACACTCTGACACACTCACACACACCTACACCTCGGCCACGAATTGATTAGTTCAGGACTCATAACTGTGGGTCTCTGGGTTTGAGTCGTTCATTTGTCATGTGACAGCTCGGCTACAGGGCTGTGGTAAGCAGGCAGCACAGGAAACAGAATTGATTGGTTCAGGACTCATAACTGTAGGTCTCTGGGTTTGAGTCGTTCATTTGTCACGTGACAGCTCGGCTACAGGGCTGTGGTAAGCAGGCAGCACAGGAAACAGAATTGATTGGTTCAGGACTCATAACTGTAGGTCTCTGGGTTTGAGTCGTTCATTTGTCACGTGACAGCTCGGCTACAGGGCTGTGGTAAGCAGGCAGCACAGGAAACAGAATTGATTGGTTCAGGACTCATAACTGTAGGTCTCTGGGTTTGAGTCGTTCATTTGTCACGTGACAGCTCGGCTACAGGGCTGTGGTAAGCAGGCAGCACAGGAAACAGAATTGATTGGTTCAGGACTCATAACTGTAGGTCTCTGGGTTTGAGTCGTTCATTTGTCACGTGACAGCTCGGCTACAGGGCTGTGGTAAGCAGGCAGCACAGGAAACAGAATTGATTGGTTCAGGACTCATAACTGTAGGTCTCTGGGTTTGAGTCGTTCATTTGTCACGTGACAGCTCGGCTACAGGGCTGTGGTAAGCAGGCAGCACAGGAAACAGAATTGATTGGTTCAGGACTCATAACTGTAGGTCTCTGGGTTTGAGTCGTTCATTTGTCACGTGACAGCTCGGCTACAGGGCTGTGGTAAGCAGGCAGCACAGGAAACAGAATTGATTGGTTCAGGACTCATAACTGTAGGTCTCTGGGTTTGAGTCGTTCATTTGTCACGTGACAGCTCGGCTACAGGGCTGTGGTAAGCAGGCAGCACAGGAAACAGAATTGATTAGTTCACGACTCTCAACTGTGGGTCTCTAGGTTTGAGTCGTTCATTTGTCACGTGACAGCTACTGTGGAGCAGGAATTAACTACTCGTTCACCGCTCACATGGGTCCTCCTCAGTCTTTCATTCACTCGGCAGGCTGAGTGCTGCCAGCGCCGGAGAATGAGAGGCAGGTCGGCTGTCAGGTAACAGTCACTGGACTGACATTATATCTAATATCTATTTTGTGACATTTAATAAAGCATAACGTTATTACAGCGCAGTTATGTTGTGCTAAGTTATTGTTTTAACACAGCCGCAGTAACTTTAGTCCTGCTAGTGTTTAACATTACAGCTAACAGCTGATGAGAGTTGTTCTGGGTCCACTTCAGAGCCCTGACAGGGTTCTACCTGGAGCCGAATTACCTCAGAGGTAGTCCCCTCTCCAAAACAAACGTCAGCTAACAGCTGATCCAGGTCCGCCAGAGAACGCAAGGTAACTTTTCCTTTTTATTTATCAACAGAGCCGTGCTGTTGTTTCACAGCTCGTGACTGGTAAACAACCTGGACGTCTTTGAGAGCGATGTGCTCATGTGTGTTTCTCTGTCTGCAGAATCCGGACCTGATGAGGCCCATTCTGCGTCCAGACCTGCTGCGTTTATATGTGTTTATTTCTTTGTTCCTCTCTCTGTGCTGTAGTTCTTTAAGAACTTGGTGGCTTGATCAAGATTATTATTAAATTCGTTGAATTTTAATAAGTGTGTTTATTCATATAGTGTATCAAGCTTATTACTTCAGTATAGTTACTGCAAATCTGATTGTAGATGAGTAATATTTTACTCATGGATAGGGACGTTAGGCTGCTGTATGAATGAGCACTTTAGAGATAATGAGAGTAATTATATACATAAGCCTTTACATGGCTGGTCTGGTTGTATACTCGGGAAAGATTGTGAAAATGGAAGGATTTAGCCGGAGTAGTGGTGATTACATATTGACAACATATTTCTATGGTTTTTACATGGTTTGAATTTGGCTGTGGACCAAGGGGGGGGTTATATAATGATGATATACAGTAATCAAGAGGTGAATTTGTGCATTATACTTTGTCAAATAAAGCAAGCCAGGCAGCCTTCCGTGTTTGAGAACAGCACTGTTTAAACGCCCACCAGAGGGCTGCAGCGCCGCAATAACCAGCCTAGTTCAAATGAACGAAATTAACGAAATTACCCAAAAAAAGATTAGTTCATTTTAATGAACGAGTCTGTCAAAAGATTCGAACTTGCCATCACTAATCCACCGCGACCGCAACTTGTAACGCAAGTTAATAGTCTACCAATTTTTTTTACCTAGTGATTTTTGTGCGATAACACATGCACTTAAGACGACTGCTGTCCCCCGCGCACCCGATTACATCGTCCATCCCAATGTCTCATTGCAGACATCGTCCGATGAAAATTTTGTAGATATTGCCTAAACCTACTAGCCACAGTAGGGAAGGTTCATTTAGCAGCTACAGCAGCTTATTTACATTACATTTATTCATTTCATCCAAAGCGACTGTCACATGTCAGAGGTCGCACGCCTCTGGAGCAACTAGGGGTTAAGTGTCTTGCTCAGGGACACAATGGTGGATGTGTCACAGTGGGAATCGAACCCAGGTCTCCCACACCAAAGGCAAGCATTTTATGTATGCGCCATCACCACCCCATCACCACCCCTTATTTATTGTTTTTCATAAAGAACCCTAATACAGTTTCACAGGATAACCAAATCAGAAATGTAAACAATTCATTTATAAACCCACACACTGTATATTTATGTACATATATATATTTTGCATTTCCCTCATGGACACTCATTTTGTGACATTTTCCATAGAATCAAATAATTGTGTATCACAGCTGTGGGACATCTTCTGTGGTGATGCACATGTGTGAAAAGTGTCACAATTAGGAGCAAAAGAATGGAAAATGTAAAAAAACAAAACAAAAATAGTTGGTTTTTACTTGGAGTTATGACATCATAATGTGACACCTAATTAAAAATTCATTCACTAACGTGAAGTTAGCGAAGCCAGCGGCCATAGTTAAGTGCATCCCTGGGGCCAGAGCGGGCGACATTGAGTCTTATTTGAAACTGCTGGCTAAGGATAAACGTAAATACAGTAAGATTGTTATTCACGTCGGCGGTAATGACTCCCGGTTACGCCAATCGGAGGTCACTAAGATTAATGTTGAGTCAGTGTGTACATACGCAAAAACAATGTCGGACACCGTAGTTTTCTCTGGACCCCTGCCAAATCTGACCAGTGATGACATGTATAGCCGCATGTCGTCATTCCGCCGCTGGTTGTCGAGGTGGTGTCCAGCAAACGATGTGGGCTTTGTTGATCATTGGCAGACTTTCTGGGGAAGACCTGGTCTGATCCGGAGAGACGGCATCCATCCCACTTGGGAAGGAGCAGTTCTCATTTCTAGAAATCTGGCCAAGTTTATTAGTGGACCAAATCCATGACAACCCAGAGTTGAGACCAGGAGGCAGAGTCGCAGTTTAACACACTTCTCTGCTCCTCCATTCCAGGAGTTACTTAGTGAAAACCCTATAGTGACGGTGTCTGCCCCCCGACCATTGAAATTATTTAAAAAGGTAAACAGAAGAGGAGCTGTGCATAAAAACCTCATAAAAATTAAAACCACAAGAGCAATAGTGCAAATGAATAGGAGAGTTAAATGTGGACTCTTAAACATCAGATCTCTCTCTTCTAAAGGTGTACTAGTAAATGAACTAATATCAGATTATGATATTGATTTATTTGGTCTTACTGAAACCTGGCTGGGTGATGGAGAATATGTTAGCCTAAATGAATCCACCCCTCCCAGTCATATTAATACTCACATTCCTCGAGGCACAGGCCGAGGAGGTGGAGCTGCAGCTAACTTCGACTCTAGCCTATTAATCAGCTCTAAACCTAAACCAAACTATAACTCATTTGAAAGTCTTGTTCTTAGTCTTTCGCACCCAAGTTGGAAATCACTGCAACCAATTCTCTTCGTTATCGTGTACCGAGCACCTGGCCCGTATTCTGAATTCTTATCTGAATTTGCAGAGTTTTTGTCAACTTTAGTCCTTAAAACGGACAAAGTTATTATTGTAGGGGATTTTAATATTCATGTGGATGTTGAAAATGACAGCTTTAGTACTGCGTTTATCTCTTTGTTAGATTCCATCGGCTTCTCTCAGAGTGTTCATGAACCGACTCACTGTTTTAACCACACCCTCGACCTTGTTTTGGTGTATGGTATTGAAATTGAACA
>NC_060152.1:16784453-16823611 GCF_021292245.1 Micropterus dolomieu
AGGCAGATGGCCGCCCACCCTGAGCCATGGTTCTGCTCGAGGTTTCTGCCTCTTAAAAGGAAGTTTTTCCTTGCCTCTGTCGCCTAGTGCTTGCTCTTGGTGGGAACTGTTGGGCTTCTGTAAATATCATCATAGAGTACGGTCTAGACCTGCTCTTTTATGAAAAGCGCTGTGAGATAACTGTTGTTGTGATTTGGCGCTATATAAATAAAACTGAATTGAATTGAATTGAATTGAATGAGTGTGAATTAACTAGTGCAAAATATGTAACCTCCAACAGATCAGCATATTGCCATATTTGCGGGTTTTGTGTGTGTCTATGTGTGTGAGAATGAGGAAGTCACTCATTCACAATAGTAGAATGACTAATGCTGCAACACAGCACCAAGATGGTCCTATAAAATTCATATGACATCATTGCTCACTTCAAAACATAGTGAATTATAAAATACATTTTGGTACACAGTAGTAAATGTAAATTCTAGCAGAATAAAATACTAATAGGATCAAATAGATGGATAATTATTGCCTGAAGAGATGGGTGTAAACAATATTTATTTTTTCTAAAATGTTTCATCATTTAGGCTTTGATATGGGTGTGGTTTCTACCTTTGAAATATGTTTTATGTGAAGTAGCTATAATCAACAATATTAACAGCGTATCACATGACGATGTGCATGTTAAAGTAGTTGCTCATAGTGACAAACCCCAAATAATTACCACTGCCGTTCCCCTCAGCTCTGTGGACTTTTATAATGTCTTTCAGCTCACTGTTTTGGTTTTACAGGCTGTGGAGGTACTGTTTTGGGTCAATCTCAAACACGACTCCGACTGCTACATGTGTAAATAGTCAAAGTTTTCTAAAAAGTTTGTCATAACAACTTTATAAGGTGATAATATGTCAGCGTTGCATTTACAGCTTGTTTCTGCTGCCCCCAAGTGGCCAAAAATCAGTTAATGCAGGTTTAAACACCCTTAAAAAAGACATTTCTGTATTAGAGTTCACAAGATTCAGAGTTCATAGCAGATCTGTTGTACAGATACCAGAGATGGGGACTCGAGTTTGATACTTGGACTCCAGTCACACTTAAGTCGCACACACAGTGACTTCAGACTCGACTTGAGCCTCGTCCTCAACAGACTTCAGACTTGACTCGGACTCGAGGTGCGGGACTCGAGAACAATGTTTTTTTTTTAGGAAACGTCTTATGACTTTGCTGTTATTCCCCTCCCTGCGTTACCTATAATCTACCTACGTAACACATACTATGTACCTGCTGCGCACGGCCACACGTGAGAGAGGACAACAAACATGTTGACCGCATCATAAACTTTGGCTATAAAACTTCATACAACAAGACCCAACAACAAAAGAAGCGCTGAATACTAAACAGGTTAGTAACCTGAAACATGTTTAGCTCAGCATTGGCAATCTAACGTTAGCTTGCTTCTTGCTTTAGCTACGACCAACGAGAGGTTAACTCCTGACTGTCATTTGTTATGAAAAGATGAATGAGCGTTTGTTTGCTTGCCAAACTTGTGGTAGTCGATTAACATAATCATTTACGTCCCACTGGCTGCCATCACGTTAATTACTGACGTTGGCTACAAACAGGTTACAGGTTTATTGTTGATCATGCAATGTTACAATTTTATTTAGTTAACATTACACTGGGTTTGAGAGTCTGGGGGATGTATTGACTTACAGAATTTATATACGCTTTATACGCTGTCATTAGTTGTAGACGCATTGCACATTAGGCTACATGGTTGTGCTCTGTAAGTGAAAAACAGGTTACAGTTACAGAATTACTTAGATATGCAGTGTTCTAAGCTGCTTGGATGGAATGCAGCAGGTGATACAACACATTATAACCACGAGAGACTAGAGACTTGACTTGGACTCTAGCTCAAAGACTTGAGACTTGACTTGGATACTAGTTTAGAGACTTGTGAGCATCTCTGACAGATTCTTTAGCAGCAATATGAAACAAATCAAAATGCAATGATTTGATGGTTCGGGTGTTTAACATGAGTATCTAATTGTTACCGTTTTCATTTAGGCAAATTCTTAGGCTAAGGGACAAAAATAAATACATGAAGGCCTTCTTCAACTGTAAATGCATTTGTTAAGGCTGATCTGAATCTGTCACAGTCACTTTTCTGCAGCATGGCCAAAAGCAACCCAGTGAAGCAGCAATGAACCTATCCCCCCCTTGTGCTGGACCAAAAAACAGCCTCCCCAAACCCTCTTCATACTTTTCCGCATGGTTAGCACAGCATGCGGGTTTGAAGGTCCACTGAAACCAGATCCAATGAAATTCTTTTAGCTAGGGAGTCCAGACTCACCTATTTCATGGTAGGAAAACACTGAGGCTACAAATGAAACAGATAAAATGCTTCTCTTTCTGTTCCATACAAAATCATTTCCATTTTACATCACTCTCATATAGCGAGTGGTGAATGACATTTCCGCGGGCCAACTGTTAAGCATGGTCTGCTTCACTTACACACACACACACACACGCAAAGATAAAATGCATGTGTATGAAAACAAGCTGTCTTGTCCCTCATAGCTCTCTCTCTCTGTCTAACTCCCACTTGTGCCCTTTAATATTCTGAAGCAAGTCAAACTATTTTAGGTGCCATTTGCTGCTTGCGTGTGTCCAGTGCATATCACAACAGAGCTAAACTGCTCTGATTGTAACCTTCTACATGACATAATTATCTTTGAGTTTGAGATAAAAACATTTTTTAATACCACACTGAATGACAGAGGTAGAGAATGAGGGGTTTGACAGCTGACAGGTTGTGATTCATACTCAAACTGACAACTTTGTCAACATGAAGCATGTGTTTATAGCCAATAACTCATAGGTATTTAACATCACAGGACAGTACATTGTGAGCTCCAAGTTGGAATACATTTTCAGAAATCAGGATGACCTTTTTCTAATTTCTTACAATAGTCATAGTGACAGATAGCGTAGCTAAAAACGTACTTTAGCCCAGGCGCAAAACCACTGTCAAATGATGAAAAGGAAGCAAGTATTAATGAAGACGTAAACATAAAGAGGCAGTCAAATCTTGGCAGCCAGCTTGCGTTCTCCTATACTATCTTATATTTCATCAGCTTTCACCCTCCACCACTATATGTACAACACATAATATAGATGTTTTTTATTTATGTTTCATCAAAACAAATTATGATGGTGATGACAGGCAGACATTCTATTTGACTAAGAGCTGTTTTGCTTAAGTGCTGTTAAAGATATTTTTGCAATAAGTTTGTCCAAATTCAATAAACCCCCAAAACTATTGAAGCTGACTAGAAAGCTGAACATCTAGTGACTGGTTGTGGGGGTCTGATGCAAATAAGAGAGTTGCGCTGAATAATCTGGTTGGATAAAACACAAATGCACAAAAAACATTATTTATAACAGCATACCTCTCAAAACTAGTCAAATACAGTACTCTCAATCCTTTTAAACAGGTACAAAAGAGCTATTTGATTATGCTATAATTCCTGAAACCATTTACAACAGCAAAAAAGAAAAAAAAAACAATTACACTTCAACACTAGGCAGACACTGTTAATCAAAACTGAGATCCATTAAATTACCAATACTCCAACTACAAGTCCCCAGACTCAAACAGCACAACATTCACATGTTCCTACAATAATCATGATTTACTGAAAGAAAATAGGCACAGACACAGAAGCTAAGGAGATATGGTCAGTTTTTAGCTGAAGGATTTCCCGAGTGCGGTATGATTTAGCAAAGAAGGGAACTTGCAGGGTTCTTTAAAGAATAAGCTTTCAGATATAGGAAACAGGAAGTTACTCTGAAGTTCTGACTATCCCTCGAAGGTTATTCCACTATTAGAAAGCTAAGAGAAGTACAGACCATGTGGATGAGTGGAGCAAAATTTCCTGCGGGGAAGAATGCGCTAAGAGTCAGGTAATACGGCATGCTGCATGGGCCAGAACACTAGGATGGACCATGATCTGGATGTATGAGGTTATAGCTCTGCTAGCAGCATGGTTGAGTTTTCAGTTTGAAGCGGCTACATGCTGCAGATCTATTCCAGGGTACTTGGCAAGTGGAAACTTGGTATCATTTATTCCTTCATCCACCACTTTCCCACTCCCCTCCTGTTTCTCCAGCCATCTAGCAGGAAGCCCATCTCTCCCTCTCTCTTTTTCTCTCCCTCTCAACCTTTCCCTCCCTTAGCCACGTGGAGATGGATGGACAGAGTGTGCAGGAGTCCTTGGCTGAACTGCAGAAGTGCTGACGTGGCGCCAAGCCCTCTAACAGCGTAATGACGCCTCTATCTATCTCTCCATGATGCACTCTCTCTCCCTCTCACATGCATACACACTCACAGGTGCATGTACAGATAGGTACTTCATAAAAAAAGGAACACTTACTAATGTAGGACTGCACATATACACAGAAAAGTGCACACATGCATACGTTATATCTGCACACAGATTTATGTGCTGTACGTGCAAATGCGCAAACACACACGCGGGTGTACGTGCACATGTTAACAGCAGAACACACAACTCTCCATCACTGTCTATCTAATCACACACAGAGCAAACAGAAGAAGCGAAAAGACAATCAGCATCAGTCTCTATTGTCACACACAGACACTCAGATCACACTCCTACCATCACCATCACCATCACACAGATGCACCCACACACACACACACATACACACGCACACAAACACAGGTCAGCTCAGTGACGTTGGAGTGTGTATTTCTCTTCTGCCTGTGTTAAAGTGAGTCATCTATCCTTCCACAGCTTCATTACAACCTGCAAGGGCAAACACTATCTCTCGCTCCCTCTGCCTCTCCAGATGGAGGGGGAGGCCGATAGAAATATACAGTAGATAGAAAGTGAGCCCCCCTCCCTTTGTATCCCCCCTATCTTCCTCTTTCTCTCTTGTTCCCTCATCTCTATATTTATCTTCAGTCTCTATATCTATTGCCTTGTATCTATGTTTTCAATCACACGGTCTTTCTCTCTTCCTCGCTCGCATAGCCTTGAGCAAGTGCCAGTGTGGTTAAGCAGCTTGATGTAAACATTTTAACCCACTGAACAATGCAACAACATGAATGCAACAGGAATAGAGAGGTACACGGACAGATATGATCAAAAGTATGTGGACGCTCCTGTCTACATAACTATTTTTTTGGGGCATTATTTTTGAAGGTTTGGCCCAATTAAGGGGAATCTTAATGCAACAAATACAATGATAGTTTGAACCGTTTGGGAAACACTGTTTCAACACGACAGTGTCCCTAAGCACAAAGCGACATCTATAAAGAAGTGTTGAGGAAGAACTTGACTTGCCTGCAGAGAGCCCTGCCACTGCCCCCTGAAGAGTGGAGGCTGTTATAGTTACACATTAAGTGTTTTTGGAATGAGATGTTCAAAATGTCACATATAGGTGTAATGTTCAGACAACCACATTGTGTATATAAACAGAATGATCAGTGTAGACATGCAAGGTTAAAAAAAGAGGTGTTAAACATGGAAAATTTAAAAGGTCATGTTTCTATAACGAGAGACAGGAGGAAAGGCAGAGACACATGAAAAGATAAATTTGCCGTGTTTCTACCTGCCTCTCACTGCTCTTACAGAAAGCTTGTAGAAAGCTTAAGTTTTTGTGGCCCTACAGAAAGCATGAATAATGCATCAGTGAAACCTCTTATTCTCTAAATTTTAAATGGCTAGCTGTTATCAAAAATAACCTGATCTGTGGAGCATTAGCAGACTTGCACGCAACAGAGTGACGTCTAGAGTATACTATAGGAAAGAGAAGAAACTTGGCCCAAGTTCCTTGCCAGTGTTCAGCAGAGCCATCTTAACTGCTCACCAAAACACAAAAGTTACATGATTGACACTTATTTATTTATGAATACATTTTCTAATTAGCATAAATGCTTTGGCTTATCACCAGGGCGTGAAATGTGTTTTCACAAAACACAGACTTTAGGTGTTTCAACTGGGACCCCAGAATAAGACAAAAGACAATGGGATGACTCACCAAAAGGTAGGAACAGGATTCAAACCTTGGACTCCCTCTACTGGTTCACAGAGCAGGCTGATTGAAAAGCCTCTGGAAATTGTTGCACTGTCGTGGCTCTTCAATGGAATCACACTGCTCAGCTGCCCTATGAAAATTAGCACAAGCAGGTAGAAGAGAAACCAGCCAAATGCTGAAACTCTGAATCTGGAGCAAACTATGCTGATTTTGTCTCTTATAATCAAACAATGGACCAGCTTTTAATCCTCTCAGTCACCACAAACAAAAGACTTAAAAAGCAAGATGGCAGCCATAAGGGCAACATGAAATGCTTTTTTTAATGGTTTGGGTGAAAACAAAGGAAAATGTAGCTCAGCAAGGAGTTTAAGAGTTAAAACAATTAGTTATAAGATTCCTATTGATCCCTCCCCAAGGTCTCCTATCCAAACAACTACAGACAGGCTCATTACTCTAAAAGACAACCTCATAGACAGTAAGGACTGATAAAGCTGGATCAATGCCACTGATCAGTTCCCACCACAGTATTGATAAGCACACAGAACTAGAATAGACAGAAAGGGCATTCTCATTAAATGAAAGCTTTCAAACAGTCTTTTGGCTGCTATACACAAGGACTAACTTATGGGGTGTGATGTAATTATCCCCTCTGCCACAGTTTCAGGCAAGATAGTTGAAATCTCGATTCATTATAGCGAATTAATAATCCCTAAAATTAAATCGTTAAGGTATTTGGCCATGCAGTCAAAAGAGATGTGCATCTTTAACAAGACTAACAGTCCATATATGTCACGATAGTGGACCAGTGAAGCTGTAGTGCTCATTACACACCACAAAACTAGTGGTGGTGAAAATTGGAAACGTTGCTTCTCTTAGAGCTGTGCCACTGGTAGAATATAAAACATGTCAAGTTTGGCAGGTTCGGAGTCCATTTTTAGGGCCCACTGCTGTGATAGCCACTTAATTTCCACTTTCCAAGCCAAACAAGTTCACTGGCCCAGACTACTGCAAGTATGCTGAATGACTTTGAACCACTAACAGCTATCACACCCATCCTTTGTAAAACCATGGAGAGAGTTCTAGTCATCTAACATCCTCGGGGCTCATGCACTTAGACTCTCTTCAATTTGCTTACAAAGTCATAGAGGTGCAGATGGTGCACTGTTTATATGCCAGATTTTTATTGGTGGAACTTTCTTTAGCTTTTAACTCTTTAAAGACACATATATAAACTGAGCTCCATGTTGACAATATGATATAACTACTCCAGCACGGCTACTAAATGGACCTTGATGTGTCATTGTTGTTATTGTGCTGGCACACCGTGGTGGGATGGCAGAGGTTCAAAACAATAGTCCTTTTCAATTTTACTCTATTCTAAGAGGAGCCCCTACAGGCTCGCCTGCAGGCTGAAGCCTAGTTCCTCATACCTCTTCTTTACTCACCTGTCGGTTACAGAGTGTAACAGTCAAGTTACCTTACCGGGGTTTCTGTCACTTCATGTGGCGTCATGAATAACTTAAACTCCTATAGTACGCCCATGGGAACTGTGCGGAAATGTGAGCTTAGGGTGGATTGTGTGGCAACCCAGGCACTTCCCTCTCTTCAGCTACTACGCCTGCTACGCTAGTAGTAGCAACAGGCATGCTACTGTTAAATTGCAGAACTGAACATTAAGTAGGTTTATAGTTGTTGCTTTTTTCTCTGTCATCATGGGTGACTCGGACGTGGCCGGGGCCTTGACTCGCAGGAGAAGGGCGACTTTTGCGGCGGGGAGAGGCGCGAGTCTGCAGCCGATGAACGGGAGGTCTGCGGCGGTGCGTCAGAGCTCAGTGACCGCTGACATTAGCAGAGTCAATGGTCAGAGACAACGTGACGGTTCACTATCAAAGAGTGACAAAAAGAAACGCAAGAATGACATAAGTGACGGACTCTGGTGAGTGTCAAACAAACTGCTGAAGTTTAGAATTTAGTTTGTTTTGTTAATTAAATATCCAACGTTAAGCTTCAAAAGGCCAATAGCTAACTATTTACTTAAAGCTAGTATTATTATTACAGCCACGGTCGTGTAGGGTCGCCCCGAACAAGCCACGTTGATTTTGTTTCTCTTGTCGCCCATTCAATCACAGATTCCCAATTTTTTTTAGCACTGCTTAGCAGAGTGACAAAAGCACTTAACCTGCATGGCTAGACCAGGAGTACGTGTGTGTGTGTGTGTGTGTGTGTGTGTGTGTGTGTGTAATAATAATAATAATAATAATAATAATTTTCTGCTGATAAGGGACCACACCGATATTTTTATTATTGAGTGTAGCTTATTGTTTTTGCAGCTTTTATCTACTATCTTGTGTGCGTGTGTGTCTGCCAGCACATCTGGAGGTCAGTATGTATGTGTGTGTCATGGCACACATTCTGTGACCTTCAATATCATAGTCTTTAACAGCTTAACTTTGCTCTGGTGTTCGACTTTCTCTGAATCCTGTTGCTAGCTATCTGCCAGTTTGTGCATGGATGTTACACGCCTCAGTGACAGAATAGTGTAGGTTCCTAGAAGAAATAAAAGAAAACTATTTGATGTGCAATGATGCAAGAGTCGAATGGATATAAATATCTGTTGCTGGAGTAGGCAATGGTTGGAGAAACAAGCAAGAGACAGCTCTAGATTTTTAAAGTATCAAAAGGAAAGAAATCCCACTCCCTTATTAAAAATACTCCCTCCAGAGCCACCCCTCCAAAACACATTTGTTCATGTGCATTGACTGCAGGGATAGAGTGCTTACAGGAAGGTAGACATACACATAGGCCAGCCAATCATTTCATTTATTTCATTCAGACCGAATGAAATGATTGGCCATGCTCATTACAGTCCTCCAACAGCCACAGATACCTTCATTTTTTGTGTCTTGCCTAATCTAGCTTTAAGGTCACAATACTCTTGATTGTTTTACCCATTTCTCCATCACATTTTTTTCTGTAGCTGCCATAAGACACAGGAGTCCCTTCTGAGTTCAGCCAGTGGTTACAATAACTACAGAGGAATCCTTAACTGGTGTGTGATCATGCTGGTAAGACAAAAGTTTGCTCTTGTACACACACACACACACACACACACACACAAGAAACACACGTATACACACCAAGGCCATGTCCAGCATTTATATATAAGTGATTACAGAGATAGAGTGGGTCAGCACAAAGATGGGTTTACTTTAAACCAAGGAAAGGATTCAGCCACTTGTTGAAAATGTCTGTCCTTCAACACTTTTCTTGGTGGCCAACTAATAGAATGAGACAAACATATTTTTGTGTTTCTCTCTATGGTAAATCTACTGGCAAAGCATTTTAGTGTGCATAGCTAATTTTAAAATAATTATCTGAATAAAAATGCTAGTGTGGATTGAGAAGTTACCAGCTTTTTTATCTAATGTCCAGAAATCTCCTGTAAACACTGTTTCTATGTCCTTGCGCCTTTTCGTTTCTTACATTTTACAGTTTCTTCGTTTTTACTTTTTGCACATTACAGTGCAATCATACAATTTTCATAATATGTAAAAGGAACACATCAGTAAATCCCAAATGTGCAGTGACAGGAAGTAGCATTGTTATAATTCAGTTAATATCCCGTTTGTGCTCATCATCATCAAGTGAAAGTGAATACCAAGCAGAAAATCCACTGGCACGGATAGATACAATCACAACAACACAAAATGGCATGAAATAAAGAAGAATCAGTCCAAATTGTTCTATAAATTCCCACTTGTTTTCAAATAGACTCACTTTGTCTGATTTTGTGACAAATCTGTTTTCCTGCCAGCTTAACCACACTCCAAAAAAACGTAGCCTCAGCAAGGGGTTGTATTTGACATAAAGACGTGCTAACCCTATTCTGGTTTGAATCAAACGTGTTGCAGTTGTAGGCAGATCATTTATTTTTTTATTTTTCATGAAATAATCAAAGCCAAATCTGTAGTTTAATGTGTTTTTTCTCAAAATGATGTGCACATGCTGTAAAATAATTCTTTATGATTAACAAGTTTATGTCAAGCTCAACACCTTTCACAGCTTTCCCTCTTCTGTGCCAGGGAGAAGTGATAGAATAGGAGAGAATAAGAGAGGAGAGAAGGCTAACGAAGCCTTCTGTTAATCTAAGCTTTGAACACAGATCACTGTGTTCATCGCAGAAGGTTTTCCTTCAGTCCCACTGAACTTCTTTCCCATCCCCAGGCACAGAGCCTTTATGCTGCGTAATGAGATATTACAATCCATTTAGAAATAGGAAGAGCAAGGAGGAGAGATAAGAAAGAATGTGGGGAAGAGGAGGAGAAATAAGTTGAGCAGAGGAAAGAGATGAGGTAAAGGGAGAGAATGGAAAGAGGGGAGCAACAGAAGGAGAGAGAAAAGTATGGAGGAGGGGGCTGATATGGAAAGCTGCATTTATGCGATTAAAAGCGTAGAAATGACAATATGATCAAATTACAGAAACATACATGTAGAAAAATTAAGAGGGAGTATTGTCCAACAAATGGAAATACTTACACGAGATTGTCGGGGATCTTTGACTCATGCTTTATGTTACAGGTGCTGAGTAATGCTCGCCTCTTCTTAGAAAACTTGCTGAGGTGAGTAAGTCCGGGGGCTTTTGAAAAGCATGTTATTTTTTTATTCTAGTCTTTTTCACATTGACAATAAATTATTAATTGTTATTTCAAAAGGCTTCCTGTATGTTTGTTCCCAGTGTGTCGTTCTTAAACAGAGATTCCAATGGTGTCAATGATGAAAGATATCAAACAGAAGTACCAGGTTCTCAGAAATTTCACAGACTTTACAGAGTGGTTTCACTAATCCTTAATCTCTTTTTTGCTCAGTTTTAACAACAGATCTTTTTCATCGCAAACATTTTGACATGTGCCAGAAAAGGCACAGGTGTAATTAATCCAAACAATAAGGACTGCTATGATGTTCTGGGACTCTTAAAGTCCCCCTCCACTCAAAACTATGTTTCTCTTCTTGTTCCTACATTTGGGTGTTTGAGCTTCACTGTGCAGAATGATGTATGTGCAGACTTTGATTCCATCGGTGTATGAGTTTCAGTTTGAGCACCTAGGCTGAATGTATGAATGTGTGTGGATAAATGCGATGTAGTGTAAAAAGCGCTTTGAGTGGTCGCAAAGAAAGGCGCTACCCAAATACAGATTAACATTAACATGAATTGTGACATCACAAATCGTTTGGAAGCCAATCCTGGTCCAATTTGTAACCTATGTATAAGTGTGATGTAGAAAGTTGAAGCCACCAGTGCGCATACACTGAGAATATACATTATAGTGGAGCAGGAGACATCTTGTGTCCAGCAAGAAAACTTTAGAAATAAACTATCTTTGCATTTTCATGAAATCTGGAATTTTTAATGAGCTAGAAGCAGTAGATGCCCTTTGAAGGAAAATCGAATAATTAAATCTTTATTATTATTTTATTAGTCACACTTGTGCTTTGCCTGCTATGACATGTCAAAATGTGTGCTGTAAAAAGTAAATATTTAATATATAAAATTAAACAAGTGCTGAGGTCAGTCGCTAACAATTTACTCAACTTAGAACATCCATCTTGTGTAGCAAATATGTGTGCAGTGTGTAGTTCTTTAGCATTTGAATTGTTTCGAAGATAATTTACTTCATTGTTGGCTTTAAAATAACACATATATTTTCAGTTAGATTTTTCTTTTTTAATCTGTCACTTCCTTTTGTCCGTTTGTTTGATTGTTTGTTTGTCAGGTACGGCATTCTTGTGGACCCTATTCAGGTGATTTCCTTGTTTCTGAATGATCCCTACAGCTGGCCAGCAGCATGCCTGGTGATTGGTAAGTAAACTTATCACCTGTCTAACAAGTCACCTGCTAGGAAAGCATCACATCACAAACAGGCACACAGTTCAACAGCATGATTCCTGTGATTGAGATCCAAACTGTTACATATTAGGAAAATTTGCTTAATTCATAAATAGTGTCACTTTCTTCAAATGAGCTTGAAAAAAAACCACATTTTATAAATGGGATGAAAATCGACAGATGTTAAACCAAAACGAGAATAACTCACAATCACCAATGCCAGATAAATGAAATGGGACACCTGAAAGTCAGATTCAGCTGTAAATGAAAATGTACATGAGCATAGCTCTACTAATACCATAGAAGTATATACATTTTAATCTAGCCATGTCTTTAAATTATACCATTGAGCCAGTGATGTCCAAGCAGTCTAGCAATAACACTTCAACATGAAGAAATACTACTTTTTGAGTATAAAATGTTTTTTTCTGAAAAGACATTTTAGATAATTGGGTAAAATAACTTAACTTTTTAAAGTTTGTCCTTAAATAGGTGTTCTGCCTCACTTCCAGCCATGCCTTGTTTTAGGACACGCACAGGCAAATGCTATAGTCAAAGTTGTTTTGTTTTTTTTCAAATTTTATTTTTATGGTATATATCGCAGTGAAGGTCTGCAGTGGTGCAGCTCACAGCGTCTCTAGAGGGACAATCACCTGCCCTATATACTGCACACAGGTACTGTGCTGCAGAAAGAAGAGAGTGAGAGAAATGAGCAAAAGAGGAGAGAGAGAGATGGCGGGGGGACAGAGAAAGCTAATCTAAAGTGCTGCATCGACACAGGGCATGAGAAGAGGGAGGGAGGAAAGGATAGAAGGAGTTAAGGTAAATGACTGCACTGACAATGCCGAAGAGACAGGTGAGAACGGGAGTCTGTTTACAGTAGCATGGACAGTAAAGCAGCTCATTTCCAAAGGCCATTCAGTACTTCTAGAGTCACTGCAGCAATTTACGCACATACACTCACACACAAATACCCCACCACAAAGTAAATGAGAAGTCTACAATTTATGGTAGAACTACCAGCAAAATGTGTAAAAGATTGGAAAAACAGCATAGAAAGTTTAACATTTGGGCTACTTCCCTGTGAGTGACCAAAATAAAAATAAATGTACACTAGTGTAAGGTTTTTAAGTACGTCACAAGTCTGTTAATTTCAAAATATCCCCCAAAAGCTGCTAAATCGTGCTGTTTGAGGGGGCTCAGTCATTGCTGTGAGATGCTCAAAAGCTGCTCAACAGTGCTGTTTCCAAAAGGTATTAAAACAAAAGTATTAGTCGGATAGGCATGTTTTGTGTTCGGATTGACATGTGGTGAAGAACAAAAAACTGAATAAATTAAACACACAGTCAAAATCAAAATGGTTAGATGTCAAACATAGCCCCATTGACGAAACAGAGGGTTTTACTCAGCATTTGGCCCTTTTTTTTCAGTGGAGCAAATTATGTTGAAATGAATGAAAGATCTTTTCATGATTCTGTAATTTGCATATTCAGTGAAAATATGAGCCCTCTCTGTGTGTTAAAAGCCACCTGCTTATAAGAATTCCCGAGAGGAAATTATAGATAGTTGGTCTCTTGGTTATATGTGCTTTTTGTTTACTTTTGTAAAGGTGCTTTCAGGGGTAAAATAAAATGGGACATTTGCCTTAATACAGAATCTCATGTAACCATAATGAGGATCATTGCAGAATACTGGTGAAGTGATGCCTCCTTTGTCTAACTAACTGCACATTATGACAGGTTTAATAAAATAGTTTTCACTTGTGCATAATTAGCTTGCTTTATTGAAAAAATTTGGTCACATGAAAAAGAGTTTTACCTGTAAAGCATTTTGTTCCTTCTTAGAACCTTCTCGTCTCTTCATAGTGCTAACTTTACTGTGAAATCAAAAACAAGCACGTGACTGAACCAGTAAACAAATAGATGTGAAATGCCAATGCTGATGTGGAGTTGCATTGATGCCATGATAAGTATTAAAAATGTCTGACAGTTAACACGTGTGTTCGCTCTAGATTAGATGGATTGACATGCTAATGCACTGATTAGGGTCTTAAAATGGAACAGTTGCTGCAATTATGTGCCATCAGTGTGGCTCAGCCTGGTCTAGTTAAGGTCATTTGCAATCTACATACCAGTGGTTTCCTTACGTTCATTCAGCAGTGAGTTACAACATCCCGTAGTTTAAACTGACACTGCTACAAGACATAAAGCAAAAAATCTATGTACAATTTACCCTAATGTGCTCCACACAGAATATGTTTTTAACAACTAGCACTGTTTTCTAAAACGTGGATATTGTAGCTGTTTCATACAAAGCAAGTACTCTTTTATTTCCTTGCTCTAAATATAAAACCGTGTTTGTGAAGGTAACTGAAAGCAGCAACAATGGAATATAAAATGTGTGTGATTTGTGTGTACGTGAGTGCAATTCGTGCATGCACACCCACGCACTTGCTTTGTCTAACGGTTGGTCTGTGCTGTGCAACACATATGTTCTGTTAGTGCTGGCTCATTTATTTCATTAGGTGTTGCTGTTTAATCATGTGAGAGTCTGTGACCGTGTCTGTGTGTTTGAGACAGCATGTTTTGTGTGTGAGAGACCTGGGTTTTGCTTAAAAGGCAACTGAAAAGTTTAAACTTGTCATCAAACCAGGACAACCAATTAGACTTTGAACCGACATAACTTAACCAATAACAACCAATATTATAAAGTTCATAACTGAAAGTAAAATCCTGTTGAGTTTCAGTATTTTGTATGGTAGATGCATTTTCTTTCTTTCATGGCCTGTTTCTATATTCATGTCAAAAGCTTGTCCATCCACTCAGTTCAGTTCAATTCAATTCAGTTCAGGTTATTGCTTCATTTGAATGATCCTGCCTTCCTTTATATGTTCACTTTCATTCTTAGGCTAATGAAGCCTTTCAGAACTAACTAGATATTGACAAAATAATCAGCTTGAAATGAGGAGAAAACAGTGGCAGTTTGGAGAACAAGGTCTTTGCCAAACAGCAGCAATATTGCAACATATTATTTTAATTACAGTTGTCTGAGAAACTTGATAGTCGGCTCTTAAAAAAATTAGTCCCTATACGTCCCCTGTGTCAACCCTCACATTTTATACCTCCAATGTAACCTATTTTCTTTCATTTCATTATTTAGAGAGTTACAATTTTACACTTAAGTATAATATTATTAGCCACAAGTAGACTTGTGAAGGCTTATAAAGAAATATTTATTTTTCTATGATTCATATTCATACTTTCGTCCTTCAGAGACTCTTCAGAAGTGGGGAAACATAATGTTATAGAGGAACTGACATCCATCTGTCATTGTGTTTTGACAGTGTCCAATGTGTTCATTCTGTTGGCTCTCTACACAGAAAGGCAGCTGTCGAAGGTGAGTGGAGTAACCCCTGCCTGCACTCAAACATCAGAGCACTGTGCATTTTAACTGAACTGTTGAATTCTGAGCACTTTAACAACTCCCAGGAGGGATTATTTTTCTCAAACTGTTCTCTGAAACTGACTGACTAGCTGAGCCTCCCCAATTGCATCTGTAAATGTTAAACGGTAAAATGAGAAATTAGTTTCACCATCTGCATTTAGGGCATATTCCGTTATGCTCTGCCGTTTGGCATGAATATGGAACTGCATGAGCTTTTGAAAAACTTTTAATTCAAGGTAATTAAGGTAGTTAGTCGGGTGATGGTGGTTTAAAATAGGACAACTTCACCTTCTTCAGCTGTTTTTAGGATTTAATGTTAAAACCCCTGCTGTCCCTCTCTTCCTCTCTCTTTCTGTCCCAGGGTTCATTCAGTGAACTTCTTGGATTTCTGGTCCATTGCATTTACCTGACAATCATGCTAACATTCCCTGCTGCTATGGTCCTATTGGTCCCCTCCATGACCCCAGGTAAATTGTTTTTATTGTTATTAAAACACCATCCATGCAGGCTTGCTACTAACTACTGTACATAACACAGACAAATAGCTGACTAAAATAGTAGCATCTATAATGCTGCCAAACCATTATCCTTTCACTGGTAGTTTACAATGTAGTCATGTGTATAAAACAGAAAATAATGTAGTTGTAATAAAGATTAACCCGACATTCATATCCTTTACCCTTCAGGGAAATAGTGGACCAGTTTCATAGTGTCGTAAAATACATCTCTTATACAGAGTCATAATTGGAGTCGGTTAGTGGTAATGGACCAGTTGGTCATGACTGGATTATTTCCAGCTGGCTCTGAGAGGAGGAGAGAAGGGAGGAGAGGAAAAGAAAAGAGAGGAGAGATGCCAAAGTGGGTGTGGTTTTCAGTACAGGGTGATCCAAGGGTCATATTCTTCTGTCTTCATAAGACTGCCTGACAGAAACCATGGCCGCCCTCCACGAATGATAGAATTCACCCATGATAAATTAGCAATACTTTATTATTTGTACTTCAATTATTTCTTCACCAAACGTAGAAATTGTTTTATAGCTAACGTATTGTTTTTTTATTTTGGAGTAATAAAGGTGCTGACTTCTTATGTAGTTATCCAACTTTCACTATTCCCCTTGGTTGACTTGATGTAAATGTAAAAAGTAGGACCTTCACTAGGGACATGTGTTGAAACAACACATGTCCCTAGTGGGGGACATGTAATGTAGGGAACATGTGGGGGACATGTAATGAATTTGAAAATGTTAACCCTTTCATGCATGAATTATGATTATATTTTCATATGTGTTTTTATTGCTCTTTAGGCATGCAAAATAAAATTAGAATTTCATTTTTTTTTTAAACATACATTTTTCAAGGAGTTTTTCACATGTCTACTAAGATGGACAGCGTACACATAAGGATTTAACTGAAGATATTTATTTAACAAACCAATAAATAAAATGTTAAACTAATGTGGTCACATATTTTAACATATTCTAATACAGTTTAATGCAATGCAGAAACGCTGAACCTCACTTCTGACTCCTCAGCCTCTCTTTTTCAGCATCCTCAGCTCCACTGTCACTGCTGCTAGCATTTGGGTGCCACTAGTATTATCCTCACTTTATTCTGATGGAATTTGCTCCACTATCCTGAATGCCTTTCTATTACTTGCTGCAACACACTAAATGTTATTCACATAATGGAACTAATCTGCACAAAATAATGTTTTTGTTACAAACACTGCAAGTTTTACATTCTGATAACATAAATCCATTGATTTACATCCAAAAAAGTTAGTGCACATAAAGTTATAGTAATTGTAGTTGAAATATAGCCAGCGATGCATAATGTCCAATTTGTTGGACAGATGATTAATTGCAATTTCCTCCCAACATAAAATCAATACTTGGAAAGTTTAACAATTGTATTACTCCTTAGTTGTTACTAGATGTTACCAATTTTTATTTACCTGCAGGGGTCTCCTATAATTGGAGGAATGGCAAGACTTACCTGAGCTGAACAGTGTTTCCGATCCTCCTTCGGCCATCTTGGTTTTGACGAATTTAAGTTGCACTTACAACGGCTTACCAGAGTGTGGCAGTGTATGGCATGGAACGCACTGTAGTTGCTGATATACAACTAGATTATCAGAACATCTGCCCATTCAAGTAAATGGCTTTTGAATAGATGTCCACTGTAGTGACCACTATGCGTGAAATATTTCACTGCAAAGGCCCCATTTCTCACTTAGCCTACAAATGTTCCACGTTAGGAGTGTTTCACACCATTAATATTAATAACAGATTTTTGCCGTTGTCTCAGCCCTTTATTCTTCAAGCTTTAGTTTGGACACCTCTAACTTCACCTTGACCATGAGACAGACTGATTTCTGGGGTCATTTGGCACACATTTCAATGTTAATACGGTCCTAGAAAATCATTGTTTTTATTATTTGCTCCTCCTATTCCTCTACTTTGATATATTCTCCTCTCCTCTCCTCTCATCTGTTCTCTCAATGGGAGGTGAAAGAGTAAAGGAGTCAGTCCATCTGTCTGTCTGTTATCCTCTGCGCTTCTGCAGGAAGGGCAATGACAGAGGGCAGGTGTGTGTGTTTGTACGTAGGTGTATGTACAGATATGTGCGCGTGTGTGTGCGTGTGTGTGTGTGTGTGTGTGTGTGTGTGAGAAGAGAGCTATTGCATTTACCACACACTGCTTATGCAACCAGTATTCAGCCATTTTACATGAAGCAGATTACAAGGATCTGATATCACGGTTCATTTCAAATTGTATGAAATTTCTTTGAGGAATACTGTAGTGATGAGAAACTGTTCTCTGCTGTCTACTGTCATTATTTCATTATTTCCTCTGCTTTTGATGTCCTCTAATGTGCACATGGCTGCTGTAAGGAATTTCTGGCTTCAGAATAAAAAATAGAATAGCTGTGTCTATCTTCACATCTCAATGTGGAACTAACTATGGACCCATTACATGTTTACAGTAATAAGCCACGAAACAAATAGTAAGAGTGATTAATCATATGATGCTATGCAATTTGATACAATACACTGCCTTGATATTTGATACAATCTAATATAATATGAAATCTTATCATTTCAGTGATCACAGCGAGATCTTGTTTAGAAATCAGATTTGCCGAAAGCAAAAACTGAAAATGAGTCAGACAGCCTAGTGTGAACACGGTGAAGTCCTGCATACTTGTTGTAAAACACATTAGTGTAAAACACACTGTAACACTCACACTTATGTCGGCCTAATGTATACTGAGAGGTATTAAATAGTTCAACAGTTTTGTTGAACTTTGTTTATTGAAGTTTTCTATCTTTTATCATAAAACACACACAAAGCTTTCTGATTTTTCTGATCATTAAAGGAGAACAACGGTCTCTTTGGAGACATATGGAGTATAAAGGAAGAGTTTTCCTCCAGTTTTTTTTATTGCAGGTACTCCAGTAGCTCTCCATGTAATTAATGAGAAAAGTAGATATCCTCTGCAGGTGCTGCCAAGGACACAGTGTCTTTTTAGATTTGAAGTGTAAGTCACATCTCCGATCCAAACTAAGATAATTGTCCATATTTCACAGGCTTGAAAACAAGGTGTGTCAAATTGGCATTCGAGGTACATACAGCAGGTATCATGTTACCTGAATGAGCTGAGCCAGGCGTTTCTGGCGGTGGAACGAGTTTCAACTTTTTACCCTGATCAGCGTACTCCCCCAAAGAGCAGAAGCACGTCTTGCTACAAAAAATAAACCATGTCAAATTTAAAATGAGTCAATCTAGCTGTGGTTTTTCAACATTTAAAGTGGATGGTTGTGAGTTCACAGACAAATAAATGATTTTGGTGGGAAATTGGGAGTGGGTGATGACTGGCTCCTCTGGTATGTTTTTCCACTTAAGCTCCTCCTCTTTGTGTTTCCATCATGGCTACAGTATCTATCTATCTGCAGTGCCCTTTTTGGAGCCAATCTGGTTTTCTAGAAGCTACATAGAGACAGATGGTTAATGGATAAGATCTGCTATGGTTTGATGCCAGGTGTGCTGACCCCCACCTCACCCTGTTGGCACAAAGCAGGTGGTTTTTATGTGTGCGTTTCTGTGTGTGTGTGTTTGTGCACATGTATGTGTGTGTGGGTGTATGGTTGTTGGTGTGTGTCTTCCTCTCTGTTCAGCATGATCCTTTTCTGTCAAACATATGGTGACTATTGATAAAGCCCAGGTAGGCAAACTGCTCAGTTGGGGTGTGTGTGTGTGTGTGTGTGTGTGTGTGTGTGTGTGTATGAGCACACACTCAAAGGTTTCAGAATAAGTTTACTTATCTAACATTAAATCATTTTCTGTATTTGCTCACAAAGAGACAACACTGATACAGTTTTATGAGTGCGCACGCACGCACACACACACACACACACACACACACGATCTGGTAAACATGGTGACTATACTGTATAATAATGTCCTTGGCATAGTTAGACTGCTCTCATAATTTGAGTTTAGATTATTTATTTTACTGGGCTTGTTTTGCAGTTTGTTCAAGATCAAATGACAACCTCTCTTTCTCGCTACTCCCTTCCTTGCTCACTCTCTAAATCTTCCCTGCTCTCACTTTGTTTCTTGCTGTCCCATCTCACTTTTTGCTCACTTCTCCTCCTCTGTCCGTCTGTCCCCTCCTTTCTTCTTCCTCCCCTCTACTGGTTGGCTTCCCCTCTTTTCGTCTTCTCATCTCCTCATACTTCTTTGCAGTTGGTTACATGTGCTGACACTACAGCTATATTGACATATCGACATCACAATGTTCATGTGATGTATTCTCTCTCTCTCTCTCTCTCTCTCTCTCTCTCTCTCTCTCTCTCTCTCTCTCTCTCTCTCTCTCTCTCTGCCAGTTGGAGGTGCGTTCGTTCTTGGTTCTTACACCATCCTCTTCCTAAAGCTGTACTCCTATAAGGATGTCAACATGTGGTGCAGAGAGCTGAGCGCTGCCAAGGCCAAGAAACTGGCCAGGTCGCTGTCTTGTAAGTCACAAACATGCCCATGCGTATTTTGGTAAGAGAGGGTTTGCAAATCTAAATTTAAGACCTAATTGAGAATGGGCTCCTCGATAATTTTATGGGCAGTTTCTGTGTATATTTTAAATGTCTTTGTAGTTCTTAGCCAAGATGATCTTCCAGTTCCTTGCTCATGCTGTTACAGTGACATCTAATGGCAGATACTTGATACTGCAGATCTTTGATAAAATGGAAGTTTGACAGTTCAGCATACAAGGAACTGTCACAGTATTGTGTTGACATTTCGACAACAGAAACTGTGTAACTGTAACAGAAATTGTTGTATAACCACATTCACATAACCTGTCTTTATTTTTCTCTGTATTTCTATGTACAACTCATAAAATACAATGTTATCTCACACACGCTTTGCAGTGTCATGACATTGGGCATGTGTGTTTGTGGATTCATTCTGCAGGTCCCTCAGCACAGCACTTAAATGGAGGTGACCAAAAAGTGTGTTACCCTGGGAACCTCACCATCAGAGGTATTTAAATACATCTTTCTTGTGTTTATATAAAAACTACACTGATATTTTGGACATATAGTGTATTTTGACTAACTGTTACATTGAACTCCTCCTCTTTGCAGACATGTACTACTTTGTCTTTGCTCCAACTCTGTGCTACGAGCTCAACTTCCCTCGCTCTACTAAGATTCGCATGGGTTTCCTGCTGAGGAGACTGTTTGAGATGGTGAGGGAATATCTCGTGTCCACTCCAGCCAGAAAAAAAAAACACCTCTACTCTAGCTGTATGTTCACGTTTAAAAGGGGCCCCTTTCACTGAAACTAAGTGCTTGGCATTTATGTGAATTCCCTCACATTTTTACAAGCATCTCCCACAAGAGTACACAGCTGTTAAGAACTTATAGTTTGCTTTACATGTTGTTGAAGGGGATGTAAGGAGAAATGTTGCTTATTTAAAGAAAAACATTGGGTCTTATTTTTGTCATCGTTATTAGTGGTTGTGATAATATTTTACACGTCAAGTAAAAACGCTGAGATCTGGGGACATAGGGACAAAACAAAGTCCAACAGGGCAAGGAACATGAGCAGTCAGAAAATCAGACATGTAAACCATCTCTTTCCAGACATGATACAGTTCAAAAAGCGTCACTGTTTGTTATATGATGCGCTTCTCATATTCTCTGTCGATCTTTGATAATTATTTATTTCAGTGAAATCGTGTCATGTTGATGTGTCTTTGTCCCCAGCTGTTCTTCACCCAGATGTTAGTTGGTCTCACTCAACAGGTACGGTCTTACAACGTAAACCAAAATGGAAGTTTGCTGCTTTATTTTCCTGTCCATTCAACATGTCAAGTTTTTTATGCCATTATTTTTATATTCCTACGAAAAGTTAACAAAAACCTCACAATATGAGGTGTTGGCCACTTTTAAACATGAAGCCAATATGTAATATTCACAGTTTACAACACATATCTGAACACTGCTTTTTACTTTCTTGCTATCAGTGGATGATTCCCATCATTCAGAGTTCCATGAAACCACTAGAGGTGAGAATGACAGTGAAGCTTATACGGCACAACACGGTGTCATGGTTTTTTTTAAATGCTGCGATGCATCAATGGGTCTCTTCTGTGCTCTGTAGGACATGGATCTGTCCAGGATGACGGAGAGACTTCTAAGATTAGCTGTGAGTACAAACGCAACAAATGTCAATACTACATGTAGAACCTTTTTACTAATGTTTTTCTGTCATGCTTGCAGCAAGTTGACAGCCAGCCCACAGGATGAAATAACAAGCAGAGCATTACAAAGCACAACAGCAGTATCGAAAAAATATAACTCGCATTCATTTCTAGCAGAAGATCATGGTGAACATTGACATTTAATTGGTGTCTCCAGATGTTACTGTTACACAAACTACAGAGATAATACAGTGCATATTGCATATTGTCATATATGCTATAGTGATTAACTCATTGTACATGAGAATGAATTATATCTCACAGTGGCTATGTTGGGAGTATGGGTAGGAAACATGCTCATCTGTTTTAGATCAGTCTTTTACTTGTAGTTAGTTTGGACATTTCCTCTTAGATGTCTCACTGTCATAAATTTTGTTCCTGTTCATTTTGGTCTCCCATGTCCCGCCCCAAGGTCCCTAATCACTTGCTGTGGCTGATGTTTTTCTACTGGTTCTTCCACTCGTCTATGAACTTCTCCGCTGAGCTTCTCCGCTTTGGAGACAGACAGTTCTACAAAGACTGGTGGTAAGTATGCGTGTGTGTGTGTGTGTGTGTGTGTGTGTGTGTGTGTGTGTGTGTGTGTTTGTCTGCTTATGGACTTTTTGAGGTGTGGCGGACTGTGCTGAAGGACTGACTGTATCTGTACAGTTCAAAGTTGCTGGATGCACTGGTATTTGCATGTGTGTGCGTGGGGATGGATTTGCAGGCACATCATGAATGAACAATTCAAAAGTGTATGTGTGGTAGATAATTTGCTGATATTAGTGAATCAATTTCATCCCTCAATGTACTGTAAGATGATTACTCTTATTTCTGCTTTTCCTGCATGACAATAAAGATTTTAGATGTTTTCTTCATCAATATTGGTCAAACTACTTTAGATCCATTATTTAGACCCTGTAATGCTTCAGTACTGTTTTTCTGACTCGTCTTTCAGGAACTCTGAGTCGGTGACATATTTCTGGCAGAACTGGAACATTCCTGTACACAAGTGGTGTCTGCGGTGAGTCATTCGCAGACTAACACAATGAGAGGGTGCAATGAAATTTATAGAATTGAGCGAAGCTTAACAAGGCACACCGATGTGTGTGGGAAATTGATTTGTCTGGCTCTAAGTGGTAGTAATAAATACTGTGCCTGCAGCCAGTTCCACATACACTAATATTGCAGCAGGAGCAAATTCAGTGAGTGAGTTACATTAAACAAGACAAAGTAAATGAAATGCTGTTTAGAGGATTTAAAGCCTTTGTAATATCTGTTGGAGAGGGCGATTTACAGCACATAAGAGAGTTAAGATATTTCAGCATTCAGTATTACACATTAAGAAACAGATACTAAAAAGCTGACTAAACAATGAAGTTAAATCTTTGTCTTCAGGCCATTTCTATAATCTTTATCAGTGTGTTTGACTTTCTGATTTCCAGTATATGTCCATCCACCCCATTTCAACATATGTTTTTTGTCTGTGTTGCAGCCACTTTTACAAGCCACTTCTTAGGAAAGGATTTAGTAAAATAGTCAGCCAATCAGCTGTCTTCTTCTTGTCAGCTTTCTTCCATGAGGTAAGAGCTGAGCTTGACCACTTTCTCTGCTTATGTTGATATGGCAGATACACAGTATACACAGTAAAATGGGTGAAATGTTGGGTGAACTTTCCTATTTTTGTTTGTTTGTAAAGCAGCTGTCTGGTTGTTGGTCTGATGTTTGCTGTATGACACCAGTGTTTCCCCTATATGCATTCCAGCGCTGCTGAATCACGCCCGCCACTACAAAAATTTCCCACGATCATTAAACAATGCGCTACAAATGTTTTCACTTGCACACTGTGCAAGCACGGCAGCACTCAATGCTCGGCTCGCTTCCTCTCCTCGTTCTATGCAGAAGATACGCAGCGTACTCTGAATTAGGAGGTGCGTAGCGAGTGTTTGATTGTCCGAGCGGCAGAAAGTGATGGTGAACGCGAGCGGAGGAAAATATTCTGGCAGTAAATGTACGGTGTCTGTTACAGTATGTTAGCTTCTCAAGACCAAGAAAAGTCTGTTGATTCCCACCTGCTGGAAAAGTGAAGCCGGTTAGAGCTAAGTTAACTAACATCTCCCCTCCCCTTCAGACTGTGCAGCTGAGCAGCTTCTACAGCAGCTACACAGCTGCTATGTAACTTAACATTAGCTCAATTTATAGAAAGTAACTGGAAGCTATATTTTATTACTGCCTACTTGTCCAATGTTGAATACATCAGGAACAAACTTAGACTAAACTGACGTAGCCTGCAGCTCTGTGCTGTACAGACTGATTAAATTATTTTTCAGTTTTCAGTCTGAAAAAGTGGTTTTGGAAAAGAGGACGGTGGTGATTGGAGCAGCTGAGGTTAGTAAAGGTAATTAGTTATGCAAACTAGTCCTTTTAAGCTAATGAGGAGACGTTTCTTTTTGGATTTTAATGTGCAAATAAAATGTACCTCAGAAGGGAGGAGGTTTCTCATGTTGCCTATTTTTTATATTAATGTCTACAGATAAATGTCAGAAGCTGTAAAATGAAGACACAAAAGGCAAACATGAACAGTCATATCTATAATGATTCTGAGGTCATATTAACTGGGTTTTCCTGCCTTTAAGGCTTAGGGGTGATGCCCAAAACATGCTGTGCCATCACTGTAAAATCACTGGGGAGCAACAGAACCAACCAAATTACTTAATTGCTGTTTGTCCTTCCCCCGCTGCTGAAAAAAATCCTAGAGGAAACACTGGACAAACTATGAATTTCCGAAAGGACTAATACATATATATCACCTAAAAAGGTAAAATAATCTATCAAAGCTTTGAATACTAAAATGATCGTTAGCTGCAGCCCTAAAACGATGTTTTGACCTATCGTTAGGCCCTGCAGTGGGTGTCACAGGACCCAGTTGATTGTAAATCAACGACACCATTCTCTAGTAGCCCAGACCTAACGTGCCTTTAGCCTGGGTTTAAATTCGACACTCAACCAAGAAAAGAGCACATACGTGGTGGCTTGACACGGCCTACACCTGTGGCTCGATAGGCAGCTTAATCTGAAGGCCGTGGCCTGCTCAGTAGTCCAGCCGTCATCCCTTTTAACTAGTTCCACTAGTCTTACAAATACTTACTAGCTATATCAGAAATGTTTCCCTGACCTAATGCACCTTTAAAGGATACTTGAATCCTATCCTAACTTAAGCAAAGAGCAGAAACGGGGCAGCATGACCCAGCATTATATTTATATTGTATCTGCTTACGCTAAACTACAGTGACTGGCCTAACTGGCTCGATAGACAACTTCATCTGAGTGTCATGGTGTGCTCAGTTGTCCATCTACCATCTGGTTTCACTAGTATTTGTGTATAGAATACACTGTACCTTCCGTGTCCTCAAAACTCCTAATCCTCTTACAGGTAAATGTTATTGTGCAGATGTTCCAATAATATTTTATAGAGAACACAATACATTTGTTTGTTAATTAATTATTAATTGTCTGTTTGTGTGGCAGTACTTGGTGAGTGTCCCTCTCAGGATGTTCAGACTTTGGGCCTTCATGGGCATGATGGCACAGGTAAGACCCAACACATATCACTGATGACAAACTCACAGCTTTGGTTGGCACCAACCTGTACTGTAAACTGTATAATATGTATTGTGATCTGGGTTCACATTTTGTAAGAAATATCATCTTAATGTTTGAAAAGATTACAGAAAATTGGTATAGGTAGGATAGGGGCACTGTAGCATTTAGTAAATAGTTCGTTTGTGTAGCCCAATCATACTAGAAGTCAAAGTAAAGAAAAGTGGATGACATTCCTTTTGACTCCTGTGCAATATTTAAAAAAGCTCTCCTCAGTATTTGACTTTGGCTCCAGTACAGTTAACTTAATTAATTACCTCATTAGCATAACAGGGCATATTTGATGTATCATCATGGGAAATGTGGCAGGATTATAGGCAATACAAATGTTCCTTGGTCTCTGCTGACTTTGTTAGTTTGTTATTCATTATAGTGAACAGAAATCAGAGAGAAATAAACACACAGAAAATGTGAGATGGTAAGAAACCCAATTACCCACTCTGCTTATTTCTTTTCTATTTTTATTTACTCATAAGCTTCCATTAGCGTGGTTTGTTGGCCGCTTCCTGCGTGGTAACTACGGCAACGCTGTGGTGTGGATCTCAATCATCATTGGTCAGCCATTCGCTGTCTTGATGTACGTCCATGACTATTACGTCCTAAACTACAGACAAGAGGCTGACTGATATGCGTATGCGCAGGCACACACACACACACACACACACACACACACACACACACACACACACACACACATACCATCTTTATCTCACTCTTTCTAGCTGTCTCTCTGGTATGCACAAACAAACACATCAGCACCCAGTGGAGGTAACAGATATGTCAGGATGAACTGATCACATTCTGATCATTCCATGTTTACATTAGACATCTTGGCCATTGTATCTTTGGGGATGGTAAGAATAGCTAACAGGGAAAATAGTTTTTATATTTAAAGTAGAAATTGTAGAAAAATGTTGAATCTTGAAATACTACTTTAAGGAGAAAGGCTTCGATGTATAAAGTGATAAACTCATGCAGCATCTTGCTCAGGTGATTTTTCTTCCGGTGTCTTTTTAAAACCTGTGACGGCCAGTTGGGGCTGAAATGTTTGCAGAATGGATAAACTAATATATGTGGTACTGCAAAGACCCTTCCTTTGTTTTATCTTATAGGGTTTTGCTTCTCTTCAGCTCTGTGCAACAGTATGATGACTGTGGCTGAATTTGATCAAGTGCCTTTTGTAAAAGTTATTACAGTGATTTAATCCAATGGGTTTCCTTGTTCCCTTTTTGTGAGCCAAAGGCACCTTAATCTGTCTAAAGTAATGTGTGCTGGTAGGATTTTTTAATGTATGATTTTTATTTTTCTACGATGTTTTATTTAGTCATTTATTAAAAAGGTGCCGTTACAGTAATACATCACTTATCCAATAACTCACTTTGTGAAAATTTTTTTGTCATGCTACTATCTCATTAGACTACTGCCCAGTAGTAATGTCTAATCATGTGTCTAAATACAATGTATGTTTCTGAAAATAAACATTCAGAGTACAGTTTTCATCTTATTGTGTGTTATTTTTGTGCTGATGTTTAAATGTGACATTTCTAAGCAGATCAAGGTAAATAACGATTAAAAGCAAAAGATTACACCTACAGACAAAGACAGGTTCTCTTGAAACTGAAACTCACACAAGACACAGAGAGCCAGTAGAGAAAGCACAATTTTCTTAACGTCCATACATTTGTTATACAGTAGCTGACTAATATATGGAAATATTTATCCAATCATAATATATATTTGGCCACAGTGTTTACACATGACAGTTACACGTGAATGCCATGGAAAGGAAGAGTAAAAGTGACCATTGTTATTGTGTGCAAGCAATTAGTTTTGCAAAATGTATTCTAAAATATGTAATTTGCCTTTTTTGTGTCAAACTAGCAATCAAGCCCTGTGCATGAGATGTTCATCAGCAGTAGTTGTACACCTGCTCTAAAGGATGCACATACTGTATTTCAAAAGAGTGGAGAAGCGTGCACAAACGTATTCTCCAAACGGGCCATTCATTTTGTGGTCCAGTGAAGTGTTCAGTCAGTTAAAGGTGAATCAGATGTGAAGTATAGGGACTGTCGGTCAATCCTTCTGCCATCTTTACAACTATATTGTTATCAAATTCAAGACTCAATTCAAGCTCTGAAGGAATCCATACCTCAGTACCTCCAGGCTGATAATTCAGCTCTACAAATCTGGTGTGATTTAGTTTTTCCTCTGTGTTTTTCCCTAAACCGGGTCAAAAACTCCACCAGATCTCTTCTCACTGCTCCTGTACCAATGGCGGAATGACCCAACAAAGTCACTCACATCCTGCAATACTGGTTGAACATACTTCACCCTCATCCCAAATCATTACTCGTGCAATTTCCAGCATTTTTTTTCTTGCACGTTTTGTTCTTAGATCACATTAAAACTGGCAGTTTAAAATCAATTTTGACATGGTAAATGACATTTACCATGTCTCAGCGCTGTCAATACAAAGTCTGTTTTAATTCTCACATTCTCTTGTATTAGTTTCAGCCACAGACATTTAACACACCACGTGTCAGATGTATTAATACAATCATTGTCAGTGATATTCATCATGATTAGGCTACCTACCAGGCTTGAATTCAAACTTAAGACATTAATAAACATCATTTCACCACTGTGCCACTGGGCATCTCAGCCACAAAATGTGGTATTAGAGCGTGGGTGTGTGGGTGCGCACACGCACACACATGCGTGTAGATTTGTCATCCAGAAATGCGAGGACAGGACTGTGAACCTGTATTTTGTCAGGTTGACAGTGAATTAAACAGCAAGTCTGAGGCAAATCACAAAGTTTCTGTAGGCATGTGTGGACGTGCTCTGTAAGTGTGACATTCGGTTAAACAATCGTCAGTGGGGATTAGAGTTTAGATGTGAAAGGAGACATGGCTTTGCAGGATACACGGTACAATATAGAGAATCTACCCCACAGTCAAAACGTACTACCTCATTTTCTCCATTAATCTTCTTAGTTTTAATTCCAAGAACTTTAATTAATTAATTCCAAAAAAGGACTTGATATTTCAGCAAAGGGTGTAAAGCTAATCTGGGACCCATCTTAAAGCATGTTAGCGCTCATGTGAGGACCCACTGGAAACAAGCACATAAGCATTTATTGTCAAGGTTTAGGGAAATGCTCACCTACTGTATGTTAATGAGGTGATTTATTTTGTAAGTAGTAAAATAAATAGAAAACAAACCCTCAACACAGTATTCTAAAAAGCGCAGAAACGTCATCATCTCTCGTCTATCATCAATATTCAGATGGCTTCTGACAGAAACAAAGCTTTCTAGTTCCCCTAGTTGGACTGAGTCATGTATATGCATATTTCTCTGTACTTGCACACACACACACAAACATACTGTATGTCATCTAATGATCCATCCGTCATGTCTACACCTATACATACCAGACACCAAACAGACACACTGTACTCACTTTGTCTTTGTCTGCTTGTCTTTGCCGTCCCTTCTTCCCACCCTCCTTTCTGTCCCCATCCTGCACCTTCTCTTTGTGTTCGTCTGCAGTAACAGGTTGATCCATGGCTCTCCTCCTGACATCCGTTATTCCGGATCTTTCCAAGGGACGCTGACAAGCTTTGAGTGATGATGATCCTCTAGACAGGAAACCGGGAGACACAAACCTGTCTCATTCTGCAAGATGGATAGAGCGCAGGTCCAGGGACACATCATTAGGGGACAGACTGAGCCTTACATTTCAGCACAACTTTCAGTTGGGCCTATATGTATTTCGATTCATGTATTTAAGTGATACACAAAACAATACAGTGTGTCCTAAATAGCAATTTGCTGAACAAGTTGAATGAGAAGTTAAGATGATATCGTCTGTCTGTTTTTTCACTTTTAGTGAAAGCAAGTGTCAGGATCAGAAGAACATCAAATTCACTTGTTAAGCCTTATTTATTTGTAGTTTGAGCTCAGCAGAGTGAGGTGAAAAGCCCGTTCAGGTTCAAGATGTTGTTTTTAGAGTTTATTTTTAATATATCACTATGAAAGTGATCATGAAAAAGCAGTGGTGTTACATCATAATCACATTTGATCACAAAACCTTTTAAAATATATATTTTCATTGCCGGTTTATGATCATGTATGTTAAAACATGAGATGTTCCAGCGTACTGATAAATATGTCTTTTTGTGTATATTTTTTTTATATATAGCACAAATCAGATGGCCTTCTGTCTTGATCTGACAGTTCAATCCCATATATCACTCTTTATTCATATTAATGTTTATTATAAGATACAGATTGGGGTTAACCCATTCTCCTTGATAGGAGATGACTAATTTACTGGTATGTTGTTTTAAACCAAAAAGGAAGAGACTTAAGGACGCGCTAACAACACCCACAGTTGATATTTCCAAATGATAAAAGATAAACTTTTTCTTCATCCACTTTCAGAGTTCTTACTCTATCTTAAGCTATCTTTATTAGGGGTGGGGGAAAAAAATCGATACAGCATAGTATCGTGATATTTGCCATGACAATACTGTATCGATACACTGACGCCAAGTATCGATATTTTATTATATAAATTGCAGATGGGAGTTTTAACTTTTTGGTACTAGAATAATAAAATCTATTGCTTTTTTAGTGCACTAGAAAACTTAACAGGACCATATAGAGGACTGAAAAAGTGATAAACAGATGTTGACAAAGTTTTAGGGACCTAATTGGAAGTCGGAAAAAGGTAATAAATTGCAATATATCTCAATATATTTAAAATCGCAATAAAATCGAATCGCAACATAAATATTGTGATAATATCGTATCATGGGGCCTCTGATGATTTCCAGCCCTAATCTTTAGGTTTTTTGGTATAAAAACATTCCTTTTTCGCAGTCACTTACTGTGAATGTCAATGTTTTAAGGATATAATGTGTTTGAAATAAAATAACAATATACTTTTGTAATGTTCTATAGGTTTATAACTTTGTGCACTCTCCTCAAGGAGCACACTGAAATTGAAGAAAATTAAAGCCTAGAAGAGAGAAAAATCTATATCAATATTTCTTGGAATTAACCATGGACATCTAGTATAGTATATGACTTCCACAAAGTCTTGAAAAAAATCTGTCAAAGTTGAAACACCAATGAGACAAATTACGATAAAGAACATGCATGAAAAACAACTATACTGTAAAGATGACCTTATTGTCCCTTTTTTATGTGAGGGAACATGTACAAACTCCATCATTTGTGTTATACAGTAGACCTTTTAGTCTAAGCCTGTAGTCAACAATATGTATTGGTTTGAAAAATCACTTTATAAACCTACACAGTGTGTCAAGTATTTAAAGTATGAGATATGCTTGTGATGTTGTGTGCCTGAGGATATCTGGTGTGTCCATATATATGTGCATGTGTGTTCCAACATTGGTGTGTTCGCATATTGTACATGGGCACGCATGTGCACGTCCCTGCTGAATGTAAACGCATACTAAGACTTCCTGTCTGAAGACCAAACTGAGGGAAGATTTAGAGTGAGAGGGAGGGAAGTAGAAGGACAGAGTGTTTGAAGGGAGAGAGAGAGAGACACTCAAAATGATGCAAACAGGGATTGAAAAAGAAGGAGAGAAGAAGAAGAAAGAGACATTGAAAGGAGTGAGACGTACAACAATATAAGGAAGCAGAAAGATCTGAGGATGTTGGAAAAATCCAGAGAAAACAGAACACTGAGTAACAGCTGAGAAGCTGACACAGTGACAGAAATGACAGGGATGCCTCTGATGCACTGATCTGAAAAAGTGTATTGATTAGCCAACTGGCATGACTCAAGAACCTGAAAGGAGACACACAACTGACACACTGACAAGAGGAATGAAATTCTCAATCGATAACTTAAGTGGATCTTCAGAGATGAGATAAGGGTGCACAGGTCAGTGAAAGTTGAAGCATACTCACTTGGAAAGGTCCATCATCACCCGTTTGGACACTGACCAAGGATCTTTGGACTAGGACGGACATGAGGACACGCCAACATCATCAGAGCCAGATTTGACTTGTTGAGAGTTTGACTAGTCTCTCCTTTTTCTCAGGAGGTAAGTTGTCATAAGCAGTCTACGTACAATCTATTTTTAGTTTTTCTTTTAAAAAGAGAGAAATTAAATCAGGTCTTCCAGTTATGTTTCATCCAGGAACCCAGACTAATAAATATATGCAAGTACAAATATAATGCCAAAGATCCCTAAAACAGTGTCAGTTACAATCCTCTGCCATCGCAGAGCATGTTTGTAATATCTTACACAGAGTACATGGAAAGGCCCCTGTGAACATTTATTGAAAGTATAGCTATTACTAAAATTGGAGTTACAGCACCAACAAAATGTTTTGTTTGCCTTGAGGGGCTTTCTATGAAGCTATAATCTGATGCATTTGACAGCGTGAGATCTGTATTCCACTATCCCATCCTGTCTCTCTCCCCTTCTGTATATTTCTCTCTTTCACACAATCCTATGCACACACACACACACACACACACACAAACACTCACTCACCCTGCCACCCAAATGGGACTCCCACACTGCTGGAATTTATTTGGACAGTGTTATTTGTGATCTGCCTCTGGGCCCGCTGCTCTCCTCTCAGCATCACTTTACAGTCATTGCATCACCACAGTCTTTGATGTTGTAAGAGGAAGAGCAACAATAAAATAGCAGCAGTGATGCATTGGACAGCTTGTAATGATGAGCTACACTGTATGCCTGTACAAAAATCTTTTTAAAACATGATCAACTTTACACTTGGTCCACAAAATCTAGAGTAGTTCCAAAGGAATGGTTACCCACTGTAGGTTCAAATGTTTCTTTTATCTTTCTTTGCACTCCTGCAGGAATAAAGCCCTTTGATAAACACAGACCACAGCTGTGCTAGAACAGCATGCTTACATTTGCTAATTAGCTTTAAACATGAACTTTAGGCTGATGGGCATATCATTTGTTTTGCAGGTATTTGGCCATGTACCAAAGTGTTGGACAAATGAAAATGGTGATTGGCCACTAGAGGAAACATTAAAGGTGCCATATGTAAGAGTGTTAAGCAATTTACATGACTTAAACACTTTGCATTGCCAAAGTTTGAAGGGATTGTATTGCCTGTGGACTTTGACCTGTGGTTTCTCTGGGATAATCCGAAGTATATGACATTTATGCACACTCCTGAGTGCCTTCTCTTCCGCTCCCTCACAGTGCCAACAGTGTGCAACACTAGCTAATGTTAGCTTAGCGCAGACGAACTGCTAGGTGCTACTAGCTAATGTAGCAAAAAATCATCTTGAGTTTGATAATGTCAGCTAAAGCTGGGTAAGCACTGTGCATTGAGCTCATTTGTGACAAGATATTTGACATCATTTTAGAGTCAGAATGAATTTCAGCATTTACAGGCGTCGTTTGCTGTGCAGTGTATGGGGGGACCAAGGATTGTTCAACTGGAGTCAGATGTCAGATGAATTTCTGACATTTTGGTTGGCTGTTGTCGGGTCTCACACAGTTGAAGCAGAGCAATGAGTCAATTCCCCATGATCTGTGCCTTTTTTTTCTCACTGCACCTGGGCAAAGTAGCAAACAGAGCCTACCTACAATTTTCTCTGCAAAATGGACAAGCCATACTGTCCATGTCTTCCTAGCCACCTGCGAGTCCATATACACACGACTGAGGTTTCAGCACACAGGATGGCACAGACGATCAAAGCAGCACGGTTCAGTGTTATTAGCATTATTGCTACCAAGCAAACTTCTACCTGCCTCAAATCTTTCAAACAAATCTTTATTAACAATTTATTGACAATCTATTGTCAATACACAGAGTGGTCCGCTGGGGCCGACAGACCAGTTTATTTTCTATTTACACAGTGTGAGCACAGCTTTGGCTTTGCATTGCAGACAATTTCCTTGTACGGTAGTCATACTTGTAAGTTTAATTAAAACAACAGCATTTCTAAAATCGTATAATGTTTGCCCAGTTTAATTCATCCAGATTCCCTTGGCAGATCTTGCTGGGAGATTGGTTAGCTTGCTGTTTGTGGGTTGCTTTGTCAGCTGGCGTTGCGGGGCGGCTGGCGTCGGATCCATGCAGCGTAGCTGGGTTGCAGCTGGCTGGGTGCTTACTGGGGGCAGTTTGTCTCAAGGTCAGCTGCACTAAATCCAATCCCTTTGCTTCCTTTTCTGACAATAATGGGTGTATTTCTGTCTGTCCGGCCCCATGCTGACTGCAGTTAATTGCCATTAATAACAAGGATATTCTGAAAGTTGCACATAGAACATTTAAGAGTAAACTTTATGAGTAAACTAAGTTTAACTAACATCCCCTGAAAATCTTGTTTTTCTTCTTACCTTGCTGCAGTGATGTACAGATGCAATCAGGGACACCATGACATCACTGTTGGTGTATGGTTACAGGTGCAACAGAGCACAGTTGTCAGTTGTGGTCAGAGGTGATACAGGCTTGAAAATTCCGACCAGAGAGGGCAGCAAAACATTGCTTTTGAGTCTGGTGTTAAGTTACCTTTTGAAGGATTGTGAATTTGAATTGCATGATAATCCATCCAGTAATTGTCAAGATTTTAGAATACCTCCTAATATCTAGTTGCATGGCTAAGAACACGATAGCTTTGGATAGTTAAGTGTTGGGGCTCATCATTCAGCTTTGAATAAGAACAGCTTTCACAATACATCATTGTAAACCACTGGAATAAATTACTTGTCATTGCCATTTGTTTCTGAACAGATGAAGTCAGTGGTTTAATGCAATTTCCCCAGAGCAACGCCCATAACACTCGTTAGCACTGTTAATGATGATGAACTAGCTCCAGTAAGCTGAACAATATCATGGGATGTTACTATGAAAACATCCATTTATTTTCTTCAGTGGTCTTAATGTTCTATGGCTGGACTGGTCTTGTTAATGCAGATAAATCACATTATTCATGCCTCACCCTCAGCTGAGCATGTTATTCTCATTAGCCTTCTTCATCAGCTGGATGATTCTTTTGCTGTGAGAGATTAGTTGGTGAGCCATGAGCATATACAACACAATATGTTGGGCTTCTTAAACCTTTCCAGTCTGGGACTCTCATGAGCAATTAAACTACATTTGTCATGGAAGGATACAGTAGCAAGCCCCCCTCCAGCCAATTTTGGGTTCACCCTCATTGGGGTGCTGTATGGAAAATATGGTGTTTAACCTCATGTGACTTGACATGTTTTAAATGTAGGTTAACTCTATAAATGAGCTTTTTTAAATCTCCTGCATAGTCCTCAACTCATACTCTACTGCTGCCCTCCAATGTGAGTCCACAACTTAGTACAGATTTAAATTATGAAAAGATTGTAGTTAAATGAGTGAACATAAAGAACAAAGCCACTTATGGTGCATCAATGTTATGAAGGGGTGAACTTTAGTGCACTGTCCTAATATAGCCATTGATCACTTGATGGGCTTGATGAGGAAATAGCTAATATATATAATGTCCAGGAGTGATTCATATTGTCTGTCTAATCTCATATTATATTCCACTGAGATATGTATGTGGTGCAGTCAGTGACTACCCTCTGCTGTCTATGTATTTGCACCTTGTAGATTCTGGTTCACATTTGCATATTTTCCTCCTCACAGCTGAAAGCACCATATGGAAAGGGTCACATAGTTAACTTGAGTGTCTAATTTCATAAAGTCTCATTACAGTAGGTACAGCAGATTTTGCTTGTGCACTAGAAGAAATTATCACCACACTGTGAAAATATGTGTGAAATATACCCTGGAGATGACATGTTGCATTTTGCCACCTTTGATGTAATCTACGTTTTAACTGTTGTCTGCACTAGTGATTGTACTTACTGTTGCTCGAAAGAACTGTTATCCCGTCGACACACATATACATAGAATTTATTCCCAAATCCACTCTGTTTATCCCAATTATGAGAAGAATTTGTCATCTTTCTCAGTAATAATAATCCTCGATAGTAATAAAAACAAACAGGGCATAGAGATCAGGATTGATTTATCAGGCACAAAATCACTATTTGTGGTTCAGATCGGATCTGCTCTGAGCTATTTAAATGAGATGAAACCACACAGGATTTTTTTTCATGTTATGACTGCCGTGAAAAGGTCAGAAGGGTTAGATGCGCATATTTCAGTGTTTTTACAAAAAGGGTAAGAGTTAAAATTGACATATTTAAATTCTTAATAAAACTGATACTGACAAGTATAATAAATATATCCATAACCCCTCACAGAAGACTGCACAAATAAATAGAGTTACATTATAAATAAATTATTGGTTTAAAGTGGCTTTGTCAGTATGGCCGTGCCAACAGCAACATCCACACTGAGGTCAGAGACAGTGAAGAGTGGCCGTCAGGGCAGGGGAGTGGAGAGGGATGCTCTGTATGTTGCACTGTGCAGGGCTTACTTTATTCCCACAAACACATAGTCTTTTACTATAAAGGTGATTGTGTGTGGGAATGTGAGTTCAGGGTGTCTCCCTGTTGCCTAATGCATGCTGGGATAGCCTGCAGCCAGTGAAGAGTTATAAATTGGTACAAAAATAAACAGATGGGTATCTTGCAGTTTCCACCCAGACTACAATTTCAAGTAAATGTTTACTGTGATTTTGTCTGACAGTTTCTGCACCAACTTTGGAACATCATCACCATCATCACTATCATCACCACCATCATCCTCACCATAATCATTAAGATGATCTTCAACAGCACTGAGTCCTGGCTTTTCATCAATACTTCATTTCCCATCCTGCCTGTAATATCCAGTCCCAGTAACAGAAGTGGTATGGAAGGATATCTTCAAAGACTGGCTCATTTGGATGAGGGGCTCTACAATGACTTTTACGGCCTTTGGATTGCACTGATGGTCATAAACTCTCTCATATTCCTGGTAGGAATTTCTTTTGGAGCCCTTTGTGGTATAAGTAGATATTAATACATTCTTATGTAAGTTTTTCAAACACATACTGACAGTGCCAGTATGTATAAACTCCGTAACTCTGCTCTTCTCTTCCACAGGTGGGCATGGTGCTTAACATAGTCGCACTTTATGTTTTCTGTTTCCGCACCAAGCAAAAGACCACGTCAGTGATCTACACCATCAACTTGGCGGTGACGGACCTCTTGGTGAACCTCTCTCTGCCAACTCGCATCCTGCTCTATTACAGTGGAGGAGCGTGTCTCACCTGCTCCTACATGCACATCTTCAGCTACTTTGTCAACATGTACTGCAGCATCTTGTTTCTGACCTGCATTTGTGTCGACCGTTACCTCGCCATCGTGCAGGTGGGTTTTGCCTGTGATCTGGTAACAGAATTGGTCATTTTCTGATGTCTAAAGTGTCCCTTGACAACATGCTGGATACCTGCTCATCCTTACTCAGAAACTAGAAGGAAGTTAAAGCTGCATATTTTCTTTTGTCCTTGAAGGTTGAAGCTTCCCGTCGGTGGAGGAACTCCAGTGTGGCCAAATGTGTGTGCGTCTCTGTCTGGCTGTTTGCCATTGTGGTCACCTACTCCTTCCTCTCCACTGCTTTCCAGCACGCGGGCTGCTGCCTCTCAAAGCTCCTCTTTCTTACCATCACTGAGTTTTTTCTACCCCTCATCATCATAGTGGTCTTCACGTTACGGATTATGTGGGCACTAGCTGACCGCCGTCTGATGCAGCAAAGCAGGTATAACCAATCTTTAATACATATATGTAGTAAGGAAGTACAGTATATCATGACATACAAGAATAGACCATACAATAATAAAAGGATTGCATTGCAGCTTTGAAAGCACTAGAGGCTTACAGCTGATGGGATGTCACACTGGTGGCTTTAACTGTATTTTCTCAGGGAGAGGAGACAGAGGGCTGTCCAGCTGCTGACCACAGTGCTGGTCATCTTCACCATCTGCTTTACACCTTTCCACATCAGACAGGTGAGTGAGAGACAGGTGTGTTGCATTGTTTAAAAAAATCATCACCATGTCACCATTTATGAAACAGTTATGAAACAGTGGTTAAATGACAACATCATGTGTGATCTCATGGTTGTATTGTAGGTGGTGGTGTACTTCTACCCTGATATGCCTCATCATGTGATAGTCTACCACTTGACTGTCACTCTCAGCAGTTTGAATAGCTGTATGGATCCTGTCGTCTACTGCTTTGTTACAAATAATTTCAAGGTAAGACTGGAGTCCTTTTCTTACTCTCTTTCTTACCTTTCTTTATCCCATCCATCCCACCATCCTTCCACCTTTCCATCTGTCCATCCGTCCTTCCCTGCAGCCATATTTGTTCATCCATCACTCATGTATTTACACGTTTAATCATCAATTCACTGAATAATTCACTGCCCTGTTCTGCCTCAGGCCACTGTGAGAAATATTTTCCGTCGTACAGAGCCCGAGCAGACGAGTGGTGACATCATCAGCATGCAGCACAGCTCCAAGGCCTCAGGAGGGACTGCCAACGCTGTCACTAATAATGTGATCATGATGACCAAAATTCACACTGCACAGAGACATATCGGGGGAAAACCACAAACTTTAAATCCCCCTTCACATGGAGTGAAGAGAAGTGAAAGTTAATTAGTGATCACAGTCACCTGGGGAAAGGTGGCTGATGTTTCTGGACTGCAACATGCTGAGCAGTGATAACAGCATCAGTGTATAATGGCACAGTGCTAAGCACTCAGGATCAACTGCCAATGCTGTTATAATAATAATAATAATATGGACCAACCAGTTCACATAAAATGTGGTATGCCACAGCCGAGCATATTCAGCAACCTTTTAAATCAGTTAAAACACTGACAAGAGACCATTTCAGTCTGCAGCCAAACCTTCCCATGACTTTGGACCTGTGACTTCAAAAATAACTGAATACAAAACTGATTTGTATGTATTATTACTTCAGCCATACAAGTGACAAATATCATAAAAGAAAGTTGTTTAACACACAAATTTGATGTACAGTGAGGAAAATAAGTATTTGAACACCCTGCTATTTTGCAAGTTCTCCCACTTAGAAATCATGGAGGGGTCTGAAATTGTCATCGTAGGTGCATGTCCACTGTGAGAGACATAATCTAAAAAAAAATAATAAAAATCCAGAAATCACAATGTATGATTTTTATTTACTATTTGTATCATACAGCTGCAAATAAGTATTTGAACACCTGAGAAAATCAATGTTAATATTTGGTACAGTAGCCTTTGTTTGCAATTACAGAGGTCAAACGTTTCCTGTAGTTTTTCACCAGGTTTGCACACACTGCAGGAGGGATTTTGGCCCACTCCTCCACACAGATCTTCTCTAGATCAGTCAGG
>NC_060152.1:16823631-16889704 GCF_021292245.1 Micropterus dolomieu
ATCACCTGGCAGAAGGAGGGCATCAATATACCCACCACAAGTAATTAATCCTGTCTGTGTGTGTGTGTGTGTGTGTGTGTGTGTGTGTGTGTGTGTGTGTGTGTGTGTGTGATACAAACAAATAAAGAGAACAAGGGACCGACCTACAAAGTGGAACTGATTGGGAAAGATCCTGAAGAGGGTCTGACTGTGCAATGCGAACATGATGGTGAAGTAGGAGCCCAGAGAGCCCCAAACAAACACATGGTTGATAACTGTCCAGAAGCCTGTGTCGAGAGCAATCTACATAATCATCCACAGACACACATTCAAAAAAATAGCAGAGGGGCACAATTAATACACACTGACATAAAATATGTGGTAAAATATAGAGGTTGCCAGTTGTGAGGAAAATCTAACACCACTCTGGCCTCACTTACCTGCACGCTGACCACAATTACCAGGGCTGTTGCTGTAGTGACAGCAAAGGTCTGGTAGTCCGCGAGGGGCACTCCGGTGCTCTGAGTCGCGTCGGACAAGATGGCACAGGGGACAAAAAACAGCACCACTGATGTGTAGATGCCTTGGGCGATGCAGATGAAGAACTCTCTCTTGTTGAAGAGGAGGTTGAGCTGTCCAGGCTCATACAGTTTAGGATACTCCAGACTCCTCTGATCAGGAACATCCTACAATAATAGAGGAAGTGAGGCGCTGCATGTACCAAAATCACACTACCCTGCTATGTACTACAGAAATGATCTGGAATTGTTAGTTTTCATAAAATGCTTACATATAGTTTACTCAGTAAATACAAAATTAAGATTCTATAATAATGCTAGCTGCTGGGTTAGGCTGTATTAAAAGGCACAATGGGGCTTTGAGCTAAATGCTAACATGCTCACAGTGACAGTGCTAACATGCAGATGTTTAGAAGGTATAATGTGTACCATGTTTGCCATTTTAGCTTAGCATATCAGGATGCTAAGACTCGCATAATTAGCACTAATTTAACTAGTTCGTATGAGACAAATTAAAAGCTCGACCTGTTGATGCCACTGGATGAGAAGTTGAGGGATCATCAGTTATTACAATTCATCCTGAATGTCTGTGCAAAATGTCGTGGCAATCCATTCAATAGTATTCAAGACATTTTACTCAAAACCACAACCTTAATGTGGATGACCAAAATCAATAGGCTCTATGCCAACTTTCATGGCAATCCATCTAATAGTTATTGAGCTATTTCAGTCTGGTCAAAGTGGTGGGATAACTGACCAACAGGCAGACATTGCCATCTCTCACTAGTGTAGCAAAACATGACTTCATATTTCATTAATCTACTTTTGTCATGACTGGTGAAGACTGGTGTAAACACTAACAGAGAATTCAAAAACACGTGGTTCATTAATTTCATGAAAATAATATAACAAGCACAGTGTGCATGTGAGTTTAATACGTAGTCATTATTTGAGCATACCTGGTCAAATATCCCCATGGCCAGCACAGGGAGGGAGGTGTAGACAATATTGTAGAGAGTGATAAAGTACTGGTCATACACCGTCTACAAGACAGAGGAGTTGGAAACACAAACACAGACAAAGTGAAAATCACAATTACAATTTTCCTAAACCCTGGTTGTTGTATATTTCCCCATGACCTCCCATCTCTGACCTGTGCAGAAAAGCCACAGAAGAAGCCGAACCAGAAGTGCACCATGGTGAAGGCAAAGTTCTTGTAGAAGAAGTAGCAGAGGAAACGGCACATGCGCAGGTAGGACCAGCGGCCATGCACCAGCAGGAGGCGCTGCAGGAAGCGGAACTGGGAGAACGAGTAGTCACTGGCCAGCACAGCCTGGATCCCCTCCTGACCTGAGATCCCAACTCCGATATGAGCACCTGGAGGAGTGGAGATAGATGGGCACAAAGAGAGAAAAAGTTCTTGTAGGAGTTTTGATATGGAATTGTCTCATTACTGATAGAAATAAATAGGAGAAGAATTATGTAGCATGATACAATTTATTTTAGCTAGCACTAATCACATATGGGTTTATAGCTAAGCCATCAAGTCTACCATTATAAATGTTGGAAAGTTATGAAGAAAGCATGATGGACCTGCCTTTTAGTAAGCAGGTTACCAATGTTAACAAGTTTCACACTTTCCAATAAGCCTAGCTAACTAGTAATCAAAGCAAGTGCTGTCTTCTGTAGGGTAAATACTTGCCAAAGTTTTTTTTAACAAGCTAGCAACCTAAAATTTGTTCCTATTAATTGCCATTGCCAAAAGTCATCTATAAAATAATTGTAAATGATCTATTATTATGCCTTAATAAAAGAAGAATTGCTAAATTTGCAAGTTTAAGAGCATAACTCCCAGGATGTAAGCCAACCCCACCCATCATTGTTGCATTGGCTGCTTTGTACTTGCATAAATTCATTGGAAGGAACACACACACTCACACACACACACACATCATGTTCATATGACGTACATATACAGACAAACATGCAAGGTGATGCAACACTTACAAAACAGAATATTACAAACACACCTACAGAAGCAGAACATTGGGGTTTTGGTGTAATCCCTAAACATACAGTTTACCGTTAAGCAGCGTTGAGGTTAGGTAAAGTTTAAGGTATCATTCTGTATCAACTTGTTGCAATGCAATCAAATGGAAATATCCTGAAAGTTTTTTTTTAATTATTTTATAAACATTTTCTGAAAGATCAGCCTGATATATTGGGTATGTTTGGAAACTTTGGGATTTCCACTAGAATTAAAAATAAAGTTCTGTGGGTTTGAACAATGTCTGCACAGTGCAATAAGTGGCCAACCTGTGGGTCAGACACTAAGAAACCAGTCCCTAACTTGATGAGGACATCACACCTACTGCAACACACATTTCTACACAGCCTTTGTCCACAGTACCACCATGTAGATAAACAACTTCTACTACTATACTTCTGCTGAGAATTTCCATTGCCTGACACGCACGTGGCTAAAACTCTACTTCTCTTTTTCGCTTTCCTTTCCATCTCAACAATAATCCAGTAACACTTATTCCTCTCCTCTCCGCCATCCTCTGCCTATTGATCCCGCCTGCACAACTCACTTTTGATCATGCTAACGTCGTTAGCTCCGTCTCCTATAGCCAGAGTGACAGCCTTTTTGTGTTTCTTGATGAGCTCCACCACCTGAGCTTTTTGGAGCGGGGTGACTCTGCAACAAATCACTGCTTTGCACGCACATGCCGTCGACACAAACTCCGTTTCCATGTCTGCTTCTAGTGCATGGGCCTATTAAAGCAGAGAGAGTGGAAAAGTTCAGGGTTACTGTTAAGGGGTCAGAGTTGCAGCTGTGGAAAAACATACTTTAAGAAAAATGCAAATATGTTTTGTTGATAACACATTTCTGGGAACTCAATATTTCCTGACAGTTGACATATTAATTCTTCATGCCCTTGTTGGTTTTGTAAATGTCTATATGTGCAGTATGTTAGTGTGGGGGCGGGTTATTCATACCAGACTGTGACCGTTAATCACAAGAGCAAACTCTCCAGAGATGTTGTCCATGAGGTTGGAGGGAGGTGCAGGAGGTGGAGGTGGAGGAAGAGGAGGAGGAGGAGGGCACTGCAGCTGTTTCCCTCCTCCTCCTGTAACATCTCCTTCACGTCCTTCTCTGAATCCGTTACCCATGAAACATGCTTCTCCCCATCCCTCCATCCCCTCCTCCTTCCCTCCATCTCTGGTTTGAGACAGCTCGATCATTCTTTCCCTCGCCCTCCTGGAGAAGAAGAAAAACAAAGTTGAAATCAACAGGGCTCGTCTATCCCATAAACCCAGAAGCAAAACACAACATAACCATATAGAGGAGAAAATAGAAGCGTTGAAAGAGGAACCGCAGAGAAGGAAAACAGACACAGCTGAGAAAACAAATCAAAGGAGAGATAAAAAAAAATACGACGGTTGCAAAATTAAAATAGAGCAGGTTAACGTCAGGGCTACAGGGAGGAAAGTGACTGTGGTGACCATGATCTTATTGCTGATGTTTCAGCCTCTGGCTTACCTTTATGTATGTATCAGCTGCAGCGCTCTGTATGTTAATTTGTGCATCACCCAAAAAAACATCAAGATGGTGCCACAATATGGCGTATATGATGATGCTTTGTTGAATATATTTGACTCTTGAAAAACCTTTGGCACTTCAAGGTAATTTTTGAATTTAGCTTCTTTAATTATGGTATTCTGTGTATTTTGAAATGTTTTAATAATATTAAGGTTTTATTAGTCTATTATATTTTATTATCTCTTATAAGCCTGTCATTGGTGATGATAATGAGATCAGCCAGACCTTTTTTCCAGCTCTGGCACAGTGCTAAAACAAAGTGTGGAGGTCTGTCTATGGGAGACTAAGGTAGTACTCATAGTACCTGTAGTACTATGAGTTCACCAAAGTTACATAGGTAACTCAACTAAACTCAATACCTTCTTGCCATTCACAGAGGTTATGGTATGTAATCTTCAGGCCATGCAAACGTTTAAGAGTCAAGAATGAGGGAAATACAGTGCATGCTCAACCAACATGTAGTATATATAAGAAATCACAAGAGCATCAATCAACACTGTGATAAATTAGAATCACATATTTTTTTTATTAAGAGAAACAAAGAACATTTTATTTGTCTCCTGTGCAGTTTCACTTGCAATGAAATACTTAAACAATGCAGATTGTTGCACTAGTTTCAAAAATGACATCGTCACAGACAAGACAGAATCTTTGACATATGCTGGTTTTACACATTATTTCTTGAAAGAAACTAATGAACTGACTTCATAAAATTAACACTTTTTGGCGGAGGCACCACATTTGTAGGGCTGTGCATTTGTCGATTTAAATATAGTGGCTAAATCAAAGCACTGGATATTGTTCGGTAATTCTTGTACAGGACACTTTGCTACCACACATCTTAGTTTCTTTTCAACCAATACCTGTCTTTTGTCATTTTGGTTCAGTGTGGCTTTTACAGTGTAGAGAAGCAAAGACACGAGACAGCTGAGGAGAAAGATGGACATGCAGTTGTCCAGACAGACAGACTGACCTGAGCTCCTGCCGTACACTCTGGACAGTGTGTCCACTGATGATGAACACCTCTGTCATATCATCTGTCAGCATCTTGCAGGAGTAACCTATATTGACAGCCGTCTCTGTGAAAGAAAGAGAGATGGGTACTGGAGAGCACTTAAGCAATTCAGCTGAACATACTGGAGATGGATGTTAAAAAGAACAAGTGCCAGATTGAGAGCTCAGAAGGATCAAAAAAATGACCTTTATATCTTTATTCATATTAGTCCCTGAATTTCCTGCAGTAGACTTGTTCACAGTGATAGTGTCGAAGTTTCAAGTGTTTTTAGGCCATCCTAGCAGCCTGCATGCTTTTTGCTGGTCTATACGTGTGACACCGCAAACCTCCCATTATCCCAAACTGTGATCAGCCTGATTAGAGGTGGGATCTTAGTTTGAACCAACTGTTTGACAAGTATTTTTTGAATGTGCATTGTTTTCTTTTGCCTGTAGCCTACTTTTTTTGGAGGTACAACTTGTTTTTGAGGACTTAAAGGTTCAGTGTGTAAGATTTAGTGGCATCTAGTGGTGAGGGTTGTGAATTGCAACCATCTGTCCAATCCACCACTACCCCCCACCCTTTCAAAGAGCATAGGAAAGCTATGGTGGCTGACACAGCACAAAAGGTGTCTCTTCTGAGACAGCAGAGAGTAGCCAGTCAAGAAATGAGGTTTTTTTAGATGGATATATTAAGAAATTAAATTTACTTAATCATTCAGTAAAAACATGTTATTGTGACTTGGCCACTGACCGATAACATGGAAAATGTAAGCCAAGAGTGTGAAACACTCTCACTGTTTCTGCACCACAGTCCATTATAAACCACATAATAGGTAAAGTTGATACAAACATTGACCAGGGAAACACATTCATTTTCTCTGTGGACCCTTGCCAAAATTGCCAACAACAATATCTGGCCCGCGGTCAGAATATGGTGCTTTGATAGCGGCAAATAATATAAATAAATAAATACTTTGATAGCGGTGCTGAAATAGCTCTCAGTCACGACAGCAACAACTCACATAACCTCTTTAGTGGTTTTACTTAAAAAAATAAAAGTGCAAGAAGATTGTTTACTGTAATGCTTTATATGGAGTGGAACTGAGAGCTTTTACTTTGAAAAATTCTGACGACATTACGACATTAAAAGTAGATATGAGAATAGTAAATAAATGCTATTTTCGCACGTGCGTACATACTTCATGCCACCCCTGCATAAGTCAGTCAAAAAAGTCTAGACACACCAATGATGGTTAAATTGAAGAAGAGTATCTTTGTTCCATCTCTAACATTGTAAAAGGAAATCTGCAGGTTTGCCTTGTTTTATGTTGACCATTCAGATGAATTTCAGGTTTGTTTGTGGCAGATTTATTCACAATGAAAACAAGAGTGTTGGAATGCAATGTCAATGTCGTACACATTACACAATGAACTGAGTTACTCTTTAGTGTGCCTGCGATATCTCTTTTAGAGAGATTTTGAGTGTTTGGTTCTTTGCAAATGATGGTGGTTTTTTAAAATAACTGCATGCAAACTCAGTTCTGGTAGTGTGTGTATAAGTGTGTGTGTCTCACCCTGCTTGTCTCCAGTGAGAACCCAGATCTTAATGTTAGCCAGAGAGAGGACAGCAATCGTCTCTGGGACGCCTTCCTGCAGCTTGTCCTCTATAGCTGTGGCACCGAGGAGCTAGACACACAGGCAGACAAAAACACACACACATGCGCACGCACGCACACACACACACACACACACACACACACACACACAATCGTCATAAAAGCAATTTCTATGTTATGACTTGAAATGGCTTACCACCAGTACCACTCATTAAATCAACTATCAATTAAACAACATCCTGCATACTGCATGAGAGTGTTGTTTAGTTGCAGTAAAAAAGAGGAATTTCCTCCCACCAAGTACAGTCTGGACAATATGTCCAACTAAAAAGTTCCCTTTTTTATAGTGCTATTTTAATCCATTGGCAGAAAGCCCTCTGCATAAACAAATGGCAGACTGACTCTGAAAGCACACCCGCAAGACAAACTACACACACACCACACACATGGATGCACACTCTCAGACCATTAGTCACTAACCATCATGTCTTGTTCTATCTCCTCATAAGCAGCTGCCAGTCGGTCCTCTCTGCAGTTGGTGGCCTTTTCTGCGCAGCGGTGACTCTCTGACCACGCCTCCCACTCGTCCTCTGACAGGTCCCTGTAGGCCAGCGCCAGAGTCCGCAAACCATCTGCTGCATACTCCTAGAGCCAAATATATATACACACACGTACAAACGCAAACATATAAACACGTTCTGACATGAGGACATGCATGAGAAGAAACCAAGTAGTCCTATGACATGATAGCATCGTGCAGTTGCTGCAGATTTGTCGGCTGCACATCCAAGATGCCAATCTACCGTTCCGCCACATCCCAAAGGTGCTCTATTGGATTGAGATCTGGTGACTGTGGAGGCCATTGTCAAGTTCAAGAAACCAGTTTGAGATGATTTGAGCTTTGTCACATGGTGCATTATCCTGCTGGAAGTAGCCATCAGAAGATGGGTACACTGTGGTCATAAAAGGATGGACATGGTCAGCAACAATATTCAGGTCAGCTGTCGCGTTTAAACGATGCTCAGTTGGTACTAAGGGGCCCAAAGTGTGCCAAGAAAATATTCCCCACACCATTACACCACCACCACCAGCCCTACCATCTGAATGTTGCAACTGAAATCGAGACTCATCAGACCTAGCAACATTTTTCCATTCTATTGTCCAATTTTGGTGAGCCTGTGCTGAATTGTAGCCTCAGTTTCCTGTTCTTAGCTGACATGAGTGGCACCCGGTGTGGTCTTCTGCTGCTGTAGCCCATCTGCTTAAAGTTCGACATGTGCGTTCAGAGATGGTATTCTGCACACCTTGATTATAACGAGTGTTTAAGTTATTGTTTCCTTTCTGTCATCTCGAACCAGTCTGCCCATTCTCCTCTGACCTAAGACATCAACAAGGCGTTTTCGTCCACACAACTGCCGCTCACTGGATATAGTTTTTCAGATCAATCTGTGTGAAAATCCCAGTAGATCAGCAGTTTCCGAAATACTCAGACCAGCCCGTCTGGCACCAACAAACATGCCGCATTTAAAGTCACTTAAATCTCCTTTCCACGTTCCGATGCTCAGTTTGAACTTCAACAAGTTGTCTTGACCACGTCTACATGCCTAAATGCACTGACTTGGTGCCATGTGATTTGCTGATTAGCTCTTTGTGGGAAAAAGCAATTGAACAGGTGTATCTAATACAGTGTAAAGTGTATAAGAGTAAAGGCTTAAGATGTTGTTTTGCAATTTAGAGGCACTAGATGGCAGTACAGCTCCATCCATCTATCCATCCATCCAAGAGTTAATGTGTTTGTGTGTGTTTTCTTACATTGAGGTGGTCTGAGGTGATATTCATCTGTTCCTGGTTACAGGGGTGGAGTCTCTCCAGCAGCACAGTGTCAGCGCCTTTGCAGTACAGACGGATCCTGCCCTCTGGGTTACGCACTGAAAATGAATAACAGACCAAAGTTGTTGCCAAGGCAAAAATGATTTATGACCACTGATTTCTGGGCAGTTTTCCAGCACTGTGCAAGAAGACAAATCACACAGTGAAAACTCTCACTGAGGGATAAAACGTAAACATGACTAACAGCCTTTATCCTGTCAGTTTGTAGGAGTGTAGATCATAATTTACATACATTTTTGTTATTTAAACATACAAAACTCAATTTATCGTAGGAGTCCATTGCAATGAAACCCTTTACAACCACAGAACACTGTTCTTGCTGTGATAATGGCATCCAAAGCATGAAAAAAAAAAGACAAGGATGGATGTTTGCAGAGAGTTTTTTAAAATCTAATTTCATCAAGATTGTTTTATGATAATCTTAATCTAAAATAAACAATAATAAATACATTGTAAATTGTAAACTGAAAATGATGACCTCTGCACACCTATAACAGACATCCTCTTGCGTATGTTGTTGAAGTCCAGTATGGCGAGCAGAGTGTAGGTTACAGGTCGTCCCATCTCTGTGGTGGTTATTGTCCCAGGTGTTCGGGAGCGAAAGACAAAGCCGAAGTTTCGAGCTGCTGTCACTAGAGCGCCCTCGTCTGGAGACTGAGCCTTATAAAGCAGCTCTCCTGGTTTGACAGACAAAATGATGATAAATAATGCATAATAAATAACAGACAGATGGTATGTTGGTGTCGGTGTTTGCTGCCATTCAACCTCCCAGATCCCCCTCTCCCCTTCTCTTGCTCACCCTCGCTCTTCTCCTCACTCATGACGGTGTGACAGAGGGACAGCAGGCGGAAAAACTCATGAGTGTGTGAGTCTCCCACTTTCACTGATTCCAGCAAGGTGTCGTCATAGAAACAGAAGTCCGGGTCCGCCAGGGGGTTGAAGGGAGTAAAGTCCAATCTCTGAAGATCACGGAGAGCCAGGGATTAGCTAGGAGTACATACATTTGTATGTGTAGGGATGCATGTGAATGCAATTTAGTTTTAAAATAAATTGGCATCTTACCTTTGGCTGAGGTCCCAGTGGGTCTGTTACTTCACCTGATAGTAACACAAACAGATGCGTGAGATTTTGTTGTGCATTTTTTGTACATGTGTACATGGTGATTCAGGACAAGGTTACACTCAGTGGCCACGGGTACAATATAATGCCATCCAACTGTTATGCTATAAAATCTATTTTCATTTGATGCAATCAGAGAAGAGTTAATTAACTTATATGTTTTAGCATTGAAGTCATAGCTAGTGGTTGTGTCATACTGGACTGCATCATATTCAGAGGTGTTTCTAATATGTATGTATGTAAATAGGGAGAAGAAAGATTTTGAAGCAACTCAGTATAATGTAGTCCAGTAAAACACCACATTTAACTATGACCTCAGTAATAAACATTTAATTGAATTTACACATGTCCAACACAGTTTGTAAAAGTAGAATTTATAGCAGAGCTGTATTGAATTGCAACAGACAGTAACCAATTAAGTGGCCACTAAGTGTTGATGTGTGTGTGTGTGTGTGTGTGTGTGTGTGTGTGTGAGCACTTACCGTAAGTCTGTCCATTGATGGAGCACTTATTGAAGCTCATGATGTTCTGAGTAAGAGTTCCAGTCTTGTCACTGAAGATGTATTCAACCTAAAGGAAACAATTTAGATAGCAACTCTAAATCTAAAATTACACAGTTATTATTGTAAAATTATTGTAAATCTAAAAGCAAGATTAAAGCTATGTTTTACAGACGTTGTTGCATTTGAAAATAAAAATAAATAATTTAAACTGAACCAAAACTATCTTCTCTCCTTGTCATTAGGGGAAAACATATATTTTGAATGATATGCTTAAAACAGATGTAGAGCGGGGAACTTTTGACAGCGTGTACTGAATGATAATTATAGCTCAAGAGAGTGATAAAGTCTACAGACCAATCTATGAAGCCTCCTTATCCCTGAGATTCCTCTAAGTCTGCAGGTGCATTTCATTTGTGCAGTAAGACACAAGTGGTTCCATCATTCAGTTACTGCAGAATGTATTGAAAAATGGATCTAAATGCATTTTTAAAAGAAATTAAGATGAATTAACTAAGCCTCAGAAAGCAACAGAAACTAGTCTGGATGTAGGATGGATGGATGGACAGAACAGGCAATCAGTAAACATGCATAAAATCTCAAACAGACTATATTTGCTGTCTATGCACACCTGGCCCAGCTCTTCGTTCAGAGTGGTGGTCCTGGCCTCAGCTGCTGTGTTGCACTGTGAGCAAAACATCTGCTGGTCCCAGTTAATGAAGTAGCTGTGCCCCAGCCTGATCACCTCCACACTGATGCACAGACAGGTGAGAGAGGGACACGGTTTTAGTAACAGATAATAAAACCAATCTAACTTATTGCAAATTTAGGTTAACACTAAACCTTGACAACAGAGACAACAACATTTTCACACAGAGCTATTAGTCACACACCCATGCTGTAGTCAGGGAGTAGTGAATATAAAACTTTGTAAGGAGTTTGTTGGGGCTACACAAGTGGTTTGGAAATGAGGGAGCACTCTGCTCTCTTACCTGAGAGGGAATCTCTGCAGAGAACATAAACACAAAGCTTTATGACTAATAAATGAAAGAAAGTAATATAGGGAACCATGTAAAAGACTTTTTAGGCCCTTTTACGCACTCACTGAAAAATATGTTTTGCTTATTTTCACTGTACAGAATGACACATGTGCAGAGACACTAGAAGAAATATCTGTGCTCACCTTAAACCTCAGTTTAATATGTGCACAATACAAGCAGGGTTTTTTGACATAATCACTAATCTGAAAGCATATTATAGTCCAAATACACAAACACTATATAACACACAAATTTACATGTTCACAGAATAAAAGGAGATGCCATTTCACAAATTTAATATAAATTAAACATATCATACATAATTTACATAAAGTATTATTCAAAGCAGAGTATTTTTACTTATATGTTTTTATGTCTTAAAATGTGTCTAGAGGGGATACTTAATATTCACTTTGTATCCAGACTGTATCTAGATATTAGGTTGCACAATATATACTTTATACGCTTTTCTTTAAGTGACAAATGCTTATCTTATATTTATTGTCTGGATTGTATGGATCAGTTGTTGCGTGTTTAAAAAAAATTGTATTGTAAGAAGGGCATACATTTATTATTTTTTGCCTGTGTGAGCACAGTGGGTTTTTATTATTCAAATTATTCAGATTATTATTATTATTGAAATCCAAATTTTATTGTACAGAACTCAAAGAAACAAATATCAAGATTAGATATGGTCTATAGTGGACTAAATATGTATTTGCGTTTATACATTTGATGCAATCAATGTTGTCACAAAGTGTCCCTGAGTACATGAAGAAGTGGTTTTAGACAATCCTTGCAAAATCTTCACTGCACGTTTGGTCTATTTTCATTTGTATGTTTGTGTAGTTAGTCACTACCCAATCAATGATATCATGCTTTGGACAACAAAGTTGTCTGCTAAGATTTCAGCATTAATACCACAGCATCTATTAGTTTTTGACGTGCCCTCACCTGACATACAGAGAGATAGGCACCACAGTGTTGAGAATGATGACGTAGGACCAGAAGGAGAGGAAGGCTGAGAACAGGAAGTTGTCTACAGGAGGGTCCCAAGGCAGATAGCTCTGAAAAAGGGAGCCCACCTCTCTCTCCCACACTGCGTTACCCACAGCCAGGATCACACCCATACACACCAGGAAGCCAAAGATCTGACAGAAACACAGATAGAGAAACAGAGTAAGCAAGAGAGAGGTGTCTAAATCACATAGCATACATTGGATCTCCAGTAAGTTGAGGCCAAATAAGGATTGAACACATTATTAGAGGAGATATGAAACTAGATTGAAGCCACTGAGACCAAGTCCTGAAATAGTTATATGTATGAGCCATGAAAGTGAGAGGTTTGGGGTGTCCTACCCAGAGGACCAGAGTGTTCATCAGGCGATCGATGCTCGTGCGCTTAAACTTGGTGCGACCGCTGTTCTGCATTAGCTTGGTATCTGGGCCTGGGACAAAAACAGGGAAAGTTAGACCTGTTACACACACATCAGATACACATATTTTCACACACCAATATACGCAGACACACAGACCTGCGAAGATGACCAGGCCGTAGCAGGCTTCCGTGTTGCGGAGGACACATCCTCGTAGCAGCATGTTCTGGTTGGTCAGAGTGTATTTCTTGTCTCTCCAGTAGAGAGTCCCACAGAAACGATCCAGCTTGTTGTTGGGGGGCTCACACACCACCTCACCTTCACAGACAGGATCGCAAGGACAAGCACATTCAAATCTAAATCATATGCTATATCATGGATGTCCACCAAATGCAATTACAACATTAGGTTAATTTTCCTTGCTGTATGATATAGTGTTAAATTAACCATCCCTATGACACCATGCAGTTGTCACTCACATAAGGCTGAAACACACACCTTTTGTAAACTAATATGAGGCAAAGTGTGGGTTGATTTGCTGCAGTAATGCATTTTCCAGAGCAGGTGAGGAGTGTGTGTGGGCGTGCTGAGCTGACACAAGTCTTTCGTTGTGTGTACTAGTGGGTGGGTGATGATAGTCTGTCGGGCACAAAGTGTGTGCATGATTTGTGTGTATTTTTTGGTTCATGTGCAAGGGTGTGAAAGTGGATAACGTCTGTGTTAAAAACACAGATTGAAAACAGTTGACCTTTATACTACTGAAAATGGTAGTTGAACCAAACCAGAAATCGAGAGAAGAAGATGGATTTCCTGAACGCTCACCGTTGAACAAAGCCAAGTTGTTCGGGTCTCCAAGTTCAGATGTCACTGAGACAGACTGACGCACCTTCATATTGGTCTCTCTGCAAGATAATATAACACAGTGATTTAGATATAGTGTCCTCTTGCTTCTGCAGATTCAGAAGTACTGTGAGTCAATGGTATGGTGTGGTATATTTTCTGACCCATCAAGCTCAGCTGTCTCGATGTAACAGAGCCCGTGAGGCTCACTGCTGGACAACAGGAGCAGGTCAGCCTGAAAATAGATACAATAGCTGAGGCTAGCATCCACTGCATGGCACAGACGGCACACGACTAGAATTATTAAGGCCCAGATGGCACAGTAATCATAGAAATTAGTAATTGCGCCTGCAAACAACTTAGTAATTAACAACAGCAGCTAGTGTCCCTAATGAGGGATATACTGTACTGAAATCCATTTATAGCATTTGCTATAAATCGCCATCACGATAACATCCACATCTAAAATGACTAGAGAGTTGCAGTGCAGGATGAACCCTGAACAGTCCACTGCTAGATTACTGCTAGTAATCTTAATTAAAATGGTCCAGGAAAGACTATTCATCATTGTGTGTGGGTTTTTGCATGTGTGGTGATGTACATTGGACACGTACTGCCACAAACTGGTTGTTTTCCAGTTTAATGATGTCACCCACTCGAACGTTCATCCACTTTTCATTCTCTAGCCTGAAACAGCAAAACAGAGAGAAAATGCAAAGAGAGAAAAGAGTTAGAAAAGCTAGGAAATGTTAGTGCTTTATGATACCTTGTAAAGAAAAAAATGATTAAACCTGAATATTTCATTTTATAAGCTGTAGTTTGTTAGTTTAGGAAGCAACAGCCCTGGTGAGTGCTTAGTTGCAATGACAAGTCAAGAGACTCACGAGCCACGGATGAGGACCTGAGACTGGCGGTTGTTCACTTGGTTGTCGCTCTTGTGACGAAACTGAAGGAGACAAAGATCACTGTGAAGACGAGCTCATTATATACAAGAGGCCACTTGTTAGCACGCTACATTCAAAGTGGTGTCTGCTAGAAATAATTAGGATTCCTTATACTGTTTTTCATTGTAATGTTGTTATCCTGCCATGAGCAAGACTGTGTGACTATGTGGTGTGTAAAAAATATGCTCACATAGTCGTCTGTGGCATCCTTTACAGCCGTGATGCTCAGCACCAGAGCTAAAGGCACAATGGTAGTGAACCAGGAGAGGGAGGAGATCTGAGGTATTAACTAGATAGAGACAGAGAGGGTTAATTTTCAGATGAGTATGAATATAAGACGAGTCAGCAGCCATGCTAGTAATATCAGTATGCTAACATGCTCAAAATGACAATGCTAGCGTTTAACAGGTGTAATGTTTACAATGTTTACCATGTAAGCTTAGCATGTTGCAGCATGCTAACATTTGATAATTATCACTAAACACCAAGTACAGCTGAGGCTGGTGGGAATGTAATTAGTTTTGCAAGAATATTTCCATAAACCAAAGTATTAGACAAATTGAAATGGTGGTGCCAGAGGAAAAGTCACCAAAGTGTCACCAAAGTCAGTAGGATCCATCAGTGAAACGCCATAACTGTGAAACGTGGCGTGCAAAACTTTTTTGCAATTTGTGACTGATCAACTGACTGTGAAAGGCATTTGGTAGGATGTGTTTTATCCTATCCATCCAACATCAGCACTGACTCTGCTCTCAGAGTGTGTGACAAGACACCTTTATAAACAGCTTCTTCTTTACTCTCACTAAATTGATTATAGACCAATTAACTGGATTTTTAATTGTGTTTCCTATGGTCAAATCCTAATATGTATTACCTTCTATGTTATAATAATTTCTTACCACCCATTAATGTTGTTGAATTTAAATGTCTTAAGCCAGCTATCACTTTCTGACACATCTTGGTCCTTTAGGTAAACCAGTAACTCTTAAGCCTCTGCCACCGCAGCTGCACCCGCACACAGGTGCACAAGAGGATCTCACTCTCGCCATCCCTCCTTCACCTCTCCTCACCTGCAGTATGAGCAGGAAAAGGAAGTAGGTGTTGGCTACTTCCTGGAACTGCTCAAACAAGTTGACCGGCAGAAAGGTGATGATGTTGTACTTGGATGTCACAATGCAGTTACTCTGGATGAGGAGGAGGGTGAAAAGAATAGATAATTATATGGACTCTCGCAATACTTCAGTTGAATTCTTGAAATTGTACGGCAGAGTCCATATTTTGGAACATGTACAGGAAAAAAGTCTTACCGCATATTGAAACTTCTCATTGTACTCTCTGTCATTGGCTCTGACCCTTCTCTCCTCCTCTGCAGAAACACAAGGCACAAAATGAGTCATAAAGGGATGATATCGCTACAAGGATGCACAGAAAGCATTCAATCTGCTGCACAAGGACCAATGGTTAATTCCTAAAAAATGTCAGCATCTGTACTGTCCTCTAAGACCTGGACAGAGAAAGAGAGAGAAAGACAGCACGAAGAAAGTCCACAATGCTTGTGCATTTATTTAGAAACCAATGAAACTGGAGTTTCAGAAGGAGGTTGTTTGAGTATTATCAATAATAACAATAACAATAATCAAACAACCTCTACAATCACGCTGTCTCACATGCACACACAAAGGGATGTGCAACCTGGGCCAGATACACAACACTTAACCAACAGATGAGTGTGCGAACATTTGTATGAGTCAACATGAGTTACACGATGAAGCATTACATCCATGTACAGACCTGATTTGTACAAAGTGAAATTTCTTCTTGTGCTAAAGCTCTGGTACCCCTCCCCTCCTGACCCCGCTCTTTATCCTCTTGCTGTTTTTAGGTTTCTGTTTATGCTGATGCAAAGTAGTTTGGGAGTTCCCCTCCTCCACCACTGGGCCTGTCTCCTCTAATATTGATGAGAATGCTTTTCAAATGACTGGTCCGCTTAGCACAGGGCTGTACACAGATTGCATGCAGGCACAAATATCAAATTCAGGGCCAAAGCATATGTTATGCACAGAGGTACTGTAGCTCTGAAACCACAGTCCTCAACACACTTTTGACTGGTGGCTGAGAGGCAACGGGGCACCCAAGAACGGGCATCATACAACTGAGGCCATTGCCCTATAATCTAATGCACACACATCAACAAAGACCTGTGGTTTCCTGTGTGTGCAGCACTGTGAAGCCCTCTGTTACCTTGTAGAGCTCACAACTTACAGACCATCTTTGTCTCTGCTGTGTTCATCTCCACCAAACAAAAACAGGCCACTTAAAAGAGATCCCATAAGATCTTTGTTGTTATACAACAGATTTGGTGCAGGTGATGAGCTGCAATCGACTACAGACCAGCTGAGCTGATGTCACAATAGATTGAGTCAAGTTAGAAAATACAAATTATTTGGTATTACTGTTTAGTATCTGTCTTTGTTTTACATTTTAAGTTGCTATCAGATGCTAATACCTAAAGAGTGTAACAGAATGCTTGGACAATATCCTCCATCACAGTGTTAGGTTGAAACTGTCTTTGATTTATATTATACTAATATACAGTATATTATATATAGTACACATTTCTGTTGAGAAAATGTTAACTGACAAAATAAACAGGTAGGAATGCTGTTTTTACTTACGAATAATGTTACATACCTGACAAATCAAGGTCACATTGATGCCAAAATCTGTGTTAGCAATATTGCAATATCAAATATCAATGTCAAATCATCCCTCTGTATATACCATATTGCCCTACCTTAAGCAACAGCAATACTCTAAATATGTAAATTCACAATAAATAATAGGTCTCTTTTCAATATAAGTTAATATATTTGTTAAAAGTGTTCTTATCTTGGCAGCAGGATTCGGAAAAATAAGTGCACTCCTATCCACTGTGTATGTAAAGTTAATCTGAGTGTTTGAGTGTATATAAAATTGCATCACATAAGAATCCAGCTCTGGGCTGATGGTATTTGATATGTCCTTTCTTCTAAACTCTGGTTAGTATAACAATATCAGATTTGTCTGATCGTGTAGGTGTTGTGGGTGCACATCCTACAACAACTATTTTGTTGAAACTACTCCAATCCTACCCCCCCCCCCCCCTTTTCCCTCTGGCACTTCTCCCGTCTACCTGAAGGTCGTTACATCGCTTTCTGCAGCAAGTGTTCACCAGAGAGATCTATCTGACAGGCAGTGCCAAGGCTGCATTAAACCTCCATAAAGAGGGCAAGATGCTTGTGCCAGGTAAGCATCCAAGGTACTGAGGCCGCTGACCAACCCAACCAGAATGCATGAGCATCCTTAGCAAACTGCCCATTAAGTGTTTAGTGTCTCTGACAGCTTCAAGGGCATTAGAAGCCCTGACGCAGACTAGATGCTACACAGCAAGTCTGAATAAATCTATAAAGCTCCATTACTAAGAAACTTTCAATTGCAAGGTTACTTTGCTGTGAGCATATGGTTTCCATAAACAACTGAGACATAAATATTGATTAAAACTAAAATACTTAATATATACTATCTTACACAGAATGACTAACTGTAGCCCAATCCAAAAGCAAAAATTTTCTTTCATCCACCCTCCTGTCTCTTTAACACTCGTCCCCCCATGGTTGGACATATGAGGGCACGTGCCACAGCTCAGACTCCCCTGATGTCGCCGATACAGTGAACGCAGACTGAAGTCATAACAATGATGACCAAAGAGCACAGTAAGTCTGAACTATGGGAAATGCTCTTGTCCTTGCCATGACTAAACCTAAGCAAGGATCAGACACTGTGCAGGAGTGATCATCATTCACTGCGGCTGATTTAATTATATGAAAATGGGAAAGTGGAATTGTCTGCAGTCGTGCGCATGCACAGACAGAGTGATCTCTAATTTGTTGGAAAAGGATGTGAGTGACATAGTGACAGACTGATGGGCTGGAGGTCAAATGAAGGTGCACATCCAGTGTGATTTGTGATAGTTAGGCTAAGGAATAAGGATACAGACAAGGCAGTGCAGTGACAGCGGAGGCTGGCGCCTGAAAGATTGATCAGTGTCTCAGCAGAGTCAAGGATATCATCCTACTTATTTACACAAAATGACGATAAATGCAGTTTTGTTTACACACGCACATTCCAATGTAAACACAGAGTCGTAATCAGCACTAAACATCAGGAAAATAACTACAATTTATAAATGACTTCACATCAGACAGGTTATCTGCCAATATTGGGACATAGGACTGAAGTCAGAAAAATAACAAAGGTGACACTGAGCCAAAACACTGGCTGGCATTGAAAGTGCAGACATAACAGTAGCTACTGAAATATGAAAAACGGCAGTTATTGTAATTTGTTATTAAATCTGCTGCTAAAGTTGGATGATGCTGTCTTTAAAACAGAATGAGAAAGCTCAGTGATTACAGGACCAGCAGACACAAAGTGATACAGTTGGCCTACAAAAAGCCAATTAAGTTTGTTATGCCTACATGTGATATGATGATGTGCACACGCACACATGCACAAATGCACAAATGGTAGACCCACAGTATAAATTGGAATGAGATAAAGCAGCAGGGATGAAACTTTGACTCAGTTGGGAGGAGGATGAGAAATGATGTTTATTTGAAAAACAGCGAGATGCAGTTTACACCACCAACAACATCCTGATGATGATGACAGTTAGACTGGGACAAGAAAAAAAGCTCAAATCATCTGTCCAACCACAGCTCCAATGGTCACACAAACTCGTACCTGTCCGCTTCTTTTTCGATTTGGCTCCATCTAGTCCTTTCTGTTTCTTTCTTTGCAGGGGAAGAACGACGGGAAACCATTTATCCGGGATGTCTGTCACTACTGTCATCTTGACTTTTCTAACAGTCGCCGTCTAAATTCTCGTTAGATGTGCGCTATATTCACTGACGGATGACGGTCACATCTGACCGCCGCATGTCGGCGTCGACGCGGGACTGAAGGTCCGGTCCCAACTTCAGTAAAGTTGGATTAATCGCGCACTGTCCCATCCTTGCCTCTCTGTTGCTGCCTCTCTCGCCTCATCAAACACACACAGTTGCGCGCACTCACACACTTGTGTCCATCCCTTGCTCTATTTTCTCTCCCTCCTGCCGCAGAAACACTGAGGTCATGTTATTCTAATGTTAGTCAGCAACTCCATAGTTAATCTGCCGTCAAGCACAGGAAATGACTGTTTAAGATTTATATATATATATATATATAGGCTATATTATATATAGCCTACAATGTAGTAATGTAATTTTGCTAAACGCTAAGCAGCAGTGTTTCCTCAAGTATGCACGACAGCAGACTCATCATCATCAACTGACGCACTTAGGTGCAAAGTCTGCATTCTCAGCGTTAGTCTAATCTACAACATAAACACTGTCCGCTATAGGCATTACGTAACCGCATAGGCTTTAGGTTTACTGGTCGTTACCACGGCAACAGCCTCTGCAGGCATCCCACAGCTGACAGAGTCGCTGGATGAGGAAACTGGGCGCCATTTTGGATCTACAACGCATTAGCTGATTGGGTTACAGCTCTGGAATTTGGAGCCAAAGTGGCTCTTACAACAGTCCAGTTTCCTGCGCGTCTTAAAGGGAGAAGGTGCACTGCAGTGGGCAGTGCCAGACAGGTGCCTTAGCACGTGCTGCGCGGCAAGCCTCGTGCAGCTACATTTAAGATCGCCAACCACACGTTTACACACACACACACACACACACACACACACACACACTCTTCTATTATGCATTCCCTGATCTTGTATTAGGGTACACACAAGGAATTTAAGAAGACAAAACTAACATAAGAAACTGCAGATGATGCTTCTAGCTGACCATTTCCATCACTACACACATATGCCTAAGGATATTCAGCATTTGATAAATTTTCCTGAATAAATCATTATCTATCCAATTAATGTCCACCCATACATTTAAGAGGAAAAGCGTCTATATTAAAAGGAAAGACACATTTTATGCAGATGTCCAGCCAGTGTTGATAGTAGGCTAGATGCGATTGAAGCAATAAATTCCTCAGTGCCTGCTATATTGGCAGAGAAAGGCTAGCTAATTCTTCTTGTATCCAGTACCGTTATTTGACATGACAGTGACACAGGCTACAGTAGTTAGAGCACACAGTTTAAGAGCAAGGAAGGACTACAGCATGGATTTCTAGCTTCTGCCTGTGGGTAGCCCGGGGGCATGCTCTAGATGCCACTAGATGCCGTCTTTGCTTGTATTGCAAACTAGCAACGTTTCCAACAGCGAAAATGGCATCCCAAAATATGAGTGCAGAGGATATCATGGACAAGGAGACATTTTACAGTGTTTCGGCTGACTCTGATATTCAGTCATATTTATTCAAGCCAGAGAAGAAATCCACCAGAGAGAGGCAGAGGCTGCTGCTCATTTGCATTACTTAAAAGTAATGCAAATGAGTAAAAAAAGTAGTTATTTTTTTTGAATGGCAACTTTTCACGTTCCTTTTAAAAATGTACTTTTACTCTGCACTCAAGTATTTGTTGGGCCTGTAACTGTACATTTGCTATATATACCTTTGTTACAACTAGTCTGTTATCTACTCTGCATTTTGCTACTTTAACTAAAACAAGATGTCTTCCAAGCTGTATGTGTGCACTTATGCAGGACAGTTTTAACCTGTGTGTTACCAGTTATTAATGAACTTGGCAGATGCAAACATTTAGATCATCAGGCAAATGTCTTTTCAATTTAAAGTTTGATTGTTCTACTAATGGAACTCAAATCACTGTGCACTAGTGGCCGTGATGGGAAGCAGCCTGTCTTGTTTGGTACAGTTGAATTGAACTCAGGTTCGTTTCCCCCCCTTGGTGCGGATCTTTTGGGCAGGTTTTAATACAGGATTCGCACTTGCGTGCAGACCAAAACAACTGTACCAAGACCTAGCTGAAAATGTAGTCTTGGTCTGGTTCCAAACAAACTCTGGTACGGTTTGTTTAAGGTGTGAACGTTGCCCGACCTCAATACGACCCAAATGCAGAAAGCACTGTGCCTTTTTGGAGTTACAGACTTTCGTAGTCAGCGTCGCTAAGGGGAACTAGTGGACTTTCCTGGTCTGATGTGCCCTTAGTCTATGCAGAACAAATGTAGGCTACACACTGTGTATGCAGCACCCTTCATATCAAAGCAACTGGTTTGGTTGGCTAAATGTCCATATCAAGATAACAACATATAGACAACAATTTATGGCTAGGCAGCAAGCAAGTATGATACTTCAAAGTGATCTTAGCTGCATTCATTTAGATAAAAAAGTAATCTTTAATCTTTCTTCTCTGAAATAATTGTGTTTAAACAGAAATAGCTAAATTATAGATAATCAACAAGCAAAGCGCATGGACAGATGTAACACATTATTCCAGAAAGAGACTTCTGACTCTTGTGCTTGAGAATTGAGACTAGACTTGGACTTGCATACAATGACTTGTGAAGATCTCTGTGCGCACATAATATTAAAAAACAAAGTAACTTGACCAAGTATTTTTATACTTTTACTTGAGTAGGTCTGTCAAATGGAAATTTGACCAAATATGGTCATTTCTGGTTCAACAAAAACAAAATGGTGATGGCAAAAATTTAATGCTTGAAATGGTAGTCCAAAAACCAGAATCAGAAGGAGCTTTATTGCCAAGTAGTGTTTTACACATATGAGGAATTTGCTGTGGTGATAAGGTGCTACACGTAGACAAACATAAATTCAACATAAATAAATGTAGAAATATATAAATATGGATATATACATGTGCATTATTCTGGGTCTGTGCCATGCTGAAGTAACGCAAGGGAAGAGAATATTGTGTACATATAAATATATAAACTGACAACATAAAAATATAACAACAATGATCAACAATCAACAACAAATATGTGCAACGTGCCAGGTCTGTGACGAGATGAAACCGTATTTACAGTGAGGAAAATAAGTATTTGAACACCCTGCTATTCTGCAAGTTCTCCCACTTAGAAATCATGGAGGGGTCTGAAATTGTCATCGTAGGTGCATGTCCACTGTGAGAGACATAATCTAAAAAAAATTTTTTTTACTATTTATTTGTATGATACAGCTGCAAATAAGTATTTGAACACCTGAGAAAATCAATGTTAATATTTGGTACAGTAGCATTTGTTTGCAATTACAGAGGTCAAACATTTCCTGTAGTTTTTCACCAGGTTTGCACACACTGCAGGAGGGATTTTGGCCCACTCCTCCACACAGATCTTCTCTAGATCAGTCAGGTTTCTGGGCAAACACGGAGTTTGAGCTCCCTCCAAAGATTCTCTATTGGGTTTAGGTCTGGAGACTGGCTAGGCCACGCCAGAACCTTGATATGCTTCTTACAGAGCCACTCCTTGGTTATCCTGGCTGTGTGCTTCGGGTCATTGTCATGTTGGAAGACCCGGCCTCGACCCATCTTCAATGCTCTAACTGGGGGAAGGAAGTTGTTCCCCAAAATCTCGCAATACATGGCCCCGGTCATCCTCTCCTTAATACAGTGCAGTCGCCCTGTCCCATGTGCAGAAAGACACCCCCAAAGCATGATGCTACCACCCCCATGCTTCACAGTAGGGATGGTGTTCTTGGGATGGTACTCATCATTCTTCTTCCTCCAAACACGGTTAGTGGAATTATGACCAAAAAGTTCTATTTTGGTCTCATCTGACCAAATTATTTTCTCCCATGACTCCTCTGGATCATCCAAATGGTCATTGGCAAACTGAAGATGGGCCTTGACATGTGCTGGTTTAAGCAGGGGAACCTTCCGTGCCATGCGTGATTTCAAACCATGACGTCTTAGTGTATTACAAACAGTAACCTTGGAAACGGTGGTCCCAGCTCTTTTCAGGTCATTGACCAGCTCCTCCCATGTAGTTCTGGTCTGATTTCTCACCTTTCTTAGGATCATTGAGACCCCACGAGGTGATATCTTGCATGGAGCCCCAGTCTGAGGGAGATTGACAGTCATGTTTAGCTTCTTCCATTTTCTAATGATTGCTCCAACAGTGGACCTTTTTTCACCAAGCTGCTTGGCAATTTCCCCGTAGCCCTTTCCAGCCTTGTGGACAATTTTGTCTCTAGTGTCTTTGGACAGCTCTTTGGTCTTGGCCATGTTAGTAGTTTGATTCTTACTGATTGTATGGGGTGGACAGGTGTCTTTATGCAGCTAACGACCTCAAACAGGTGCATCTAATTTAGGATAATAAATGGAATGGAGGTGGACATTTTGAAGGCAGACTAACAGGTCTTTGAGAGTCAGAATTCTAGCTGATAGACAGGTGTTCAAATACTTATTTGCAGCTGTATCATACAAATAAATAGTTAAAAAATCATACATTGTGATTTCTGGATATATTTTTTTTAGATTGTCTGCAGTTGCACTACATTCTAAAGTTTCTTTTATGATCCCTAAATAGATCCTCTATAGCTGAGAGTGAGCACAATTGCCACTGCAAAAGGATCACTGATAGCTGTGACTTCTTTGCAGAAAATCTTAAAATCTTTGGAGAGAAGTGTTGGCATTAACAAAAGAAGATATTGATGACCAGCTTGATCCCTGTCTTTGACCACTGCATCCTTTTCATAACAGCGAGACATGTAATGTCAAACAGACTTGGATCAACTTCTTACTGTAATGCCTTATTAAGTGTAAACATAAGAGAACTTAACATCATACAATTACATAATGTAAGACGGACCACATCTGTATCTGTTTCCCACATGCAAGGATAGAAGTGTTTTCTGTCTGGATTGCATTGTGACCACTTCAGAAGATCCACTCCAAGAAAATGTTTGGGAATGATAACCACTTTTGTGCAGCAGAGGGCAACATTGCACTCCCTTTCAAGGACCATTACAGTGAGAGACCAAAGAAGATTGCACTCCCTTTAAAGGACCATTACAGTAACAGACCAAAGACAATTTTATCACTCAGAAAGAAACTGCTTGGTTGGTTTCTATTTGTTTTATTGAACCTCTCTTTGCAGGGAGACATGTCACATATTGGGGAAATTACAGGGGGATGGGGAATAAAGGTGTGTTCATGCCAGTCAAATGTTTTGCTTTGCTTTATGATATGGTGCTTTCCTTGTTTGGAAGGCGTTATTTTCATAGTCTTGTGAGTACATAATATTGCTGTTCTGTCTGCCTTTGTCTGTCTGGTTCTTCACATATAAAATCAGTCTCGTAAGTCTTTAAATTTTACAGTTGAGGTTTGAAAAAAAAACTAAAACCAATAAGTTAAATGTTCCATTAATTTTAAAATTATTTATACATTATTATTGTTGATACAATTATTATATTATTCGTTTTATTCTATTGCTAGTGTTATTAATAATTGATCATTATAATGTAAGTAAACCATTATTGATTCCCCGCCCTCCGTAGGTGAGTCGCTTGATGACGTCATTTGCGTTCTCTTGACACACGTCTCGCTTTGTTACTGTGGAAACTAGGAAACCAATGAAAGAGATTGACGAGTGTAGTAAACGATTTGGTTAGCTGGGAAAGATTAGCCATATTGCTAACCCAAACCGGTATTACGTTACCTTAGCGGAGTAAAAGCGCAGGTAAGTTATCCATTTCTGTCTTTAATATTAGTGGTTCTCTCTGTCTTAACTTGCTAACGTTAGCTGCATAATGAAACGTTATTAGCCAGCTAAGCACGCTAAGGTAACGTTAGCCACAAGTGAAACCTCAGCCAATGAAAGTTAACATGGATGTGTCCAGAGACAGGTGTGTCACTCGCTAAAAATGCCTCGTTATTAATTAAGTGTAGGATGTAGTACAGGTCGGTGGGGGCAGCTCAGGTTACGTTAAGTCAGCGTTACCGTTAGCAGACGCCCAGTAAGTTAACTGGTTCAAGAAGTCCCCCATACACACTCGTCATACATTTCTGTAAGAAACAAGATATTTTCAACTCTAACGTTACTTTGGAGAGATTAAAAACGTATAGAATGGTCGGGTTACTCTCATATATCACTACAGAAAATTGCACAATATCTCCCATCTGTGGGAAGGCTCCGTTTATTTGGTTTAAACATTAACTTATAGGTGACCTAACCTTTATTTGAGATCACTTTACCTGTCATTTGTTCAGAAAAGGTAGACAGGAGTAAAGACGAGAGAGAAATGGTAGCTCAACTAGAACCCACAAATCATCGCTGTTCTCCTGCATACATTTATCCTGAGGCAGTTTATGTATCTTGTTAAGCAGATTATATATTTTTTAACTGTTAACACTCATGCAACATCCACGGTGTTGTGAAAAGGGCTGATGTCTTTATGTGGCTTTTGTTCATGCCTTGGATGTCTTTGTAGCCTGCCAGTTTTGTGGTTTAAAGATTATGGTTACAGGTGATGTCAGTGGGTATCACAGACTCAAGAAGATTACTGTAAAGATTGTCCATCATATAACATGACGGACAATCTTTATAGTAATCTCAGATAGTTCAGTTATGGATCCTCTGCTCATTTATTCTGCCATGTCTATTCCATCTGTAAACTTGAGAGCAGGGCAGCATTTTTTTCTAAGCCAAGAGAATTTTTGTTTCCTATCATCGGACCCAACTTCATTGAAACATTTTACACATGGGAGCCTTCTAGGGCTGGGCAATAAAACAATAATGATAATTATCACAATGTAATTTTCCTCAATAACAATAAAACAAATGTTCAATACATGTTTGATTTAATACTTAATTTTAATACTTAATTTTTCTATTAAGATATTTAATTTGTTGAGGAAAAGGGACTGAAAAAAGATTTTCCCCCTGTACTATTTTCTAACTTTAGCTTTTTTAAAATTGGTTTTACAGGTTGCTGTGTGACTTAGTGGGTCTTTGCCAAAAAATTCCCACATGCTTTAATACAGACTTGAACTGAAGTGCACTTACATACACACACACACACACACACACACACACACACACACACACACACACACTTCTGCTGACCCACACTCTAGTCTTACACAATTCAGTACTGCATACGACCAACTTCCAACACAAACTGACACATTCACAAACCAATTCTAACCCTTCTCACTGCAACTTGAACCCATAACACACATATCACCACACCCCTTCTCCCACCTCTTCTGCTCAACACGTCTGAAGCTACGCAGAACTTATCTGATCTTCCTGAATTTTGACTCTGTGCAAGCCACAGCGAGGAACACCACCGCTCAGCATGATGGCCGCAGGATAAAAACATCAACGTTTTGGACACATTAATGTTATTATAATGATGATTCATGCTTCCTCCACAATCATTTGCAATTCTTTGGATCCAGAAGGGGCTGACCATCAAAAATGCTCGATGATTAATCTTTCTGGAAAATCTTTTGCTTCACTTACATTGAATGATCAAGATGAAAACCATGAACATTACATGCTCTATTAGTATATAATAATTGGTAGAGTTCTGGAAAATAATAGCAATAAGTGGTATACACTGTTAAATATACAAACCATCCAGCAAAATAAATGGCTCCTCTGAAGTCAAACCACACTGTAATGGGAGGAGAAGCAGAAAAGAGTGAGTCTGCTGGCCTTCTGGAGAAAAAGAAACCCAAGGAAGAAGAAGATGAGAGTCAGAAGGAGGTGGAGGAGGAGGGTAGAGGTATGCAGACCCCTTTGCATCGCTGGGTGATGCACGGAGCGGTGATGTTCGGACGCGAGTTTTGCTACGCCATGGAAACAGCTCTGGTGACGCCAGTGCTGCTGCAGATAGGTAAAGAGATACAATACAGTCGTATAGAGACAGACACACTCTTGCTTTTCTCTCACTTAAACACATGTTCTAGGGTTGTCATAGACACTGTCTCTGTCTTAGAAATGTGAACCAGCTGTAATGTGTAGAACGCTTTGTTTTCCCAGACAGCCATCTTAGTGATATATTTCCCCTGGTAATCATCAGGAAGTTGGAAGAAGATTCAGCTTTGGGCATGTTGTTGTTTGTTAATTTTCTATATATAGGAATAGTTGGGTTTGGTTTGTGTTGAAGCCCACTCCAGCTATCCAAAAAGAGATGCCCATCAGCTGCAACAGTAGTCGGGTAAAAGCAGCAACATAGTGGAATTTATTGTTTGCTTTTTTATGATTGTTTTATTGTATATTGACAGTTTATTGTCTGCTATGTAGCAGAAGGGAGTTGCAAACAGAATTTATTTTCACAACCCTGTTGTAAAATGATGATTACATTACCTTGAAAACTTGAATTTGACCTGGCTGCAACGCTGTGTCGACTAACCTGTGTGCCCAGCAGTAGCCAACCGGGGACTATGCAGTTAGATGTCAGGTTTGCCACCATAGCAGAAATGAAACAAAGGCATTTTCCTAGGTTAGGTATGACAAGAATGTCTAACACAGCACATTTCAGTCTCTCTGGTTTCCTCCCTATTCACAATATTGTAGCAAAGATTATGTTTAAAAAACTTCCAACCAAACCCCACTGAAGCTTTTTCTAAGCATCCAGTCTTGCTTCATTATGATACCAGTAATGTCTGTGGAAAATGTATAGAATCAGTTAAATTTGTAGTTTACTATATTGTTTACGGTGTCTGTATGTAATATGGGTTGTTTTCATAGCCCAGAGTCCAAGGCCAGACCTCGAGAGTGAAAAGGTTGTTGATAGTTGACAATTGACTGGCATTGGATTATTGATCCGAAGTAAGCTAGTTGAATAGAGGCGACTGATAGAAAAGGCGGTACTCCAGTCTCAACAAAAGTGTGACTGATACTGCAAAGTACTATATCTTTACGACATTAAAACTCAAGCAGGATGTATGTGCGGCTTGGCCTTCTTGCGACACAAACCTGCCTAATGTGTGTCATAGTTTGCTCAAAGGTGCCCTGTGGAATTTTCTTTAAAACAAACACAGATTATGTTGACATTCGGTGTTACTCATCAAAACTTATTATTTATCCATTAGTTCTAACAAACAAACTGAATGCATTTCTTCTTCCCTGCCTTTGCTGGATCATTGTCGCATATATTGGCATATTACTGCCACCTGTCAATCAGTGGAATAATGTGAACCCATTGGCGGGATTTTGCATCACATCACCTGCCTGTGCATGTGCTTCCTTGCGTGCATGAGACACAACTAAACAGCTTCAAACAGCCAGCTCACTGGATTCAAATCCATCAGATTTGTACATTGAAACTAAAAGTATTTGCTAGATGACAGTATCCAGATTTTCTCACTTCTTGTAAGTGGAAAATCAGGGGTTACGTACTGTAACCCGGATTCTATGAGTATAGGCGCAGCCCTCTAAGGCTATCGCGATAGCCTGTCAGTGTTGAGATTGTCCGTACGTCACCGAGGCTTCAGAGCGTTGTGTGGAGAGGGCCGGGCAGAGCGGGGGATTGAAAATGCTGGCCGGCTGAGAGCTGGTAAACTTGGGGGAGAGGAGCAGGGAGCAGCGCTGCAACCATTGGAGAAATAAACACCCTTAGTCGGTCGGGTTCGGGTCTGACAACTACGCCGTTTACTCGCGGGAGGAGCTCGGAGTTAACTGCTTTTATTAAATTAGCTTTTTACTTTAGTTTTTGGGATTTCAACGTTGATTTATCTTAACTGGAGCTTCTCAGCAGCTAAATTCTGTGCACGTCCGGATGTTTAACAAATCTGCATCATGTTGTAGTTTAATCCGTTTATTGTTATTTAATCACAGCAAAATGTTTACTTTGGGTTCATACAGCTGTAGTAATGGCGAGTTGTGTTTATTCACCTTATCGCGTTAAAATCGCCATCTCGCGTTGTGTGTGAACAATTGCAGCGAATGTACTCACGCGGGGAAAGCGTCGTGAGGTGAAAATTCGCGGTTGGTCTGAATGTGGCATAAGGCCATCGCTACTGGGTTAGAGACGAAGCAGGATGACTCAACGCCTCACCAGAGCCATAATGAGCCACCCAGTTGCTCACTGTCCGCGGCAGTGGTGTCGGCGTGCGCGCAAGCACCGATGGCGCGGCATGGTAGGCCAAGGGCCGACCCATGCGTAAGTCGGGAAACTGGGTGGGGGGCACTGCAGCCGTACAGACGCAGGCGGGGTCACGACAGCAACTGCATCAGCTGCGCACAAGGCAGGGCCACATAAGCAGTGGCCGCCCCCCTACACCAGGACGCGCTGGTGTGCTCCGGGGCCACCAGAGTCACCGCCAAGGTTGAAAACTGCAGGCGATCCAGAAAGCGCGGGATCAGCCGCACTGGCGGAAAAGCATACAGCAGCCGGGGAGGCCAAAGGGGGTGCGAGAAGGCGTCCACTCCCAGCGGGGGGACGTCCTGCGGGCTCAGTGAAAACCAAAGGGCGCACTGAGCGTTCTCCTTGTTGGCAAACAGATCCACCTCTGCCCTGCCGAACGGGAGCCAGATCTGGTCGCCAGATCGGGATGGAGGCGCCACTCTTCTGGGCGAGGGCCCCCCTTGACATGATGTCCGCCCCTCTGTTCAGCACGCCAGGGATGTATTCTGCTCTGATGGAGAGCAGGTGAGTGTGCACCCACAGGAGCAGCCGCCTGGCCAGACCCAACAGCTGCGCCGAGCGCATCCCGCCCTGGCGGTTTATGTAGGCCGCTGCGGCCCTGTAGTCGGTGCGTGTTGCATGTGCTGGTCCCGCAGCAGAGGGGAGAAATGTCAGATCACCTTCCATACCGTGGGGAGCTCCAGCACATTTATATGGAGAAGCCTGCGGCCCTGCCACAGACTGCCCACCACCTGAGAAGGCAGGTCCCGCCCCAGCCCATCAGGGAGGCTTCTGTGTAGACCAAGATATGGGACGTGACCCTGCCCAGGGGAACCGACCGAAGAGAGAGGGGGTCCCGCCAGTTGGCCAGATCCGGGGCCACAGACAGAGGAACAGAGACGACGCGCCGTCTCTGTCACACTGGGTCGACACGCAGGCGGATGAACCACCGCTGCAGCCTCCTCATATGGAGGAGGCCCAGGGAGACCACCACGTGAGCCGCCGACATGAGGCCCAGAAGCCTCATGACCGACAGAGCTGCCACCGCCGCTCGAGGGACAACTCGGCGGAGCAGCTCCACCAGAGCATCCACCCTCTCTTGAGAGAGGAGTCCAGTACCACGCCAAGGTGGGCTGTCTGCAACACCGCTTCGTCCCGGGGTGGCGCCAGCAGCAGCATGTCGTCCAGATAAAACAGGTGAAAACCTGATGCCTGACCGCCACATCAGCTCCAGGGCCATCTCGACACACTTGGAAAAAGTGCATGGGGCTAGGGAGTAACCGAAGGGCAAGCGGTTGTATTGGTACTGGGCGCCCTGGAATGAAAACCGCAGAACTTCCTGTGTCCGGGAATGACGGACACAAGAAATTACGTGTCCTTCAGGTCGATGGAGGAGAGCCCTTCTCCCTGGTGCACACACTCCATCACCTGTTTCACTGTTAACATGCGAAAAGGTCTCACCATAATCGCCCTGTTGAACAGTGACAGGTCCAGGATGGGCCTCTCACCGCAGGGTGGTGTGTAGTGCTATCCTGTCTACATGAAGCGTAATCACCGCTTCAAGGGCTCATTTGACACAGCTTGGCTTCTGTGAACCAAGGGGAAACCCCTGGACGCACAGAAGGACTGTGCCATTGATGCCGTGATTATGCACTAGCTCGCAGCCGGGCACTGCCGGGGGAACGTGCATGTCAACAGCATCACACACTGCCCGGCAGATTTCTTCGTCAGAAAAATATATGTACCGGGTGTGTATATGTTCTGTCCACACGAAGTGAATGTCCGCTGTCATGGGCTCATACAGTTTCTGTGGGGAGGGGTGTGTGAAGGGACCTCTGATCGTGAACAGAGTGTACTGCTTGTTGCTTTGAGCTTGAAGCTGCAGATTAGCCACTTGGCTAACGGCAGCTGGCTCACACAGTGTGGGAAATCTGTGCTTGGTGTGGCTGGTTCGACTGAGACAGGCACAGACAACTTCCACAAAAGGAGCATCAAGATTTCACACAGCTTTTTTTCGACCCATAGCTTACCAGTGGTCCGCTCTGACCGACGGCTGATCCCGACAGACCGGATGTGAGTGTCACAGTAGCTATCCGTTAGCTCAACGTTAGCTCCCTGTTAGCTTGCCTCGCCGCGGTAACCTAGTAGCATCGAGGCCGGCGTCATCGGAGGTCGGAACGGGGGAAGCAAGTGGAAGCAGATCGTAAGGGGTAAACCCAATCACGATAGCCTTAGAGGGCGAAGCCTATACGAAATAGAACAGGATATTGTCACCTAGCAGAGACATATGTTTATTATTATAACTGACAGCTTATGCGTGCATTGTCTCCCATAAATTTTACATATATTTAGGCCAAATCTGTACATTGAAAATTGTCAAACCATGTTGTTATTGAAAGAATGAGTGTTTCCAGATTTCTGTGCATGCTAAAGCCTTGTTCTATGTTATTACGTGGCCAACTGGTGATTTCACCACTTTCCTGTCTGGTTGCTACTTTCTTTGTCAGTGTTGTTGAAACTGGCCAGCTCATTATCTGAAATGTCCCTGCTACCCTAAAAGCTATTGGGAAAGGAAGCTGTTTAAGAGCTCTAGTGATTATTCAGCTTGCATTGGTATATAGTTTTACTTTAAAAAAAAAAAAAAAAAAAGTAAAATTATATACCAAGTACTTTTAAAAGTTAATTTTTTTTTTATTGTTATAAATATTACTTTGAACAAAACTGTTGCAACAGGGTAGTTGCAGAGTGCCCTCTGGTGGACAGATTATGCAACAACAACACTCATAACATGATAGAGGCATCCGTCTCTCAATTTCTTTTTTCATTTGTCATTTATCGGCTGTTATAAACACCAAGACCGATTTATCTACAATTAGCTCATATCAGCCGATAATATCATGGCATGTGATTTATCGGTCAGGTCAGTACTCTTAGTCTTTTCTAAAAAATTTGAATTAATTTACCGTTTTGTTTATGTGTATTTTTTTAGGTCTTCCTGAGCAGTATTACAGTTTAACCTGGTTCCTCAGTCCTATCCTGGGTCTCGTCTTCACACCTGTGATTGGTTCAGCCAGTGACCGATGTACTCTGCGATGGGGCCGGAGAAGACCATTCATTCTGGCCCTGTGTGTAGGTGTGCTGCTGGGAGTGGCGCTGTTTTTGAATGGATCATTAATAGGTGAGTAGAAGGTTTCAAAGGACATCACCACAAATTATAATAGTTATTGTTTAACCCCATCTGTATATATTTTGTGGTGTTCTGTCAGGCCTTTCCATTGGAGATAGTCCCAGCAGCCAGCCAATTGGCATCGTCCTCACTGTAGTAGGTGTGGTGGTGCTGGACTTCTGCGCTGATGCCTCGGAGGGACCAATCAGAGCGTACCTTCTTGATGTTGCTGACACAGATGAGCAAGATATGGCCCTGAATATTCATGCCTTCTCTGCTGGTAAGACATGCATGCACGAACACACACATACACAGACCATCCACATAGACCTGTAGAAATATCAGCTATACAAGAACAACATATAGAAGTATTGCACACACATCATCAAAACCCACCAATTATTTCTAACTTCTAATTTCTCTGATATTTTACACATATAGGCAGTACAGTTTCAGAAGCTGCTTGTACTTATCCTGATATCTTAGACTTACAATAATTGACATGTGTATCTGTGTCTATACCTGTCTCTTCAGGGCTCGGCGGGGCAGTTGGCTACATGCTGGGTGGTCTCGATTGGACTGGCACAGCTCTGGGCCAAGCATTTCAATCACAGGAACAAGTCCTCTTCCTGTTTGCAGGTGTCATCTTTATTATCTCTGTTACACTGCACATGTTCAGTATCCCTGAGCAACCTTACGCTCCACCTAACCAGCTTAAAGTCACAGGAAGTGGAGAATCTACCAGCCAGTTGTCTTTCAGGCCCGTTGGCCACAAGCTGCTTTTACTTGATGTGATTGCAGAGGAGGATGCTTCTGCTCAAGCACCCTCACAAGAGGACAGCATATCAGATTCTGAGAAAGGGGAAATGGACTTCTTTGCTGTGGAGCGAGTGCGGAGTAAAAGTGATTCAGTCTTAGCCATGCCAGATGCTACAATTGAGTTGGATTCTGACCTCGACCCAGATGCACAACTTTTCCTGCCAGAGGTGCATCACTTTCCACCCGAGACACAGGGAGAGCTAGAAGATGTTTTCAAGCCCTCAGACCACTGCATTGGGTCCTCATCTCCTTCTGCTGGACCACCCGCCCTTTGTGATGGGATGATGGTCTTAGAGCCTGAGCTTAAGGGTCCAACAAATGGTCACCCTTCTCTCCATCATATCAGTTCTTGCTCAGGGGATGCACAGGTGAAACCAGCTGCTAAGGTGGCAGATGCTATTTGTGTTGACTTAAAATGACATTGTCAACAGAAAACAGGGAATTCATCAAGTGTCAGTTTAAACAAGCTATTTGATGTGATTATTTTTATTAGGCATTATATGGAACTCTTCAGTGACAGAAAACATCTGTATCAGATATGTGGTTCAATGTCTTTAGTTTCCCTCTCCGCCTTCAGTATGTGTGTCTGTTCCTTTCTCCTGTCCCAGCAGATCACAGCTGGCAATGGTGTCAGGGCTGGCTTGTCCTCTTCTGACCACTCCAGTGCAATAAAAGGCCATGCCTCCACAAGGCCAGTGAACCACCCCTCAAACACCACAGCTCCATCACGGCCACACCCACACACCTTCTACAGACAAGTACAATTGCATTTACCATTCTTTGAATTAATACAATTATTTTCTCGACACCATGCTAATTTGAGAAAGCTGATGTTGGTCTTTTTTCTCTCCAGCCCTCCTTTACTTTCTCCTACTACGGACGAGTGGGATCACATCGCTATCGATTGCGACGGACAGCACCGTCGAGCCCTCGGCCAATCACCACCTCCCGCAGTCTGAATGATCTGAGTGACCTCCAGCGGCCCGCAGATAGGCGGGAGTTGCAACTGTCAGCCAGCAGTCTGTCATCTGAGGGCTCCAGCGAGGGAGGATCAGACAAGGGTACAACTGTTCGGCTGCTCTGGCTATCCATGTTGAAGGTGAAGTAAATTGGAAATTATTATTATGTATTTTACTATTGCACTTCATCATATTTACAACATTTCAAGGAAAGTGTCTGCTTTTGCAAAATGAACAAACCAACCTTTTGGTTGTGGAATTTCTTCTTCATGTTCTCCTGCTAGCCTTGATTCCTTCTTTCTTTTCTGTCCTTGATAGATGCCGAAGCAGCTGTGGACACTGTGCGTGTGTCACCTCCTCACATGGTTCTCCATCATAGCTGAAGCTGTGTTTTACACCGATTTCATGGGGCAAGTCATCTACCACGGAGACCCCACGGTACTCACACACACACACACACACTGTCATTCCCTGTTGTTTTATTTTTTAAAGACAGTTGCGCTAACTGACATCATTTGGCATTTTGTATACCACATGGTAGAAGAACACAGATGAATGAATCTAGCATACTTCACAGTCATGTATAAACACTACAATGTCAGCCATTCAGTCTATTTGTCAAGTCAAGGTTATGATAATATTGAAAATCTTCCACTTTTTTTCAGGCTCCAGCCAATTCAACAGAGCTACAAAACTATCACAAAGGGGTACAGATGGGCTGCTGGGGACTGGTGGTATATGCTGCTACTGCTGCTGTGTGCTCTGGTAAAACTCAAACACTGTTTCCACATTTAGATTTGAATTTAAACAGACAAAACAAGTGGCCAGTGATAATTAAACCTTTTTCCCCGTCTTTGCTAACCTGCTTCCCTACTCAGTCTCCAATAACGGATATGTCTCTGTCTCCCTCTTTCCATCTCTTCACTCAGCAATCCTTCAGAAGTACCTGGATAATTTTGATCTGAGCATTAAAGTTGTCTACATTGTTGGAACTCTGGGATTCTCAATAGGTCAGTTTTTACAATTCGTAGTTTTCAGTCACGTTACATGCGCGGTGACCTGGAGGGCAAAACAACAGACCAACATAGCGGCTCACACCCCAACTCCTCCGTAGAGACGCTGCAAAAGCAGTTAAATTTTATTTGGATCACCTCTCAACTTAAGAAAAAGAAAGATATGCTTCCTGGTTGGCAGGCAGCGGAAAATAACATATTTTTTGCCCTCCAATGGAGCGATTTCCTTGGAATGTGACGTCACATGAAAACTATGTATAGAATTAACAGCTGACAATAGTAGAGTGAAGTACAGTATTTAGTATTTGCGAGAGGTTGCATATTGTTTTAATGGGTATGCAGAGTAAAGGGAAATGTTATGTGTGTCTCTTAACCTTAGGAACCGCTGTCATGGCAATATTCCCTAATGTTTATGTTGCCATGGTGATGATCAGTGGCATGGGAATCATCTCCATGAGTATCTCCTACTGTCCCTATGCATTGCTTGGGCAGTACCATGAAATCAAAGAGGTATGTACACAAACACAGTACACTCACATCTTTCCCTACCTTGGGACCTATACTACGATGAAAGTTCAGCATAGCCTGGATATCTCTTCGATATCTGTCCTCAGAAATCGCGATCAATACAGTGCAGCTGCCAAATGCAGGAAAGACAGCAGGCAAAAAATCGCCTGCTGTGTGAATGTGTAAGTTAATAGGCTTAAAAAATCACTGTCCCATCATTAGGACATGAGAAGATCTGTCTATAGACTCACTTTCAAGAAATTCTCATCACTTCAAAAAGTCCGATTCATTTATTTAACACACTGACACAATGTTCAAAAATTGTTCTAAATTAACTTCACGTGGCATCGAAACAAAAAATCTGTTCATGCAATCAAAAGTGCTCGAATAGTGGTCGAAAGACTCAACCACGACTTCAGGTACAGTTACTGAAAACTCATCAACTTTACTTGTGCCCAAATAGGGTCGGTGCTACGTGACCAGTTTCTGTAATATGAGAAACAAACACAACCTAAAGTTATGATAAACAAATTCTCATATTAAACATAATTTAAATAGGCCTACCAAACTATATGCTCATAATATATAACATATAAAGACAAATTCAACCATTTCTTTTGACATTCTCAAATATAACCTGCTTACCCTGGTAAGAAGCGAACCACCATTTCAGGACTGAAAAACAAGGGTTAAAGCTGAAGCTACACTGTTAATGTCAAATCCTGCTTCTTATTACAGGCCTGTGGGGATACAAAATAAAACTTGAGATTGGAACATGCACTTTACACACATAGAAAGACAATCTATTGGATATGCGATTGAAGTGACAGTCTCTCCTCTACTGTTCCTCTCCTCAGTACATTCATCACAGTCCAGCAAACACTAGAAGAGGCTTTGGTATTGACTGCGCTATCTTATCCTGCCAGGTGAGCATTCATTCCTTTTTACTTTTTAGACCGCAAGTAAAATTCCCCATTAGCTCTAAACTTAAACTGATCCAGCGGCATCCATTCAAGTGCCATTTTGGAATTGAACAATGAGAGTGTGTCAAGAATATAGGGACGTTGAATCATTCTATTTTGTTTCATTTCCAGGTCTACATCAGCCAGATTTTGGTTGCGTCAGGTCTGGGTGCTGTGGTAGAAGCGGTCGGCAGTGTGCGTGTCATTCCTGCAGTGGCCTCTGGGGGCTCCTTCCTTGGCTTCCTAACTGCCTGTTTCCTTGTCATTTATCCTGACGTTGAGCCCAGCAGCTCTGAGCAGGACCAGGGCTTGGTGGGTTTACCTGGAGATTCAGACTCAAATGGAGAAAGGACCAGTGACATGAGGTTGGCCCTGTTGAACCTCACAGATGGGGATAGTTTAAAGAAGACAGAGAATCACTCTGTTGCCTGAGCGTTAACAAAGAAAGAATTGTTTAGGTTTAGCCTCACTAAGCCCAAGCTACAACATGTAAGGACTATACCAAATGCATCTGATTTACTAATTAGTAAATCAGATGCATTTGAATTAGTCTTTTTGAAGGAGGAAAGATGACGAAAAAAAGGGGGAAACGTGACTGAAAGTTTACATCCCATCTACAGAAATCTGGGTGGAATGGATTAGGATAGATTATCTTCTTGGGAGTAGAGTACTGATGAGAAGTACCTCTCTGCTTGTCTTGTTGCTACCTCAATCGTAAAACAAATGTTTGAATGGTTAGACGGAGAGAAGTAAGCCATTAAAACAGAAAGAGCCACATTGCGCAGACTACTGAAACAAGTATGCTGCTGAATCACTTAACATTTGACATTCTACTTCACAGAAGCTGCTCCATAACTGCTTGATGGACAATCATAATGCTGTCAAAGTATTACTTTGTGTACGTCTGCAGTACTTGTGGACTGAATACAGTTTCCAGCCCACAGGTCAAGCTTTCTACATGTGTTGAAGACATAACAAAACAGTTTGTTTCATTTCACATGCCATTTTATTCACAGTTGTGATGTTGGTACTGGTGACATAGCAAGCTAGTGTGCAGTTAGAAGTGCGCTTTTATGATTATTTTCTCCCTCTGGTGTACAGAAATACCCTAATATTCTGAATGCCACATTATCTTTTTATGCCAGTGTATCATTAGTGTATCTCTAATTTTTTACATCAAGCGGATTTTGGGTGGCATTCAATTCGCTTTCTATTGAAATAATTTGAGTTTTGAAATATACATTCCAAATACAGTCGATGGTAATGGTAAACAAGTTCACAGTGAGTTTATGTTCATCATGACAGTCAAATCCAGTCAAACAAAAGATTTCTTTTGAGAAATCGTAAAAAATAATTGCAGTTTCTGTTCTTTTTATTGGATGCCAAATTGGTGTGCTGTTGTGATCATTTCACAGCTCTGTCCTGCTGTACAGAAAGGATCAATAGCTTATTGTGGAGACCTATTGTGAACTTTAAGCTAAATGCAACATTATGTTTAGCATAGTCCCTACCACAGTTTAACATATTGGAAGTGTCACAACCCTAGTGCAGTGTACACAGTGTAATAAGCTACAGACTTATGTACAATATTAATTAACAGCCTGATCTCTCCTTCTCTCTTGAAAATGAGAGTTTGTGTAAATGCCTAGAGCAGCCTTAAGTTTACTAATAAGAGCACCACTTCGTTAATTGGGGAGGTTTAATGTCACATAGTCTGAAACTGTTCCAGACACCTGTAATGCTGCATATATTGAATGGTAGAGAGGACCACTTCTATGCAAGGCCAGTGACTAATCTATGCATTATGTTATGACCAAATGAACCGTAAAGAAGCCCAGGACCTTTTCAGTTTACTTTGCTACTCAAATGATTTGTTCAACTCTGAGGATACAATGAGTGAAATGATTGCACAGATTCTTTATTTCACAGGATGAAAGGATCTACTTTTATGACCTGATTGAGGACAAGATGTCTTATTACACCTTTGAGAGACTGCTTTACCCTGTTTATGGGTGTTTAAGCAATGCCAACAGTATTTGCTTGGACCTTGTATCCTGCTAGCTATGCCATTGCCTTGTCTTATGACAAAAAAGTATCTTCTATAGTGTGATCGTTGTCACTTCAGGACACAGCCTGATTTACAAGCACTACAAAATAAACACCCTCATTCTGTGGAATACTATTTTCCCTGTAAAGATTGCTTCTGTTTTTTCATAGCACCTTTTGACATGAGGTTAGGGTACATTTTGTTAGTTTTAAGGGTCATTTTTGCTAATATTATGTTTTCCAGGCAGTATAAGCACATAATACAGAAATCTTTTAAATTTGTAAATCAAAGTATAACAGGACTATTTCTTCATGGAATCATAAAAACGTTTATCAGAGGGTGAGAAATAAACGGACGGGTGAACCAAAGCATCTTGTTTTCTCTACAGCTTCCATCACTCTCACATTTATTTAGTTGTTCTAGTTTGGTTCAATGAGAAATTTAACTTTAGTTGGTCTAAATGTCTCAGACCAATAACCTTTCTATGCCAAACTGCTGTACTGAATAAGATTAAGAGTTTATCGGAACAGGCCACTGGGTTACTGAAATTACTTTGATTTTATACAAATGTTAAGACTTTTAAGGTGATATTTTGGTTTGAAAGTCAATTACTGGTGTGTTTTAGGTGATTTTAGGTTCTTTTTGCTTCTGTACAGACTTTTGTACAATGAAAAAAAGGTATTCTTTTGTACCAATTATTTGAAAAAAAAAAAAAAACAATGAATGCACCTTTACTTGTGTCTGTTTTTATTGACTATCCCTTACACATGGTATTTCTGCACATCATTCCATTGATTCTTATGTAAACATATGCGATTTTGTAATCATTGTCTAAGTAAAAGGAATATTTTAACTAATGTCCATCTCTATTTTGATGGTATTGGTATGATGACGATAAATCAAATTCATTACACCAGTGCATGGGTGCCCCATACCACGTGACAACGTTTGTAGTCAGAGGTCACTATTCTACAGCAAAACTGCCAGCAGGTCAGACACACAACAGCAGACCTTCAAGACCACTCAAAACAGACCTACACAATGTTAAACCAGAACCAAAGACAGTCATAAAATACAGTCTGCATTACCATGTCTAATTCCTAATTCTTATCATTTCAACTTTTAAGTTTAAGTTTTTAGCAAATATCTCCTTTCCTCCTGCTTACGTTGAATGAGAATGAAATGTAATCTGCGTACAATAAACAGTTGTCATGCTGGGGAATTGGGAATTTTTGGTCTCTGTAAATAATATTAAACAGAGTACTGTCTAGACCTGTTTTATATAAAAACTGCAATGAGAAGCCTTTTGTTATGAATTGGCGCTATATAGATAAAACTGAATACATTTGAAATAACAAACCTGGATTTTAACATTTACCTAGCCTGGTAAAACTCCAGAATTCCACAGTGAAAACAAATATTGTGCTTATTGTAGAAAGACTCATAAAATACTTAAAATGAAATAATGAACTTTATATTGATTGTCAAACTGTATCTACAATAACTAATCCTCAGTTTCACTGCTCTTGCTTAAGTGTTGGCTTACAATTACATAAAATATGAAATGATATAATAGTAATGAAATGACAGGATGGGCTCTCAGCTAACATCAGATAGCTCATTTAAAGTAAAATAAATGCTAATTACAAAACTCTGAAGGTGGTAAAGTTGAGTGTATTAAAGCAGCTAGACAGCGCGCTACTGACATTAACTTACAGCGTCTCCATAGCGTGTGATGCACTCAACTGCTGCGACTGATGCGGACGAAGAAGACGATGAACTAACTAACGTCAAGGTTAGGAAATGGTACGGTCCATTTTAGGGGTGTCAGAAATCGTATTTCTGGAATCGTGAATATAAGGCATGAGTATGGGAAATATTTTGTAATATTTATAATGACAGGGAAGAAAGACCCCCCTGAACTGTTGTTTTTGCCTCTTGTGGGTGGTCCAAGCCATAAATCCCCCCCGTATTCGAACCATGACTGTAAACATGGAGTGACTGAAGGCATATAATGCTCAATTAGTCAACCACCACCATCCTCAGGCCAGTATGAGTTATTACAACAGGAACAAACGCGAACTGTAAAGGGAAAATCCACCTTGATCGTCACACAGATATTCTGAGTAGGCGTCTCCTAAGCGGGAAATTCAACCAGAACATTGAGACTTAAAAATGTTTTTATTTTTAAGTCAATTACACAAATATCACATTGGCTCCAATAATGTTTGTTTGAAATATTAGATCTCTGTACAAGTTATGCAAGACATTGTAGAAGTAAATTATGGAACAAGACATAGCCTATACTTTACAAAATCTTGGAGGCTACAAGGTCTTTTATTACTCTATAAATAAACATGCATCATATGATACTGCATTGTGCTTCCTCAAATCAATGCGCATGTTTGTTCTTCCACACAGAGAAACAGGAAGCAGACTGATAGTAAACATGGGAACAGTTAGCTCAGTGCCAGTCGGTGAAGTGAAGGAGCTTGCTGTGCAGTTGGAGCGACTCGCGGTCCAGACTGCTGTCATGAAAAGTGAAGGGGGGATGAATGAGGAGCCGCACGGTCACCTGTGAGGAGGTTCGTGACCTGAAAGAAAAGCCTACAATTTAATTGTTGGATTTTAAGAGTTTTTTTTGTCTTACTTTAACGGTAGTATAACGTTGACAAGTCGCGAGGGTGACCAGCATTATGCAAACATTGTTACTTTAACTCATAACAGTGGCAGTGGTCTTGACATCAGCTTCACATATTAGATTCTGAAGGGGTAAAGTAGCTTATAGCGGGCTCATATACAAGTATTTTCTTGTTCTGTGCCAGTGACCTATTTATAACTTTTCCTTAAGGTAACAACTGGAAAAGTCAGTCAGTGTTTCCTCTATAGCTGAGCTTCACATTAGCTGTGTTAGCATATTATTGTTGTGTAAGGAGGGATAAAGTGAAAGAAAGTCATGTTCAGTAAGAGCCTTGATGAAAACCGGAAAAGCAACCTATTTGATAAAATTGTCTGGATTTGCAGATCAAAGGAATGATGTGAAATTTGGAGACATCAGACAGTGTGTCTTCAGTCCACTTAAAGCTGTGATTATAGCCCACTATACAGTATCTAATTGATTCTGAAGATCAGATGTTTCTTTTAGACCCTTCTGTGTGCTTATATTTGCGTATGCTTGTCTGTATTCGATTTCCCCATTCCTCAGCTCTGTCCCTTCACACTAGTTTTCTTTTAAGGGCACATTTGATTCAGGCGAAGCAGAATTTCAATCCTGTTGAAAGGTCAGACATCTCAGGTCTGGTAGACAGAAATCATGCTACTAACTGTGCCATGATATTCTCAGAAAAAAATATACATATATAGATTATTATTAGTCACGTGACATGTTCTTTAATGGGATATTAGTTCAGTTACACTGGACATTCTTGCTGCTGATGACTAGTTATTATTTCATTTTAAACGAGTGAACTGTGTTACACTGTTGAAATGGTTATTTGCAATGGTCCAACATTGTTTTAGAATCTTTTAACAGTAAAATAAGGAGAAGGATAAAAACATACATGTTTAAACATGCTTTATTTGCTAGGTAGAGCACTATTTGGCCTCACCAAAAAAGTGCATTTTTTAAGGAAAGTCTTATGATGTTTCTTGCACCTTGCTACAAGTCTGCATCTGCAGCTGTTTTACAGTGGACATGATGTTAACATTTCATCCATGCAGCCTGTTCAATGTGGCCCTGTTACAAGTCATTTTCTGTGTTTTTTTTCTGTGCATGTGTTCATCCCCCTCTGCACACATTTGAGCCTAATTTTCCAAGAAGAGACGACTAAGGAACAGGGAAAATGTGATCTGAAATAATTTGCTCCTCACTGTGGTGACTCAGCTGTGAAAAAGAAAAGAAAAAGAAAAAAGAACAGCAGACAATAGAAGGACAACTACTAACATGAAATGTGGATCTGCAGTGAAAAATATTAATTAAAGCGACATCCTGTTTCCTGTCCCACATAGATTAAATCAGTTTAAGTAATTCAGTTATTTTGCGAAGTTGTCGTATGGATTTGTAGGGATACTGCAACTGGTGCCACAAACTTGAAATGACAAGTTGACAATCTGCTGTCACCAATATTTTGTTTCAGAGGCCGATTCACCCAGTTTAGATTGATCAGTGTAGACATAATACTACAGTAAAAGTCATGAAGTGCATTTAGCATTTGTCCGAACCCTGATCTATCTAAGCATGGGCTGATTTAAGAGTTTCTTTATAACTTTGTGATTGTTTGCCCTAAAAGTCATAGCAACGATATGGCATTTTGGGAAGCATTTATAATTGATTCATTGATTTTTTTATATTGTATTAGAATCTTATTTAAGAGTCTTATTGGGCATCATAAAGGGACAGTTCTCTCCTCACAGGATGTTGTCATTATCTTCTCATTTCATGATTGGAAATAGCATATCTTCAGTGTTTCTGTTGATTTAATTAATTTTAATCCGAGTATTGTCGTGAGACCTCTGCACTGTTCAGACGATGTGTATTGAACTGGGGCTACAGTCACAGCAGAGACCTTGGTGAAATAGAGGCTGTGTGTTATACAAGCTGCTTGTGTTTATATCCTCACAGGACTTTCTGAGCAGCCAGCCAGCAGCTTTATCTGTCTCAGTAATTAGCTGTAATGTCACAATGCTACATTCGCTTCTTGTAGCCTGATTAGACACTTGATTCAGAGCACAGGACTAGGGCCAGTGTGAGGGAGTCCATTTCTCATTAGGGCCATGGCAAAAATGGGTGTACACCAGATACTGCGAGGGGCTTTAACTAAAAGTGTCTGCCTTGGTCACATTTGAGAACTACACCAGACTTGCCCAGGTAATGTTATTTTAGGGAGCATTTTTCAGAATAGCAAAGAGCTAGGTTTTCAATAGTGTCACTTTGTGACCAAACATCTGTGCAAGAGGATTAAAAATTAAACACGTAATAACAAAGGAAAATAATGCCTTTCCTAGTGTTATCTTGCCATGCAGTTTTGATTTTATTTGTTTGGGTTTTGAGATGTTAAACTTATGATTCAGTTGCAGATACAGTATATCTGTGGATTGTGGATTGAGCCATGGAGTACCTAGGATATCTTTGCCCCATAAAAGCACTTTGCCGTTGAGTTTTCCAGTTAATTTTCTTTCATTTATGTCCCTTTGGAAACATATGAAGTGCTTAAGATTTTTTACCCACTTTGTTAAACAAAGTGAAGACTGGACAACTTCTGCCCTGGAGAGACATGTAAAAAGTAGTGCATTGCAGAATTATGCTCTGTAACTCCTGGGCGAAGTAATGTGGAAAATATAATTGCACCATGTAATCTCTGATGTAATAAAATCAAATGAAACTCAGATTCTGGTTCTGTGGAAATCTTGTAGCCTTAATAATTTACGGAGAAGCTATTTCTATACCGGGCAACTTGGAATAATACTGTTGTGGGAAAAAATGTCTTTAGAAGTTGTTGTTAATGAGAACAGCAGCAGTGATAATGAGCTGGAACAACTACTCTGTCATATGTTGTGACTTTATTTAGCTGATAGATGTTGTTTTTGTGCAAAACACCAGCCAAAACAAATATAAAGTCTTTGTCTTTGTCACTCTCTGGCACCCCTTCCTACTCTCTCTGGCTGAGGTCTCTGTTTCTTTCTTTGTTACTTTCAGTAGTTGTGATCCAGCAGGTCTGCGTTGGCCCTTGGCCCAGTTCTAATGGTCCAACTGGGTCCTGGGCTGGGGTCAATGATGGCGGACCATCTGCCTCCCGTTCTGCTGGAAGCCTGTGTTGTGGTAGGAGCATCTAGTGACAAACTCAGGGAGGTCTACCAGGTATTTGCCTCCAAACGCACCTTGATACTCCCTTCTATGTTGTTAGACTGCCACTCCACTAAAGAACCTAATAACAAACGCTTTGACATATTTATACCATGAGGGAAATGTTTGTTTTATTTTTTTACTGTCATGATTTGTGAGTCTGGTGAATACCTGTAAACCCCCACAGGTATATTACCTTTATATTTTTATTAACCAGACCAGTTCCAAAACTAAATTAATATTTGTATCAAGAAAAGCTAAATATTTGGCCATCCTAGTGACCTAGTAGTTAAGAGGCAAACCTACATACTTATGATTCCCTGATGGTAAAAGCCATGCCACTCTTTTCAGGTGTTGATGCCATCTGGGTTTCAGGATCAGATTTTCGAACAATCAAATGTGTTTTAATTTTTTTCTTCCATTACATGAGCCACAGTAATGTATGTAGAATATGTGTGATGTGTAACATGTATCAAAGCTATTATAGTAACAGAGGTCCCCCCCAATCCTTCCCATCCTCTCCCACTCAGGCCATGAACAATAATGAAACTCCAGAGCACCTCCTGTTGGAGCCCGAGGTACTGCACGTCCTGGTGCCTCCCTTTGTTAGTAGACCGCTAGCTGAGAGTGAAGAAGTGAGGTCACAAGGAAAGAGGCGGCGCTCCTTTCTCAGGAAGAAGAGGGAACAATTAACTCCTTCAGCTGAAGCAACGCCCAGCCAAGGTCTGGTACCCGCTTGTCCGGTCTTGCACTTCTATCCGCACATGCCACACGACAGGTCTTTGTTTTCAAATAAAAAACATCTGTGGAGCCACAAACATGTTGTTTCCCTCAAGGTTTCTGATTTGTCCCTGGCCTAATTTTACCCATGTTATATCATTAGTAATGTGTGTGATAGTGTTTAATATTAATTGAGCCATTCGTGTTTTTGCAGGTGGAGGAGCAGACGGAAGAGGAGGAAGTGAAGATGTCACTGTTCCTAAAGATATCGACCTTATGGCTTTACCTCAGCTTTGCTTCCCGGGTATTTAACGCACAGACACGCACACCCACACACCCACACACAGAGAGAAGTTTATGGCTGCTGTTATGAGGATAAAACATATAGATTATTCAGTCTTGACAAAACACTATGATGTACAGCAGATCCATACACTATACGTAGAGTTAAAGCTGGACAATATTTGATTATAATATTGATATTTTGACCTGAGACATGGAAATTAGTTATTGTGATAAATGTTGTTGTCTTTTCCTGGTCACATCTGCATTATATAATAATTAATATATATGATAATTCCTTAAAAAATGTCCTACACGTAAATATTTTCTTTCATCCCTAAAATCAGCTTCATAATGTCATTATTGAGAAAAGAGGTTCAACAATTGAGATATATGCTTTTTTACTTGCATGTTGTTCAGCCGTACAGTAGTGCAAAATTGATATCTTGTAATTGTAGTAGATCATGTTTATGTTTTAATAGGTTTTTCTTATTTACCAGGGGGGCTCCAAGTAACCAATAAACAGGAGGATGAACAATTCCACTTCCTGGTTTTCACTGATGTCTTTGGCAACAAGACCCATGGAGTAGTGATGCAATGTTACCGACCGATACTGGTACACACTACTACATGTAATTTCTTAACATATAGTTAACCTAAATATCAGCTGTTATTTAATGCTAGGACCAGAAACTCTAACCTAATGCAGATAAAAAACTATTTAAGATACAGTGGCCATAATCTGTGCCAACTTAACCAATTAGCATGTTAGCTAGCACACCTACATGAAAATGTACATAAAAGTTATATGAAAGCAATTCACTGTTCACTTTCTTTCCTGTTTTTATACAGGAAGGGTCCTTTAAGTTTTCGAAACTTTTCTCTGCCTACAGTTTTTGTGTCATATCCAAGTATCCTTACTTCACTGCACTCAGAGACTGCCTGTCATGGTGAGAAACATTGTACTAAACCAAACCGCCTGGATGTTTTGCTTTACCATATATTACAAGTGTATGGTTTTGTTTGTTCACTTTAGATACTTCTACTTCTACTAAGATGTACTTGTCATTAGGATAACAGCAAACGTTTATTACCTGTTTTACCTGTAACATTGGTTTATCGTTTTTAAGAGTAGCTGTAAATAAAATCATTTGTCTGATAACTTAATCAAAACAATGGTTATCTCGAGTTTTGCAGGCATTGTTGCACTCGTAAATTGTTTTCACCAGTGAATGTATAAAAAGAAAATTATTCTTGTATCTCCCTGTGTATCTTCATCCCTCTGTCTTTTTCTGTTTTCTGTTTCTGTTTTCTGCTTTGATAGTCTGTTAATCCAGCTAAGAACTTGTCATTTATCAGACATGGAGGAGAAAGTAAGGGAGTTTGCAGCCAGACTGGCACTGGTGCCTATCCCCCCTCCTGGACAACTACATTTGGTATATGTGTGCAGTGTGTATTAAAGTAATGTAAAGACTTTGACACGTTATTTAGACTTAATTACACTGTAATGTAACGGTGTGAGGCTCCTTTCACTCTGTGGTTACCTGTCCTGGAAATGGTTTCATTCATAATATCATGAGCCAGGAGCTATCAGGTTCATATTGCTGATATTGCTAAACAGACCACTATTGTGTGTATGTGTGTACATACTGTGTATTTGTTTATACTGCATCCTTTGACTGTGCTGCAGCCAGACCGAAGATAGAAGAACCCAAACAATAACGCTTTGTATGTTTTACAGATGTTTACCTTACATCCTCTGACCATTGTATTACCGTCCAGAGAAGACAAAGACCACCCAGCTATAGATTTAGACCTCCACCTGCCTTTCTTCTGCTTCAGGCCACAGCAACTCCTGAAGGTATTACACATCCAGTGTGTTAATGTTAGTGAAACAGGAGGAGGCTCATGTTAACTCTCATGTCTCTTTCTTTGTTTGTCCATTTTTCTGTCCCCGTCTCTGTAGGTGCTATCTTGTCTCCTGCAGGAACAGCGAGTGGTGTTATTTTCTGCTGATTGGGCCAGACTCACACTGGTGGCTGAGAGCTTATTGCTTTTTCTACAGGTCAGTTGAAAATACGGTAGTGTTAAATCATAATAACTTCTATTAAATCAAATTAGGTTTTTCTTTCTGCCCTGCGATGGACTGGCTACCTGTCCAGGGTGTACCCCGCCTTTCGCCCAATGTCAGCTGGGATTGGCTTCAGCCCCCCTGCGACCCTGTACGCAGGATAAGCGATTGATGATGGATGGATGGAGGTTTTTCTTTCATTTCTCCTAAAAGCACAATGCTACATGTGGTTGTTTAAGTGAAGAGTAGGGATGCAGTTTGAAGTCTTGGAATAGGGACTCCCTGTGCAAATTGTGAAAAAATGTTTCAGCACAATACAGTAAATATTACAATAATGATCTAATGATGAATCATTCCTCCCTCTTTCTTTCAGCCTCTAAAATGGCAACATCCATATGTTCCTGTCCTCGCTGGAGGCATGCTGGACTTTCTCATGGCTCCTACTGCCTTCCTCATGGGCTGCCATATCAGCCATTTTGAAGAGGTTGCTGCTGTGAGTATACAATCTACAGAACATGTTTTAGAGAAAGGGGAAGTGGAAATATTAAGGGGATAATTGGAATGCTGTGTGGTGTGTCTGGTAGTTTTTTCATCCAAAATATCCATCTCTGATTCAGACATTATGATGAAAAGTATGAAAGTGACAGGACAGAGGTGAGCCTTCTGCTTCAGATTTGGTTAGATTATTAGAAGAATGAGACCGCCAAAATGTTCCTAGATCACAAAAATGATTTATTTTATTTACACTTGAAACTTATCAGCTAGTGCACAAACAAAAACAGGAGGGATTTTTTTTATTCTTGATCTTCCTCCATTCAGGAAACCGATGATCTGATTCTCATCAACATTGACAATGGAAGTGTCTCCAGTTCTTGTTCTGAGACTGTTGACCTACCAGAGATCCCCCCGGCTGTTGCACACTGCTTCACACAAAGGTACTCACTGTAATGCCAAGAATAATACTACAAATTTTGACTAGTACTATACAGATACAAACAAACAAATAAACAAAAAAGATGCATATGTATTTGGACAGTAGAAGTACAACATTACTGATCCAGTCACCTTTTCTCAAACTAAGTTTCTATTTGTTTATACAGTATGTGTGTGGTTTTGCAGGTGTCTGTCCCTACAGATACATTTTGACCTGCATCAGTGTCACCGTGCAAGCTGCACTGACATCAGTGAGCAGCGGGCACAGAGAAGAGCGTGGCAACGCAACCTCAACCACGACATTCAGCGGATCACACTGGAAGTGATTGTCAACACATTCAGGTTGTATGTGTGTTGTTTGTGTGCTGAGATCTAATGGCATGGTTCTCCTCTCTCTCTTTAAAAATTAAAAATTATAATTTATAATTATAATTTATTAAAATTATTAAAAATTAAAATAAATTTAAACAGTAAGCGTGTGTGTGTGTGTGTGTGTGTGTGTGTGTGTGTGTGTGTGTGTGTGTGTGTGTGTGTTAAAAAAATAAAAATCTATAAAAAAATTAAAATAAATGAAACAGTAACGTGTGTCTATATTAATCGACAAAAAACTTGGAAAAAAAAATTAATTGATTAAAAAATAATAATTAAATAAAAAAATTAAATCAGTATCAAATGTAAAATCAAAACAATTACTAAAATATCAAACGATCAAAATAATAATAATTTGAAAATTTGTACAATGTACAAATTTGTTCCACTGGTTGTCCTCACTTCATGGCATGAGGAGACATATTTTGCAGCAATTATTTCACATTTGGGCATTTCTCCCAGTAAATATGGGAGTTTCTGTGTGTCTTGAATTTGGGGTATATTTGGGAAATGTTTGCAAAGTGTTTTTGTCTTAGTGTTTTATATAAGGGGCGGTTGATGATGAGGTTAGAAAGTGCAGCTCTGTCTCTACCTGTCCCCTGTCACACTGGAAGCAGAGTCTCTCCTCTTGTGGTAGCCAAATCTGTCGACCCTTTTCTATGGCTTTCTATGGCATTTTTCTCTCTCTCTCTCTCTCTCTCTCTCTCTCTCTCTCTCTCTCTCTCTCTCTCTCTCTCTCTCTCTCTCTCTCTCTCTCTCTCTCTCTCTCTCTCTAAAAATATGTGTGTGTGTGTGTGTGTGTGTGTGTGTATATAGATATTAGGGCTGTCCCCGACTAAGGATTTACATCACGATCGAATCACAATCGTCAAGTCCTGCCTGTAGTCGCATCATGTGTGTTTTTTTGCGCGCGGGGGGGGTTACACATGGTAGCTCCGCTGTAATCTTGAGAAGCTGCTGCAGAGCTGCAGTTTATTCATTCACTGTAAATTTCCAGCTAAACTGAGTCTTTTTGAAGACCCTTTTCTCTCTCTCTCTCTCTCGCCTGCCATTCACTGGTCTTGTGTGAGTTTTGCGTGCATGCCGATTACATGCACGTCGCTGGAAGTCCTGCGAGGTGCAGACAACTCGGCACAACACCAGTGGAGCTGGGGCTCACTCTCTTCACCACGTGTTCCTCTTTCGCCTTCCTTGATTACTTGATTCTTCCTTCCTTGATTACTTTATTCTTTCCCTCCTTAGTTCCTCTATTACATCCTTCCTTGATTCTTCCCTTCCTTTATTCCTTCCCTCCTTGATTCCCTTATTCCTTCCTTACTTGATTCCTTCCTTCCTTCCTTACTTCCTTGATCATTTCCTTCCTTCATTACATCCCTGATGCCTTGATTCCTTTCTTCCATCATTCCTTCCTTGATTCCTTCAATACTTCCTTGATTACTGGCTAATTGGGCCCAAGTTGGACATTTTCACTTTTGGTACCAGCAGTTTAGACATTAATGGCTTTGTGATGTTATTTTGAGGGGAAAGCAAATGTACACTGTTAACAAGCTGTACACTCACTACTTAACATTGTAGCAAAGAGTCATTTCTTCAGTGTTGTCACATGAAAAGATATAATCAAATATTTACAAAAATGTTGAGGTGTGTGCTCATTTTTGTGAGATTTTATATATATTTCTATTCCTAATATATACATTTTGTATGTAACAGGGATGTTAGCAGTCATCTGAACTATGAACATCGGGTGTTTAACAGTGAAGAGTTCCTGAAAACCAGAGAGCCAGCTGAACAGCTTTTTTACAAGAAGGTAACTTCTTTTAAATCATTTGGTAAAACAAATGAACTTCTATTATATTTACTGAGATCTCGCAGCAGACATGAGATGCTGAGCCAGGTGCTTATCTTCAAATGAACATGGCTGTGTTGCAGGTGTTGGAGACGCACATCTTCCATTCCTTCCTCAAGGATCGTCTCAACAGGAAAATGGACAGTTTCTCTCGAATGGAACTCAGCACTCGTTCAGAAATGCAGAAGTGAGTTATTAAACCTATCTTAAAACCAACTGATAACATTCATAAAGTTCACCAAATCATCTGTGTGTACTGAGATAAATAAAACTATATTGTATAATTTTAAGGATTTATTGCAGGTCTGCATTCATTTTAGCTTTTCTGTCGTGTCATCTAGGATGAAGGCTATGGTTGAAGTCCCATGCAGACTCACCATGCAGGAGATTCAATCCCAGAGAAAGAGCTCTGTTATAGAGAACAGGCTGAATAAGAGACTGGGGATGAGCCTCCCTAACCTCGGGGATGACCAAACTGTCAGCTTCCAAAGAAACACCCTGCTGAACAGAATCATGATATCTGACGCCGGTGAGACTGGAGAGGAAATTTAAGTACACCAGAGGCACAAACTGTCGAGATGTAGCGAAAGTGGCTGGAAAAGATTCAACTTTTCTGTTTCTCATATTTTCTCTCTCCCTGTGCTCCCTATCTATTTGTCTCCTAGCGCTGAAAGCTCCTCCGAAGCCAGTAAAGGTGTTCAAACTCCCAGATTTCCCTGCTTCTCTGTCCTCACACTCTGTCCAAAGTTATTACAGTGAGCTGATCCAGCAGCTTGGCATGGCCATCTTCTCTGTCCAAAATGAGAACCCTACTCTGCTGGCCAGGTATTCTGCTTTTATTATTCCATAGGCTCCTCTTGTTATTCTTTCAGGAACAACCCTGTCATTCATGTCTTCATTTTACAATCAAATGTTTTGCCGTTGGCCTGGTTGCCATTCTGTTTGTTCATTCCTTTCACTTGTTTCCCCCCTCTTGTTGAAACTGGCTGGTGCTGACTCCAAAGACTTATGGCTTGATTATAATAATTTTTTTCCTCTGCAGATTCTACTATTTGCGTGGTTTCATCAACACATTGTGTTTTCGGCGGCTGGATGCTCTGGGTGATTTCCAGAACCTCTACAGGACGGACACCGCCATCTTCCCCACACAGCTGGTCACATGGCTCATGGACTCACTGCACCGAGATGAGAGGCAGCAAGCTGACAGACGACCTGAGCTCAATAGACTCATCCTCAAGGTCAGTGAGTTCACACAATCATTGTTCCCGTCTTGTAGAAGTGATGGTTGGAGGACAGACTACATTTTTTGTAGTCTGTTTGGTGATGTGGTAACCTCTGTTGGTGATTAAGTTGTGAGGATGGATGTGATCTTGTCTTTCTATCTTTATTTTCATGTATTAGGTGAGGACAGATAATGAGAAGCCGCTGGTGCAGCCTGATGACCATGTCAAGAAGTTTGAGCTTCCCCGAAAGCAACTGCCTCAGGACGAGTTTGTGCGTTGCGTCCAGGAGTGCGGGATTGTTAAGGATGTAGCAACCATACACCGTTTATTTGATGCTCTCACCGACAGTAAGTGAGGACAGGAAGGCTTGTGTGTTGTTTAGAGATCACTTTTGATATTTTTTAGGAATTTTATAGAACCATGCAATACCAAACCTTAGATTTACAAACGCCGTAATATGGGACCAGCAGTTTGAGACAAGACAAAGTGCTAAAAATGAATCAACAGTTGTGTTAAATCATAATAACTTATAAAATAGATGAAGAAAGATTGCTAAATGTTAAAGGCATTTTGTTTCTTAGGCATTTTTCAGAATCCTTTTGATTAGATGTGCTCTGAGATGTCACAGTGAGCACACATAACAGTAATAATTATCTTCTCCACCATTACACGAAAGAATTTTAAAATCAATTTCATCACTTGTTAATGACATAATGGAATCAAGCAGCAGATGATCTGTTACGCTCTTTTAATGCTCTGTAAGCGGAAAGTACAGTCTGAAGAGCACATTCTCTTTTGCTCACACACACACAGTAATGGTAAGTGGTCTGTAATTCCTTCTAGTCTTTCCAACCACTCAAAACGCTTTTTACACTACATCACATGCATCACATTCACCCCATTCACACACATTCATAGACTGATGGCTATGCCAATGGGAGCAATTTAGGGTTCAGTATCTTGTCCAAGGATACTTCGAAATGCAGACTGGGGGAGCCGCAGATCAAACCACTGGGATCTTCTGATGGATGACCGCCCTATCCCCTGAGCCACAGCCACCCACATAATTTGTCAAATTAAACCTGCCTCAAGTAAATGCAAAACAAGTGTCCAACCTGAGTGAAGGGAGAAGATACATAATATATTTACTGTCACGACACTGCTCTTAGGCCATGAGGAGGGAAAGGCACACAATTGTAATGGAAAGGACACTTATTTCAGCCCATTGTTTTGGTTTTACAATTCACAGCTGTTTTGGTTCACTCTCATCAGTGTTGATGTCAAATATACCAGGCAGCTGTTTAAAGCTGCAGTAGGGAATTCTTTTTAAAATAACTTTTTGCCATATTTGCTAAAACTGTCACTATATCCTGACAGTAATACATAAGTCAGATAATCCATAAAAAAATAAAATGTCAAGTTCCTCTGGCTCCTCCTGCTGCTTGTAATGCCATTTACGAGAATCCACATCTGTTGAATGTGTAAATAAGCCACAAAGAAAAGACAAGGCGCTTTATTGCTCTTTGGACAGAAATGAAGCATTACCGATTTCTAGTTAGTAAGTCTAATTAGTAAGTCAAAGGAAATGGAAGCTCGTGAAGTCTCGTTGTAGAGCAACTGAAAACATTAGAGAAACAAAAAAAAAGGGAATCTCATGTGACAAGGGTCATGAAATGGATTCAGACTTCAGAGGAAAACCATGTTGTTTTTCTCAACATGGTTTTCCTCATCTTTGTTTAGATTTTGATCACATGTGAAAGACATTCATGCATGACTAGATGGAACAGTACTGTAACAGGACTGAACAACAAATAGAATGGCTTGTAATTGCGATTTCAGACGGTCATTTAGTAACATATAACATAAGAAGTATAATATGCACTATTCAGAGATATGAGGTGTTAAATGTGGAACTTGATAACTTGATCTATTGTGTAAGTGAGTCAGTGTACATGTCGTGACCCCCCCCCCCCCCCCCCCCCCCCCCCCCCCCCCCGTGTGCTTGCTTGCACCTGGTTGCATACCTCTCTCTCTTGCTCCCAGGCCAGCTAAAGCAGGTAGACCCTGAACTCTTCAGAGTATTCTACACCTTATGGAAGGAGACAGAGGCCGAGGCACAAGGCATCAACTTGCCCTCCGGGGTCATAGGCCATCTTGACAACAGTGAGTTTGTCTACAAGTTGTCGTCGTGTGTCAAGACCTCCCATGGCGTCGGTAAAATTGCCATGACGCAGAAGCGTCTGTTCTTACTTACAGAGGGACGACCGGGCTTCCTGGAAATCACAAAGTTCAGAGACATACAGGTCAAGTGTTCTTAATCCCTTTTCTCTAAATCATGTTTTCTTTGGAATATTAGTTCATTAACATGCACTCTTATTTCAATAAATAAACCTGCCATCTCTGTGCAGGGGGTGAAGATTGCCTCAGCTCCCTTTCTGCTCGTTCGTATTCCTTCCCTTCGTATCCAGACCTCCAGCAGGCCTGAGGTGTTTGAGGCCAACCTGAAGACAGAGACTGAACTCTGGAACCTTGTGGTGAAAGAGATGTGGGCCGGACGCAAGATGGCTGACCAGCACAAGGTAAGTCTGCAAAGAACTCCTAAAATATGGCTAGCCTTGCCTGGCTACATTTGCATTCAGTCCAACAAAAAGGATGTGTTTCCATGGGCCCACTGTTGACATTCACAGGTCAGATTTGAACAATGGTGAACTTTGCCAGAGCCAATCAGAGCTTACACCACAACAGGAAATGTGATTTAGAATGTATTAATTACATAGGCTTCAGTTACAGTGAATGATGGAGTGAATATTTGCAGACTGGTGTAAGTGTGACCTCACTATTACTCTTCTAGTTTTTTAACATACGGTATATTGATTGTCTCTTTAGGACCCTCAGTACATGACTCAGGCTCTGACCAATGTCCTGTTGATGGACACTGTCATGGGCTGCCTGCAGACCCCGAAGTCCATCACTGCTGCCTCAAAACTGGCCTACTTTGACAAGATCAAACATGAAGGTCTAGACTCACCTTTGTGCTGCTTTTTTGCTTCTTATTTTTTTATTTTACTTATTGAATGAATCATTAGGTCTATATAATGGCAGAAAATAGTGCTAAATAATTGATTGATTATCAAAATAGTTGATCATTTTCTGCTGTACAGCTAATTGATTATTCAACCTAATGTTTTAGCTCTGAATTCTTTATTTCTTTCTCACTCTCTCCTGTGTCGCTCTTTATCTTCTCTCACCTTCTCTTTTATCTTCATTCATTCACTGTGATTGTCTTTGACCAGTGCCCATGATGATGCCTAAAACTACCTCAGAGACTCTAAAACACAAGATCAACCCATCACTGGATCTGGCTGAACCTCAGACTGTACATGTGCTGCTATACACACCAGGTACTGTGTTGAGCTAACTACAGTGTGTAATTATTTGTTCATTATTGTATTGCCCAAGTTTCATACAGTATAGGCCTATCTCCCTTTTACAGTTCAGAGCATCAAAGAAGTTTCTCTGTAGTGATAATCAGTTTATGCATTTAATGGTAATCGTAGTGTCAGACGGGGTCAGTGTGTCTGAGCAGAGAGGTTATCATGTGCCGCACATTTTCTGTAAGCTTTAGCTCACAATTCACTGGTCCACTCCTCTCTCATCCTTTGTCTCTTATTCAATTTCTCCAGGTCAATTGACTTGCAATGACCTACAGGGTGAGGTGAACCCGAAACTGTGGGTGGCTCTCAGTGGGGGAAAAGTGGTTGTGTTTGATGCAGCTAGCTGGTCCATGCTGCAGGACTGCATCCAGGTCGGACAGTCGCAGCTGGTGAGAGCAGACCTGCTGTACTCTAGTGTTGGAGTAACATTTATTTAAAAAATAACCCATTTTACCCCTTGAGTCTGTTCATGGGCTTTGGGGAGTACTGCTGCATATGTAAAAAAAAAAAAAATTGTACTGTGGGTAATGTAGGCAGCAGAGAAGTAAGAAGAATGTGTGGGATAACATAACAATATCTCTGGTTCTGCTGCATCGATCTGAAAACTTTTAGCTAATTCGGTCATTTAATCTTAGTGTATTTAAACTTTATATAGTAAAGCCAACTATGTGTAGAATGTTTGTCAATATATGGTCTTTACCGTTATTCTGAAAGCACAAGTTTTTCTTTGTAGAAAAAAAGAGACAGATCTTACCCTCAGGTCAAATCTGCCACATACTCTTTATTTGTGTTACCACTGGAGGCTGGAAAGTAAAAGACTTTCAAATTCCACACAGCAACAGTAATTCAGTTGTATTACACGCAATGTTTTGATGAAACTAAGTTTAATGTTTGAACTTAACATAGTTAAGTTATTTAGATCTCTTTTGAGCAGCTGTGTGTTACAATTTTGCTTAAGAAATTATTGTAACCTCCATAGTTAATGGAAACAATCTGGTGCAGTTGATCTTTTAATGTTTGTACAAATATTTACACATGTTGAGTCTACTGTAAAATAAAAGAAGTTGAAAATGGGAGAACCTTTCTTTTTTTGCTTAGTTATAAAATTTTAAGTCTGTTAGCTGACCGTTTTCTGAAGGAAGTGAAACTGACATTCCATGCCACATGTTCTTCTGTGTAGAACTGCATGCTGGGATTGGTCCAGCAGCAGGTGTGGATTGGCTCTCAGGACTCCGTAATCTACATCATTGACACTCAAAGCATGTCCTGCAACAAACAGCTGACTGAACACAGACATGAAGTTACTGGACTCACAGTGGACACAAGGGATAAGCACAACAGGTGGAGACATGATTTTCTCACATTCAGTTGTCAGTTTTATCACATTAAACAATTTGAAGCAGTCTTATAAAGGTCAGTCTAAATACGTAAATGTACGTGTTGCAGCACACGTATGTTTAATCCGTCTTTGCAAACTGTCTTTCCCAGTCAGCAGACATTCTCCTGCAGCTGTGACGGGATGATTCTGCAGTGGGACTCTGCCGGTCTCAAAGTGAAGCGACAGTTCCACCTCACCTGTGACCGTCTGTCCTCCATACAGATCCATGATGGCACGCTGTGGTGCTGTAAGTGCACACATGTACCTTCGCTTTCTACTGTTAAACAGTTTTTTGCAAATTTCACGTAACAAACTCCAGTATCCCTCTCTTAACATGCCTGAACAGTGTCTACACATTGCTTCTAAATGCACCTTACCAGCAAAGAAGACAGTGTTTTGTTGAACAAAAGTGTCTGTGCATGTGCAGGTTGTGGTGACAGCATTGTGGAACTGAAGAAGAACGGGACCCCACAAAGAAGGATGGAGCTTCCTGATGATCTACGGAGTATGCCCAGTAGCTTCAGCAGCTTTGTCGTCATCCCAGAGGTAACTTTGCGATCCTCAGTGAATAGGTCAGTTAAACAAATTAGCAGCCATTTAATGGTTTAGCAAGTCAGTCAGTCAGTCTGTCCAGTCTTCAGTCCCATCAGCAAGTCAAGCCTGTCAGTCAGTTAGTAAATGAGACACCCAGCAGCAGCACATTAAACACTTCATAGAAAAAAAAATACTCCCATGAGCTTGGCATCTAGACAATTATAATGTAGTTGGAACAAGGAGTCGCGGCAACCACTGAAACTAAGAGATTTGTAGATAGATATTTACTGATACTTTTGATCAACACTTCATATGCAAATACAACTATTATAACAACTTTTATATTTTCTTTGGCTGTCAAAGATGTTGGTATGCCTTAAAAACTCGCTGGCCACAGAAAATGCTTTTTGTCTGTGATTGATGTTATCAAAATGTTTGTCCATGCCAAAAGTATACATGTGACTTACCAGTTGTTGTGTGTTTGTTCCAGCGAGGTCAGTTGTGGACGAGCTGTGCAGACTCAGGGGAGCTGTATCTCTGGCACACTAATAACCATAGATGTCCATTCAAGAGAATCTCCCTGCCAGGCAGTTCAGGAGTCACCTGTATGATTCAAGTCAAGGACCAGGTGAGCTATGACACACGAGTTCTAACTTGTTGTTAACTTCAATAATCACTTATCTACTGCTACCTTTCCATGATGCCCTCTCCTCCCCTCAGATCTGGGTGGGCTGTTCTGGTCGGAGCTGTGTTGGAGGCCAGTGTGACGTTCAGCTCAGAAGTCAGTTGTTGGTGATGGACCCAGAGAGCCACAGTGTGGCAAAGGAGCTGCAGGCTCATTCAGACAGCATCCAGACGCTCTGCTCTGCTGAGGATCGCTACGTCCTGAGTGGCTCTGCACGCCGCGATGGCAAGATTGCCATCTGGAAAGTCGAGTAGGGAACAGAAAACAGAGAGAGAGCACAAGTAAAGCAAAAGAGGCACTTGCGAGGACATACACAGAACATGACAAGTGTTTGCCTTTGGGTATTTGACTATGACAAGATGATTTTTTCAGTTGGTTGACCTAACATATTTCCATGACAATTAAGTTTTTCTATTGGTACTTTAAATCCCAAAATTTTAAAAGCAGTCCTTTAAAGGTGGCATTTTGAACATTTGTTTGCAGGACACTTGTCCTGGACTAAGAAGAGCAAATCTTTTTCTTCTTGGACACAAACCTTCTACAAACATAAGATGTGACAAAGGTCAAGTCTATGCCTTGCCATGTTTAGTTTTAAAAACTTGATTTAGTCTAGGTGTCAATGAATTATAACCTTAACCATTGAACCACATGACACAAGTGCAACATCAAAGACCAAATACAAACAACTCAGAGTGTATGTATACACACACACATACACACACACACACACACACACACGGAAAGGAATTACGTTTACTCACGTTACTGTAATTGAGTAGTTTTTTGTGTAATTGTACTTTTTTAAGTCATTTTTAGAATCTATAATTTTACTTTTACTTAAGTATGTTTTCTTTAAAGTATTTTACTTCGCTACATTTTCAATCACAGCCTTTACTGAGTATTAAAAAAATCATGTTTGCGCCAAGCGGCTAGTCCGACACGCCCTCAAAAACGCCGGTGGAAAAACACTGAGCTGCAGCACACCCACACACTTCTCCTCTCCCTTCCAAACACTTGCTACCCTTCAGGCAGTCAATGGACATAAAGTTGTTCCTGTGATGTAGAGACAGAGCTCAGTTAAAACTTTATGGATGAAAGATACTTTTGTTACAGATTAATAACTCACCACTCTGAAACTTGCTCCAGTCTATGTTGCCAAGCTGGTCGGCAACATGTAGAGCTGAATCAAAGCCATTGACCGACTTCTCGCTGACCCGCCCTTCTCTGCTTCTGATTGGCTAGTAGTCCTTAACTAGGAACTGTGCATGGGCAACTCCCAACAAAGATCATTTAGAGACTAGATTTATCACTCCTTAGCTAAAACGAAGCCTTCAATACACAATGTCCATCCATCCATCGTCAACCGCTTGTCCTGCGTACAGGGTCACGGGGGGCTGGAGCCAATCCCAGCTGACATCGGGCGAAAGGCGGGGTACACACTGGACAGGTCGCTAGTCCATTGCAGGGCCACATGTAGAGTGCTTCTCTTAATTGCATCCACGTTTCCCTCACTTGCGTCTTTTCCTTGTGTCTTAATCCCGCCCACAGGGGATGCATGGAGAGATGCAAGGAAACCAAACCAGGAGAGAAGGAACAAGGGAATATGTTTTTAGAGACACGAGACGTCCGTTTCGTTTCACTCCTTCATTTAATGTGTAACCAATGCTTGTTCACAATACTATCTCACACAATTCCTTTAGAAATGATGATAAAGAAATGTCATACTATACTCTAATATACTAATTATCCAGCTTGAATTTAAGGCTGAATTCCCCATTTCCTAAGGAAAGATTGTTTTGGGTTAATCTAAGCTTTCCTCATGTAACCTGAGCTCCCCCAAGTGGACGAAATAAGTATTACACACCATCGTCGGAAATGCCGTTAATGTATAAATGTCACCCACTTATTCTGACCAATAATGTGACAATTGTTTTCCTGTTACCAAATGCTTAACTTAGAACGGTACAACTGTTTACCATTGAGGTTTGATTGTGGAAAATATTTGATTATAATACCCGCAAATAGATTTCTTTTCTTTTAGACATTAAAGTTTAGAAAGGCAGTCCCTCGGGAAACCTGAAACTCTCTACTCGGCTTCTCTTCTCCTCGTGCTCTGGTCTTCCGCTCTGCTCTCTGGACGCTTCGGCACGCTTCCGGCGTGCCTCTCCAGGCAACGCCCTAAGAGTTCGACCAGCGCAACAGGCCTTTGTTCCCTTGAAGCTACACACGCGGAGTGCCACGACATCGATTTGTCCCTCGTTTAACAGCGACTTTATTTTGTTTTATTTTCTTTCTCTCTTTTGTTTTGTTAAAGTTATCAGTCCATTAAGTTACACTGGTCTAATTCAGGAACGACCAAGTTCCCCTTTTAAGCTTTTTCGTCGAGCTAAGCCCACGGAGGTCGGCCACGTGGCTCGCCAGCAACCACCAAGGACGACTTAAACCTGACCCGAGACGGGGTCGGGAAGGCCCCCACTGCAAGTTTCTTCCATAAGCCTTCCAGAGACGGACCCCGGAGAAATTCCCTGGCAGAGAAAGCGACTGGCCGACAGCTTTAAGTTGTCCTAACCGAGAACGCACGGACTCTGCCAGTGTGAGGCCGTTTCCCGGCAACCCGGCGGAAGAAACACAAGCAGTAAGACCCAACAAACATTCTGTGGTCAGGGATGTCCCGTAATGTTAATATATTCCTTTTAACTCCTAAACTCATAGCTTACTTTCATTAGTTCTCCTCTACCGTATGAGTCAAATGCTTCCCACAATCGAATCTCCATTTCTCATTGTTCAGCCATTGCTTATTTTCCTGTATTTAACCACCCTTTTATATCGCTTTAGTTAGTTAATAAATTCACTGTAATTAAGAACTGTGTGTGCTGACTATCTCCACGTCCCTGCCAAGAGAATTGACCCTTTAGATATGAGACTGACTGATTGATTTAAGATAATTTAGCGATTATTAACTAACTGATCACTAGTAATAATTGTATAATTATTAAAAGCTACCTAGAGGTCCGGAGACTCTAGGATAATAACAACTCCGGAGGTGCCCTTTGTAACGAGAGCTTTTATGGATTTTTGATATTTTCTGAATATTAAAATTCATAACTGGGTATTAATTCTCATAAATTTCGTAAAATTCATAGCTAAGTTTTAGCCATGCTACAGGAGAAATAAAAGAAAGAAAGATCTTTCTAATAAATAAATAAATAAAGTTGTGTGTGGGGCTTTTGTTGTTCAGCATACAATGAATACAGATTTTAACAAGAGTGAATCATAAAATAACTCAAATGTAAGACTTTGCAACGATACACTTGAGTTTAATGTAATCTGTCCTGATGCATCAGATCAGTCCGATCAGCTGCAGCGTCCAATCAATATAACGGCTAACCAGTAAGGGGGGTGTCGGTCATTAAAAGACTTCCGCGAAGGATGCACTGGTGTATCCTCGCTCATAGCTCCTCAGAGATCGATCCTCGCTTCATAGAGCGCAAATAAGAGCTTTGTGACAGCCTGCAAGATGGCGGAGCGGAACAACTTAGGGTTCAAGCGAGGATCGAGGAAATGATAAATAAGAGACTTGAGAAGCACCCACAGACACACCACCACTGACATTCATGCCTAAGGACAATTTAGAGCCACCAAATTAACCTAGTCCGCATGTCTTTGGATGGTGGGAAGAAGCCAGAGCACCTGGAGAGAACCCACGGTTCTAGCTGGCATGTTTTTCCTATTTTTAGTAACTTAGCTTGTTTCTTATTTCACTGTTTTAATTATACTTCATTCTCCATCTTAAGTATCACTCACTTATTGAATTCGCCTCTTTCAGTTTTCTTCACACTCACAGACCTAACGTACCTCTGCTGCAAACAGCAGCCTCGACTCGGTTTGGCCATGCTCCATTTTCCTTTGCAGATAGCACCCCTCAATGTGGCTGGTTGTCATAGCGACGCAACACACAACTGCCGTGACATAATGTTCAATGCGACACACACCAGCGACCCACATACAGCTGTCTCTTGATTTAAGTTAAAACGTTTCAACATTACTCAGAATGTAAAGACAGATAATACGGAGGTGATACGAAAACAGGTACCTGGTAGCAGATACAAGTACAACTTTTACACAATGGAAAACCAAAAAAAGGCGAGTAGAGGCGAGGCGAGGCGAGCTGGTACTGAGCAGTGGAAAAGCGGCTTTACTGTCTCTCTCCCTGTATGTCCGCTTCGGTGACTTTCTCCATCAGTAGTAGGTCACTGAAAAAAGATTTTTCCTCTGGTGATTCCGTTCACAGCAGCACCTGAGCTGCATGTTGAGGAGGCGTGTTGACGAGGTAGCCTATCAAAACAAAACCAATGTGGTAGCTAATGAATAACATCTGACTGGTGTGTTCACTGTCGTTTTACCCGGTCCGCTCTTCTAAAATAACCCACCGTGTTGCGACTTGTAACGTAATCACTGCGTTTCTCTGATAAATGCTACAATGTGTCGGCTAACCTGGGCGGACCGTCGAAGTAAAGTGTATGTGTGGGAAACACTGATTGAACCGTTGCTTCTCTTTTTACAAGCCAGGTCTCAGTGTCGATCGGCATTGTGTGTCCCTCCATCTTGTTAGAGACTTTGTGAGTAGACGCAGAGGGAGGGGCGGGGCTGCGTGGTGAGGGAGAAAGGAGCAAAAACTGGCAGGACTTTACGAAACATTAATTTACTCAACATCAAACTATATCGGTATAAACGGTATTGTCTAATTTCATCTCTTTTGAAATTAAATCGGTATACCTCATATTCCGATATACCGCCAAGCCCTACATTGGACAATATCAACAATGACACACCGGGATGGACAATGACGTAACCTACTGCTGATGGATAAACTCAGGGGAGCAGACAGGGAAACTATAATGAACTACACCCCAAAGCTAACCTTGCTAAATAAGTCTACCGGGGTTGAATTTTAACTATTACATCTGGGAAATTTTATTTGGTTAGTTTTGATGCTCTCCACAGTTTTATATTACAAGGCCTCCGGGTGTTCTAGGAACAAAAAGACAAAAGGAGTCAGACTGATCAGACTGGAGGACAGGGACCATTTCCTGGACACCACTCACCTTTATATTTAAGGTGCTGCAGGAAGGGGGTGATGGTCTCCAGGGGGAAGACCAGACCCAACAGGCATGAGGTAGACCTGTATGGGATTAATATCCTGCCTTGATTCAAAACTGAAAATAAAGTTCTTAAAGGTTGAAGCTAAGTGTTTGAAAACTCAAAATCTTACAAAATAAGTTTTGCAAGATCGAAAACTAAGATTTGCAAGCCTTCTGCTCTTGGCCAATGCTTGGCTGTCTGCTGAAGTACAGCCCAATCACAAGTCAAATTTACTGGATAGAGGGATTGACAGACTGCTCCGCCAGTGACAGACACGGACAGGTTACGTGTTCAGGAAGCACGGCTCCCTGGACGGGCTGGCTGTCTCCGTCCAAGCGGTGCATGGATGTGGAAAAGAAATCTGCAACGGGTTGTAGCTCAGGGCAGTTTGATCCTCAGTGCGATATCACCCGTGGTGTTGTGTCGGGAGATGCAGTAACTGAACCAGCGGTGAGTAAGAAATAGTATAAATAACATGTAATTTGTTAAGCTATGAGGAGAGGAAAAGTCCGCTAGCCACTAGGCTAAAGTATGCTGTGTAAAATGCAGCCTTAATTTACAGTAAACTGTCAATGGAGACAGTTATTAAGCCAAAATGTATGCTGTTGATAAATGTGATTATTCTATTAAACCATGTTTTATGTGTGGTAGTGGAGTCATTTTAAAGTTGACTTTACTGTAGTTAACCAGTAACAACTATGTGTGTTGTTTTTTCTTTTATGGCCTAAAGCACTGAAGATGAGGCAGCTTGCTGCGGTCATCACTCACAGGAGGACGCAAGGAAGAAGACATATATATTTGTGGACAGCTTCATCCTAGAGTTCACTGTTATTGTCTACAATGAATGAACAATGATCATTAACAGATGGGTTGCCATTCATCAGTTAATCCTCAAAGACACCTTTGGATGTAAAGGCAACTAAAGAAGGCGGGGTTTAGACTGCTCGCCAATAAAAACGTTTGCGCTTCAAAGAAAAAGAAGACAATGCTTAAACAGTCTGGCCTGAGTATCGCTGTGCCTTTTATATCGAGTCTTATTGCTTCAAGACAAACTTAGATGACTATGGAGTATGCACAAAATGTTTTTCTGGTACAACAGCTTGATCTTTTAAGAAGACCTCCAGCACAGGAGTCTATTCGAGAAACTGTTTAAAATGACCTGGATCGTACTATTAAAGACATTCTGGATCAAATGACTGAAGATCTTCATGAAAAAGCAAAAAAATATTCCATCGCATTGCAGAGATTTCTCACCATGGTAAAAGGAGAAAAAGACCAGAACACACTAACTTTGTCAATGCCGGTCACTGAGGATTTTCACTCTTCAGAGTAGAAGAATCAAGAAGGAAGAGATTTTTGAAGAAGTTTTAAAAAACATGCCAAAAAACTTCTGGAGAATCTTCACCTCTTATTACTGGACCAGCATCTACACCTCTTGTTACCAGAGGGTATCGATTAGCAAACAATGAAACAAATCCATTTGTATCTCCTAAAATGCGATTGAGTGATTGGATAACTTTTCAATAGTATATCGTTATTGGTTTTAAATAAATACATAGACATAACTTTATCATTTCAAAGTGTTTTTATTTATATCACCATAATTAAAACATTGTGGTACACGTTTCAATCTATAAATCATTTTGATAATGAATGGCACACAACTTCTAATATTATTATACACATTTAAAAGAATCTGATACTTGGACACACTGGTTACATTCTGCATAATTATTTTGATTTAGGAAGTTGGTCACTAGCAAATACTCCAAGAAAGACGCCTTGCTTTACTACCTTATCAAGTACTTTTGACAGTTCTATCGTATTCATACTATCATTTGTTAAAGTTAGAAAAAGTCGAATCATATGTGGCGTAAATAACCGCATTTATTGGGCGTTGAAGCGGATTTCTAATACGAGCCTCTAATCTAACAGTACCGTTTTTATTGAGCGACATATGGTCTCCGCATCCTTCATCAGGGCTCAGGTTAAAACAGAACAGACTATATCCATTACAAAACTCGTCGGTTATGGCCATAGCGTTGTTTTTAAGATACTTTCCAGTTGCCAAGTACAATTGATGATACTCCCTGATGGCATTCCCTCTGGTAAAGTTGGGTTGAAAAGGTTTTGAAGGATATCGCTGGACGTCAACTTATAAACATAAAAACTCATAATGGTTAAATGTAAATGGATTATGCGCATAACTACCTGTAAATGCCTCATGATCTACAAATCCTACTACAATAAATTTAGGTATTTGTCCCAAGAATACATTTTCTTGATTACAAACACAAGTGCCCATTGGGACGCTAAAATTTTTAAGACAGACTGCGTTAATGCCTTAGCGTGCGCTAGCCGGAGATACGGTGACTTTCTTTACAAACAGGCTTGCTGACATAATGCTAACCCGAAAGTCATCTACAGTGTTACGCATTAAGCAAAATTTGTTATTAGCTCTTATGAATTTTATCTTGATGTCTACTCCATGTATCATTAACTTGTCTTGAAAAAACAAGTCAGAATGTAAAGGGGATATTAGCTCCACTACACAGCCGCCTTGTGTGTACTCTATTCTTTTAACTAGTCCCTCATTGCGTCCTCCAGCCGTTGCGTCGTCCATATGACCTGCTGTATCCATGCAAAATAGTCTGGATCCAAACTGTGTCTG